>NC_050075.1:58721273-59024755 GCF_009764565.3 Dermochelys coriacea | reverse complement strand
AGGACCTAGTCACATCAGCCACACCATAAGAGGCTCATTCACCTGCACATCTACCAATGTGATATATGCTATCATGTGCCAGCAATGCCCCTCTGCCACATACATTGGTCAAACTGGACAATCTCTACGCAAAAGAATAAATGGACACAAATTAGACATCAAGAATTATAATATTCAAAAACCAGTCAGAAAACACTTCAACCTCCCTGGTCACTCAATTTCAGACCTAAAAGTCGCAATTCTCCAACAAAAAACCCTTCAAAAACAGACTCTAATGAGAAACTGCAGAATTGGAATTTATTTGCTAACTGGAAACCATTACATTACGCTTGAATGAAGACTGGAAGTGGATGGGACATTACACAAAGTAAAAACTATTTCCCCATGCTAATTTTTTCCTCCACTGTTACTCACATCTTCTTGTCAACTGTTTGAAATGGGCCATCCTGATTATCACTACAAAAGGTTTTGTTCTCCTGCTGATAATAGCCCACCTTAATTGATTAGTCTTGTTAGAGCTGGTATGGCAACACCCATTTTTTCATGTTCTCTGTGTATATATATCTCTTCCTACTTGTATTTTCTACTGCATGCATCCGATGAAGTGGGTTTTAGCCCATGAAAGCTTATGCCCAAATACATTTGTTAGTCTCTAAGGTGCCACAAGTACTCCTCGTTTATTTTGCTGATACAGACTAACACGGCTACCACTCTGAGGCCTTCTCAGGTGCTAATGTGCTAATTGGATTGTAAAGTGGTATGAGTCTTGTATTAGGGAATAAGAGAGGGATTCGGATAATAGGGTTTTAGATAAACGGGAGTATATTATAAAACAAAGTTAATGCAAGTATATATATATGATATGTTGCAAAGGGGGAAAGCCAGGTTTAAAAAGGAGTTATGCACTCGGACTACTGAATGGTGAGGTTTTTGATCATTTTTGTCCAATTTTCATAACAGGTCAATTTAGGTTGTTATAGTTTATGCTGGAGTCTGGCCAGAACACCAAGGTTAATATTCTGAAATTTCAACTAAGTCTAGTGTTTGCACATTAAATCTGACTGTAGATGCCTGACAGCTGAAATTACATGCCAAATATACATCATAGTTTGTGTGCTGCTGCTGTGAGGAGATCCATTAGAGAAAGAGAGAAAAAAAATTAGTATAATTGAGAATTCTCTCTTTCACTGCTTTACTTTATTTTTTTTTTATTATTATTAGCCCTGCCACTCATCTGCCCAGAACAGCCCTTCATGATATTGCAGTGAAGTTGAATAGTGATGATGGAGATGCATTTAGAGGGTTGAAGCCCACAGTTCTCCTTTTAGAGAGATAGGAGATGGAATAACAGATTACCAGTGGGAATGTTGATACCATGTGAGTTATACATTTCTTTATCTCTATTTCTAGGGCACATATAAAATTACTGCTGGTTTTAAAAAAAGAAAAGGAGTACTTGTGGCACCTTAGAGACTAACAAATTTATTAGAGCATAAGCTTTCGTGAGCTACAGCTCACTTCATCGGATGCATTTGGTGGAAAAAATCAGAGGGGAGATTTATATACACACACAGAGAACATGAAACAATGGGTTTATCATACACACTGTAAGGAGAGTGATCACTTAAGATAAGCCATCACCAGCAGCGGGGGGGGAGGGGAAAGGAGGAAAACCTTTCATGGTGACAAGCAAGGTAGGCTAATTCCAGCAGTTAACAAGAATATCTGAGGAACAGTGAGGGGTGGGGTGGGGGGAGAAATAACATGGGGAAATAGTTTTACTTTGTGTAATGACTCATCCATTCCCAGTCTCTATTCAAGCCTAAGTTAATTGTATCCAGTTTGCAAATTAATTCCAATTCAGCAGTCTCTCGTTGGAGTCTGTTTTTGAAGCTTTTTTGTTGAAGGATAGCCACTCTTAGGTCTGTGATTGAGTGACCAGAGAGATTGAAGTGTTCTCCAACTGGTTTTTGAATGTTATAATTCTTGACGTCTGATTTGTGTCCATTCATTCTTTTACATAGAGACTGTCCAGTTTGGCCAATGTACATGGCAGAGGGGCATTGCAGGCACATGATGGCATATATCACATTGGTAGATGCGCAAGTGAACGAGCCTCTGATAGTGTGGCTGATGTGATTAGGCCCTATGATGGTATCCCCTGAGTAGATATGTGGACAGAGTTGGCAATGGGCTTTGTTGCAAGGATAGGTTCCTGGGTTAGTGGTTCTGTTGTGTGGTGTGTGGTTGCTGGTGAGTATTTGCTTCAGATTGGGGGGCTGTCTGTAAGCAAGAACTGGCCTGTCTCCCAAGATCTGTGAGAGTGATGGGTCGTCCTTCAGGATAGGTTGTAGATCCTTGATGATGCGTTGGAGAGGTTTTAGTTGGGGACTGAAGGTGATGGCTAGTGGCGTTCTTTTATTTTCTTTGTTGGGCCTGTCCTGTAGTAGGTGACTTCTGGGTACTCTTCTGGGCTCTGTCAATCTGTTTCTTCACTTCAGCAGGTGGGTATTGTAGTTGTAGGAATGCATGATAGAGATCTTGTAGGTGTTTGTCTCTGTCTGAGGGGTTGGAGCAAATGCGGTTATATCGTAGAGCTTGGCTGTAGACAATGGATCATGTGGTATGATCTGGATGAAAGCTAGAGGCATGTAGGTAGGAAAAGCGGTCCGTAGGTTTCCGATATAGGGTGGTGTTTATGTGACCATCGCTTATTAGCACCGTAGTGTCCAGGAAGTGGATCTCTTGTGTGGACTGGTCCAGGTTGAGGTTGATGGTGTGATGGAAATTGTTGAAATCATGGTGGAATTCCTCAAGGGCTTCTTTTCCATGGGTCCAGATGATGAAGATGTCATCAATGTAGCGCAAGTAGAGTAGGGGCATTAGGGGACGAGAGCTGAGGAAGCGTTGTTCTAAGTCAGCCATAAAAATGTTGGCCTACTGTGGCGCCATGCGGGTACCCATCGCAGTGCCGCTGATTTGAAGGTATACATTGTCCCCAAATGTGAAATAGTTATGGGTGAGGACAAAGTCACAAAGTTCAGCCACCAGGTTAGCCGTGACAGTATCGGGGATACTGTTCCTGACGGCTTGTAGTCCATCTTTGTGTGGAATGTTGGTGTAGAGGGCTTCTACATCCATAGTGGCTAGGATGGTTTTTTAGGAAGATCACCAATGGATTGTAGTTTCCTCAGGAAATCAGTGGTGTCTCGAAGATAGCTGGGAGTGCTGGTAACGAAGGGCCTGAGGAGGGAGTCTACATAGCCAGACAATCCTGCTGTCAGGGTGCCAATGCCTGAGAGGATGGGGCGTCCAGGATTTCCAGGTTTATGGATCTTGGGTAGCAGATAGAATACCAGCAACCACACACCACACAACAGAACCACTAACCCAGGAACCTATCCTTGCAACAAAGCCCATTGCCAACTCTGTCCACATATCTACTCAGGGGATACCATCATAGGGCCTAATCACATCAGCCACACTATCAGAGGCTCGTTCACTTGCGCATCTACCAATGCGATATATGCCATCATGTGCCAGCAATGCCCCTCTGCCATGTACATTGGCCAAACTGGACAGTCTCTACGTAAAAGAATGAATGGACACAAATCAGACGTCAAGAATTATAACATTCAAAAACCAGTTGGAGAACACTTCAATGTTCTCTGGTCACTCGATTACATACCTAAGAGTGGCTATCCTTCAACAAAAAAGCTTCAAAAACAGACTCCAACGAGAGACTGCTGAATTGGAATTAATTTGCAAACTGGATACAATTAACTTAGGCTTGAATAGAGACTGGGAATGGATGAGTCATTACACAAAGTAAAACTATTTCCCCAGGGTATTTCTCCCTCCCACCCCACCCCCCACTGTTCCTCTGATATTCTTGTTAACTGCTGGAATTAGCCTACCTTGCTTGTCACCATGAAAGGTTTTCCTCCTTTCCCCTCCCCCCCCCGCTGCTGGTGATGGCTTATCTTAAGTGATCACTCTCCTTACAGTGTGTATGATAAACCCATTGTTTCATGTTCTCTGTGTGTGTATATAAATCTCCCCTCTGATTTTTTCCACCAAATGCATCCGATGAAGTGAGCTGTAGCTCACGAAAGCTTATGCTCTAATAAATTTGTTAGTCTCTAAGGTGCCACAAGTACTCCTTTTCTTTTTGCGAGTACAGACTAACACGGCTGCTACTCTGAAACCTGCTGGTTTTAAAGTAATCATTTGTATCCAGTATGTTTGTAAACCAGAAAGCAAACACTGAGTTAGTGTGGATGCAATTGAATGAAAACACTAATGTTTTTAATTGAATTAAATAACTCAAAAATGAATGTTTTTTTTAGATGAGATCCAGTTCTGGGAGCTAATTAAAAAAGGTTATGCAATGCCAGGTCTACAGGGCCTATAGTGCCTTTCAGCACCAACCATATTGCCAATTATTAGCCCAAACTACAACTCTGATACAACCACAGATGGGAAATGATAATGCAACTTCTTTTCCAATTAGCTGAACCTTCCAGCTACAGAAAATTTTATTAAATAATTATCAGCTTTGAAAGTGTAGCCTGTGTAAGCACTTGCAGAATTGTTCTAAATAATTCTTCCTCAGAAATGGACGAGCTTTCCACATCTTTGTATCACATGTTTTTTCTATGGCCTGAATTCATGAAAAGGCATTCTTAAGGAACTGATATGTCTAAGAGCAACATGTGACAGGAGGGAGGTGATCCATTTATTATTTCAAATGTAGACCGTTGCTTATAAGTTTGAAACTATATTGTGCTGTTTTCATATATCTGTAGGGACAGGATAACTGAAAAATGATTACATTGTCACAAAATGCATACAAAACAAATGTTTACTTAATTGGAAGACAGTGCTAGTTCATAAAATAAACGGTTTCCATTTGGATCAGTAAGTAATACTCAACTTTGGTATTCTGCAGTCTTTTTACATTTACAGAGACTCTGCCCTCAACGTGGGAGATCCACACAGATAGGCTTAGGATAATTCAGATTTAAGAACCATCAAGTAGATATGAGAGGAGGCTTGTCTTTATTAGAAAATTACATTGACAACTTGAGGAGGTGAGTTAGCTAATAGAATATTGACACTACTTTGCAGTGAGAAGTTGTGTTTAACATCAAACCAGGGGCTTGCAGGTAAACTCTGGCTTAATATGGTTTACCCATGAGCAGTTAATAATGTTGTAAAACATGATTTATCTCTGACTATATGGACTGCAAAGTCATGGCCAATATTACTTTAGTTAACAAGACTCCAGTGTTCTAGTGAAGACACACCCCATTGGAATTGATAGCAATGTGGCTGGATTTATGGATGAAGAAGGCTTAATAGAGACAACTCAGTCCTAAATGTATTACTTATAAAAGTTCCTACAGCATAAAAAGGATAATCTTCAAGTTATCAGCTTCAACCATGATTATCACAGAGTTCTTTTGTGCTGTTATTTCCTAGTTTTCTCTATCCGTCAGATCTCTGCTTCAATATGATGTGGGGGAAAATCCCTCTAGCTGCCTATTCATCACTGAGTACAAATAAATGTTCATTATAGCGTGACAAGATGGCCAATGTTCATATGGTGGGTCCTGAGCTTTTCTGGGGGAGGGGTGGAGAGGGAGGCTAAGACGCCACCACTTGCCCCTGCTCTTAGGCGCCAAGGGCCCTGCTAGTGGCCCGGGAAGGGGATAGAGGAGGGAAGTGGAGGAGGGGTCTGGGTTTGCTCCTTGCTCTGAGTCCCAGTCCATCTCAACTCCTAAGGGTTTCTTACCCTCATCCCCCTTACGTGGGGTTACCCTTGGTCCTTAGACGCTGGGGTCAGGTTTTCCCTTACTTCAGTTCTCTGGTCTTCACAACACACCTCCAGGCTACAGTCCTCTCTCCTTCCTCCTCCTCCATCTCTGACTGCCTGAAGAGGAGGTTTTTATTAGGTTCCTAACAGGGCCTTAATTGACAACAGGTGCTCCAATTAACCTGTAGCAACCCTCCCTAGTCTACGGGAACCACGCCTTTATTAGCCTAGGGCTTATATATTTCCCCTCCAACACTCTACCACTGCTCCCTGGCCCTCCTGTATCACAATAGCCAGAGATGGGCAAACTCAATAGTTTTGGTGAAGGGATTCATGTGAACATTTTCTTTCGTTTCAATCTGTGCAAACTGACAGTTTGAGTTTTGCTTTAAATTTCCACAAATCCCAAAGGAAAAAGAAGTTCAATAACAAGTGCTGAGTTGGACTGGCTTTGTGTCAGAGCAATGCAAAATGTTATGGGAAAGAATTTCACATCATCCAGTTCAAGGTATCACATTATAATTACTGTTCAACGAATTGGGTTTGTAATTTCAGGCAAGCTTGCATTTTTGTCCCAAATTCATCCTACTTTGGAAGACGAGGGGGGAAGATAAAAATAAAGAACTTGGTTGGTCTCTTTCCAGGTATCCTGTGACTAATGTTATAGAGGGAATTGGACTCCCATCCTTTGAAGAATATGTACTGTGGGATTAATAGACTTGGGCCAGCTATTATAGGATGTTACAATGCTGGAAAAGTATATCGCTGTTCTACATATATACTTTCACTGACCCTCTGTGATCTAGTAGCACTTCTCTCTTTAAGTAGATGATGGAAAATCATACTTATTCTAAACCTCTTAATATATTAGAATTCTGATTTTGGTCAAAATGGGGGGCCATACTGAATCAGGTCACATTATAGGAACACTTAACATTAGCATATTGATCATTATAACACTCCCCCTCTAGTAAAAGTTCATGCTTTTTTTAAACTGTATTAAAAGTAATCTTTTTTTTTTGAAAGAATTAAAAAAAGATTAATAAGAAATAAAAAGGCAAAACAATGAGTTAAGATGTCAAGGTCAAAGTGTATACACAAAAATCTGTAACTAGGAAGTTTGCATTGACAAGGACACTATAAAACTGCAAGAAGTGTGGGTAGTCCAAGCAGCTTAGAAATAGCCAGTTACTTCAAGCAGCTGAACATCCCCAACATCAGTAACCAAAAATAAATCATGAATCATTATTTCCACCCTCTCTCTCTCTCTCTCTCTCTCTCTCTCTCATCGCTGACTCTTTTTAAAGTGTATAGTATTTAATCTTTATGAGAAAATGTGAGCATGTGAAACTGTGTTTCTGCCCTTTACTGTGTACAACCTCTTTTCCATGTTATAATTAATACACTGCAATAAAGATGCTGAAAAGTAAAACAAAATAAAAAAGATACCACATTCAAAACCCCACAAACATAACTGAAAAAATAATAATCTACAAATTGCACATTATATCACCACAAAATCATAAATCTCTCAAGGTTCTTTCAAAAGGTTTGAAAACTTTACAAGTCTTAAAAGAACCTTGTCTGAGCACTGAGTTTATAACATCCTCATCTAGGTGCATCCTGTGGTTGTGAATGTTTTGCACAGCTCTGCATGGAATTCACTTGAGTGTGTTCTTTCCTGTCTATAAAGAATGGGGGAAACTTGGGTGCTTCTCAGCGTGGTATATAAATGACAATATTTATACAGAATCAAACTCATAAGAACATAAGAATGGCCATACTGAGTCAGACCAATGGTCCATCTAGCCCAGTGTCTTGTCTTCTGACAGTGGCCAATGCCAGGTACTTCAGAGAGAATGAACAAAACAAGGCCATTATCGAGTGATCCATCCCCATCATCCACTCCCAGCTTCTTGCAATTAGAGACTGGGATACCCAGAACATGGGGTTGCGTCCCTGACCATTTTGGCTAACAACCATTGAGGGACCTACTATCCACGAATTTATCTAATTCTTTTCTGAACTCAGTTATACTTTTGGCCTTCACAACATCCCCTGGCAACTAGTTCCACAGTTTGTGACTGTGTTGTGTGAGATAGTATGTCCTTTTTTGTTTGTTTTAAATTTGCTGCCTATTCATTTCATTAGGTGACTCCTAGTTCTTGTGTTATGTGAAGGAGTAAATAACACTTCCTTATTCATTTTTTCCACACCATTCATTATTTTATAAAACTCTATCATATCCCCCCTTACTCATTTCTTTTCCAAGCTGAACAATCCAAGTCTTTTAAGTCTATCCTCATATGAAATCTGTTCCATAGCCTTAGTCATTTTTGTTGCCCTTTTCTGTACCTTTTCAAAACATATCCTTTTTTTTGAGATGGGACTACCAGAAGTGCACACAGCATTCAAGATGTAAGCATAAACCAAGGATTTATATCGTGGCATTATGATATTTTCTGTCTTATTATCTATCCCTTTCCTAAGGTTCCTAACATTCAGTTAGCTTTTTTGACGGCCGTCATATATAGAGCAGCTATTTTCATAGAACTATCCACAATGACTCCACAATCTCTTTGTTAAGTGGTTACAGCTAATTTAGATCCCATCTTTTGATATGCATAGTTGGGTCTATATTTTCCAATGTGCATTCTTTGCATTTATCAACACTAAATTTCCTCTGCCATTTTGTTGCCCAGTCACCCAGTTTTGGGAGATCCCCTTGTAACATCTTGCAGTCTGCTTTGGACTTAACTGTCCTGAGTAATTTTGTATCATTTGCAAATTTTGCCACCTCACTGTTTACCCCTTTTTCCAGATCATTTATGAATATATTGAATAGTACTAGTCTCAGTACAGATCCTGTTCTCAGTTCTCCTGTTCTCAGTTCTGAAAACTGACCTCTTATTCCTACCATTTGTTTCCTGTCTTTTAATCGGTTACTAATCAATGAGAGG
This sequence comes from Dermochelys coriacea, assembly GCF_009764565.3. NCBI lineage: Eukaryota > Metazoa > Chordata > Testudines > Dermochelyidae > Dermochelys > Dermochelys coriacea. The sequence goes on along the minus strand of NC_050075.1, from coordinate 59,015,977 downwards.
ACCTTCCCTCTTATCCCATGACTGCCTACTTTGCTTAAGAGCCTTTGATAAAGGACCTGCTGAAAGTTCAGGTACACTAGATTCTCTGGATCAGTCTTGTCCACATGTTTGTTGACTTCCTCAAGGAATCCTAATAGATTGGAGAGGCATGATTTGCCTTTACAAAAGCTGTATTTGACTCTTCCCAAACATATTGTGTTCATATATGTGTCTGATAATTATGTTTTTACTATAGTTTCAACCAGTTTGCTGGTACTGTAGTTAAGTTTATGGGTCTGTAATTGCCAGGATCATCTCTGAAGCCTTTTAAAAGAATTGGCAACACACTAGCTATCCTCCAGTCATTCAGTACAGAAGCTAATTTAAGTGATAGGTTACATACCACAGTTAGTAGTACTTCAATGTCATATTTGAGTTCCTTCAAAACTCTTGGGTGAATACCACCTGCTCCTGGTGATTTATTATTGTTTAATTTATCATTTCTTCTCCAAAACTTCCTTTATTGACACCTCAATCTGGGACAGTTCCTCAGATCAGCCACCTAAAAATAAAAGAACTCAGATGTGGGAATCTCCCTCCCTCCTCTGCACTGAAGATCTCCCTCAGATTCTCTGCACTGCACTTGATATAAATAATTAATTTAGCTTCTCTGAATGACCTTATCTTCCTTGAGTGCTCCTTTAGCACCTCTGTCATCCAGTGGTCCCACTAATATTTGAAGGTTCAAATCACAGATGGATAAACAAGCAAGCGACAAAATGAAAGCTAGGTTTTGGGTGGGTTTTTTTTTAAATATGTGACATCAGAACAAATACTCATTACTGATATAATTCATGAACAATGTTCTAAAACTGAAGGTGCCCTACATTTTCAAAGTGAGGAAGAGAAAATGCATATTCTTAAGGCTTTTCCACAGATAATGAACCTATCTAATACTGCCTCTTCCTTGGGGTCTTCTCTGCAGGAGCTCTGAACATAAGCCAGGGCAGGACTGCTAAATTTTAATGGGCTTTAGTCCACACACACTCAGTTGCACAAGCAAAATCCACACAGCAGGAAACTGAAATTTAAAATCTTTAAAAGCCATTTCTTTTTAATCCCTGTTATTAGGAAATTAATTCCAGTTGGGTTTATAGGCTAGCGACAGGGGAAAAAAAATAAAATTTACAGCAATAAGTATTTCTATTTTACTTCAGTGGTCACTGGATCATGTGAACCCACTCAGAAATGTTTGTAAGAAGGCCTCAACTTAAAAGAAAGTAGTTCAGATGCAGTGAAAAAAATCAGCATATCTGGATATACTAGCCCCTCAATGCAAGAAGAAAACAATAATTAATCAAAGTCTTTAAATATACAGCCTGTACTGTATGCTATTACTTGCTTGGGCCCAAATACAGTTATGTATCTGAACATACCACTTATGTCAGGGCTCAATTTGGCCCTTTTTGAGTATGTATTGCTTTGACAATGTATCTGTACTGCAGATGAGTATGACTATACTACTCTCTGTGGTATAGTAATTCTCCTGCAGTGCTTCTCAGTTTAGCCTGTCTCTGTTTTGGAAAAGTTTGGGGAATTCTGAACATGCAGTACTGATAGGCTAGGTATTTTATCAACCATCATTTACCTTCCGCCTAGGGAACGGAGAAGCTAAACAGCTACCTGTAATACCTTGAGATTCACAGATTCTAAGGCCAGACACTGCTTCTTGTCACAGGAATGATTTTTACTTCCTAGTTCTACAAGTTAATAAGCTAAATTCAAATTGAGGGCCCAATCCTCAGCATTGCTTAAATCCTTTTGCACTGCACCTAACAGTCCATTGCAGTTGGCATAAATTATAGCATTCTGTTGACTTCTCTGACTTATGGCTTGGGCAGGTATGGGCCCTAACTAACCCCAGTGCTGGAGGAAGAACAAATGCCCACCAGGCTCAGGACTGGAGTTCTCCCACTTAGCAAAGCAGAAGGTTCAGCCCTGAAATTTTAATACTTTCCCTTTGTTAGGAGGATATTGTGTTTTTACGGCATTAATGGATTTGGATCGGATGAAAATTTGCATTTGGTTAGTTGCATAATTAGACATTGGTTTACAAGCTATTCACAAAAGCATTACAGGATTTTATCATCCAACTAGACTTGTCGATACTTAAAATAATCTACTGACAAATAACTAGATAACAGAGCTAGACCAAAAAAAAAAAACCACCAAAACCTAGCTATCTCAAATCACATGCCCATTAGCTGGCTTAAATCAGTAAATCTCCACTAATGTTGGTGGAGCTAGGCAACAGAGAACTTGGTCCTGAATTTCATTTCACAATCAAAGGGGTATAAATATTTGTTTTAAATGAAGGGTGCTTAGAAAAAATAATCTTACTTTTAAATTATAATTATTTTAGTACTGGTGTGGGAAAGTCTTTGTCTGCCTCCCAACCCCTTAATGCTTCAGTTATGATCACAGTATTGAAAAGAGATCAAGAAAAAGAGAGTTTCAAATACACCAACACACTAGTTTCTATAGGCTGTACTAGGTATGGTGTGAATTTTGGGTTGAACCTCTGTAAATAGCCCAACTCTGAAGTAAATGCAAAACACCATCTGGTTGTGTATGTGTGTCTGCGTCTGTGCAATGGGAAGGCAGGGATAGTTCACCTGCAGCTTTCTATACTAATTCCACAAAGCTCTCACACACACTTAGTGCTGTTTTTCTGCCAAAGAATTGTAGTAGCATTCCCATATATACTGAACATTGATTTCATTTCACTGCTGTATCCTGATATATTATCAAGCTAATCTACCTTAAGAACAAGTTTTCAACACGGTATAAATTCAGCATCTTTAGATTAAAAAGATGCTATAGATTAAAAAGACTACAGTCAATAACATCTTAGCCTATATAATTCTATATAAACAATTGGCTCCCCATTGGTTTGAAGGGCAGTTGTTTATAGCTATGTTCTGATTTTTTTTTGAAAAGTGTATAATCCATATAAAGCTAATACATATTTTTGATTGCATCCTTCTTCCTCACCCTACATATGTTGTTTGCCTTCTTTGGTTATAATTCATCTAGTCAGGTGGACTCCCATGACTATGAGAACCCCAGGTCTTTAACGGGACCCCATGCTAGTGTAGATGTACATACATGGAGCAATTTGGACAATCAGGGTTTATACGGTAAGATTTTTGAAGGAGCGTTGCATCTTCCTGTGTGTGTGGACAGTGTCTAGCACAACATAGGCATAACTAGAATGCTGTTATTAGTACTACTGAATAAAGATTACCTAATTTGAGCACCTGTGTCAGGAATTATCATCTGCAGCAGAGTAACTCTCCAGGCAACCTAACGAGTACAGCTGGCCTAATTGGCTACACTGCCTGATTGGTTGGAAGAATCAGCAGACCGGACTCTTAAACCCAGCTGCAGCAGGAGTTCACTGGCTGTTCAAAGCATTTGCCATGGCTGAGATAGATCCTTTACCTGATTGCTCCCAGACTTGCCAGTTCAGACCCTGGGCTTTGATTCCTGGTTAATGACACCTGCACAAACCAATAGGCACGATTACCTGCGTCCTACTCACTAATGGAGAGTGAGAGTTAAAAAAATGAGCTACTGTCTCTGTCCAGTGAAGGCTTTATGTTGCACAAAGGAGTAAAACAGTCTATAAATGCATCATAAAAGGACATTATGGAGGGGCTGATTTCATGGTAACAAGGGTCTTGAGTCCATTGCATGGGAGGATTGCTCAAAGGAAGTGGCAGAGAACTGCTGGTTGGTGATAAGAAGGAAGGAAGTTCTGTAATGGTGTTTGGAGAATTTTAAAGTTCAGATGAGCATTTGGATGCCTGATGTGATCCATCACTATCTGCAAAGGTTTTTTCTGACCAAATGAATCAGTGAATTTTATAACTCCGCTTGGAAATTAAATAGTCATCAATAGGATCTCTCATTTGTTTCGTTTTCATAAATCTTTTTACATTAACTTAACAACAACAGTCTTAATACAGTTAGCCTATGTCAAATCTAACTTCACAAATTAACAACAATGAGCACCCACAAATTCAGGTGGCATTGTGGGTGCTTAGCACTTCTGCAGATCAAACCTACATTCAGGGGCTTTGCACAGCCAAGACTGTAATTATCAAATGAAGTCATATGACTGTCACTTTCAAAGAAATCTCATTTTTATTGTTCAGTGATAGATTTGACAAAATTACAGCTCCTTGACATAATGATATTTGTTCCCTTCTTCCTTCTCTGGGTAGCAGACATTTTTAAAGGAGGTTGTAAGTAACCAAGGGTTTCTTTTTTTTTTTATTTGTATTTTATTTATTTCCAGGCCAACAGTACACCCGATAGTCAGCCAAAAATACTGTCCTCGTGAAATGGTTTTTCAGTGTTCATGTAGCTGCCCTCCATGGGTCTGCCCACTCCTGGGACTCACCACTGGTTAGGGCTTTTATTTCTGTCCTTCTTGGGCCAACCAACTCTGAAGGGTTATCTGCTGGTTCACATAGATGAACACAGAGTTTTTCTCCCATTTCATTCCAAGTTGCCTTTTCTCCTCTCCAGCTTTTGCCAGGCCCTTCTGGCAGACGATATCTTCTGACCTTTTCTCTCCTGGGTCTGTCCTGAGTTCTCCAATCTGCTTATATGGTCATCTCTGATTTCCCACTCCCCCCCAGCTGGGGTCAGTCATTAGAATTAGGTCTCCGCATCACATTCAGCTGGGGGATAGCTTTCAGGCTTGAGGCAAGGCTGAGCCCCACTTGCCTTAAAGGGCCAGCCAGCCTGTGATATACCTGCTCCATTCCCAAACCTTGTTCACCTTCACGGCCAACACTACCATCCAACTGGAGACTGTCCTATATTTCCACCATATCTTTTCAGGTGGCCAACTTCAGTAAGTAACTGCTCCTTTTTCTTCAGGAGTTGTTGTTTGGCCTCTCATGAAGCATCAAAGTCTCTCAGGTATCCACTACGGTGAGCCTGCTTGGTCCATGCACCTTACTCAGTGTCACCATCTCTGCTTGGTCAGCCCTGTCAGGCACTGCCATTACTGTGACATCTGTTCCCACAACAGCTTCTGTGTCTATATCCCCATCAGTGTGGTTTGCATCAACCTCTGTATCCTCTTGCACTACTCTCTCTCACCTTTACTTGGGTGGGTCTGCTGAGGGGCTGTACAATTCATCACCTCTACTTGATCTGCATTTGTCTCATCCAATACTCGATTCTTCTGTTGCTGACTCATGGGGTCCTGCATTTCTTTTGGAGGGGAGCTTGTTTCTTTCAAGGGCAACAGGTTTTTTTTCCCTTCTCCTTAGGGAAAGTTCTTTACAACAAATACAAATAACCTGTCCACATCTCAGCCCCCAGTAGCATTTTGGTATCCCCTTCCTGCAATTCATCTTAGCAAATCAGCGTTTTCCTCCCGATTTACATACAAGGAAGTCTCTAACTCACTCTGTCCTTTCCATTCTTGCATTTTAGCAGTGCTACCAGCCTTCACTCCTTGAAACCTCTGCTTTGCAGCATACTTTTAATCAGGGGCTGACAGAAGTGCCCACATTCTCCACCATAATGCCTTGCATCAGGATGCAGTCTCAGTTTCCCCTTGGTTCAGCCACAAAAAAAAACACAGTAATGTATAATGGTCCATGGAACCCTCATGGTAAAACCACTCTCCCAGTCCCCACAGTAAAACACACAGAAAAGTACAGTGATTTCCATTTATCTTCCAGGGATTTCCAGGTCACCTGTGAGGTCCACCACTACCACTCCAATCCCAGTTCCTTTCTGCCCTTGGTTCAGGTCCCCATTCTCCAGACCAATCCATCTGAGCATGACCTATCTGGTGGCTCTTCTCTTAAACATAGTCTAACAACTCGGCCCTTTTCAGTCTCATGGCACTGGCTCTCTGGGAGGCAACTAAGTCACAGGTGCACTGGCCTCTTCCTTCTTAAAAATCCAGTCATCCTGTGACATTGGCCTATGACTCTTTCATGGCCCCATTTACTTGGCAACTCCACTTTGGAGAAAAGCCAGAAGGCTTCTCATCTTCATGTTACAAGCCCAGTGGTAGGCACATTAGGCAGTAGCTGGTCTAGCATAGATCACCCAGTATGATTTTTCAGCTCTGGCAGGTCAGCAATCTCATCTGAGCCCCACTATGTGTATTTAAAAGTATTATACACTCATACTGTAGGCAAAAAGCTTTAGGGAGTACAGCCTGCCCAAGACATAGGAGATTATAAATTTAGAACAACAGACCCATCAAAGAGGTTGCCTGACTTTCTGTACCCTGCAATGGGATTATCAAAAGGAATGAGGCTATCAAAAGGTAGGATACTACACAAAAATTGCCATCTATGGATGGATGGGGGTTATATTCAATGTGTTTTTAATTGATAAAATGGTTATATAATTAAATGTAAAGGTGTATTTTAATAATCCTAATTGCCTCCTTAATCAGGGAAATACAAAGTCAAACTTCCCTTATTAAATCAATGAGAACTTGAGGCTTCCCTGTGGACCAGGGTTGTGAGGCACCTCACTACCATCTGCCCTTAATATGATGAAGCCTTACCTACGTCTGGCTGTTGGGTCATGCTCCCTGACTCCACTGGCCTCTGCCAACACAAGCACTCCCCACTAGACCTCATAGGTTCACTGTCACTCTACTTGTTAGCGCTAGGCACATTCCTAACCCTTGAGCCCTCCAAGTATCTCCCTGGAGCATTTCCAGACTCTCTACAGGTCCACTGGACTCACACTCAGTATTCACCAATTCCAAAGAAACAATACTTTCTTACTACTTCAGTTTACTACTTCACCTCAGATTATCACAATGCCTTAACAGAAAACACTTAGATAGTTTATAGCAAAGTCAAGAATAAATGTATTTAACAAAGCATACAATCAGTAGTAGCAAGTAGAAATATTAGAAACAAAGGGTTATATATATATCAGAACACGCACGCTGGAGCCTAAACTTAATTAGCAAGATACATTTGAAGTCTAGTAAAGCACTGCTCACCCAAAATCTTTGCAGTGCTTCACAGCCAGACAGGCTTGACTCTTCTTTATATATGCTATCAATTTGCCTCCTAGGTGAAGGCTTCAGTATGTCCCTGCACTCCAAGACTGATCAGACCAATATTTTGTCTTTATTCAAAAACGGGACACTTCTCTCTCCCCCCCCCCACTGTTGTTTTATCCGTAGATTTCTCCTGTGGTAGATTTCTCAATCTCTCAATTCAACCAGGCTCAGTATGCAAAGAACATGCAATACACAAGTGGTTCAGAGAGGAAGATAAGTGGTTCGTTATTTCCTGTCTGAAAGGAATATCTGGAAGTATGTCACCTCTTTGTGACTACTTTACCTCCAAGACCTTAAGAGAAGGATTTTCTTTCTCAGTATAGATACTGTGACAAAGTTCCTCTTCTACCTTGGTGGGTCTTGTGCTTATTGGTGGGTTTGCTGGCTTTGGAGCTTCACAGCAGCCCTCAGTTTGGACGTTTTCATGAACTCACCATTCAGATCAACTCCTCCTGTGTCTGACCAGGAGTTGGGAGGTTTGGGGGGAACCCGGGCCTGCCCTCTACTCCAGGTTCCAGCCCAGGGCCCTGTGGAATGCAGCTGTCTACAGTGCCTCCTGGAACAACTGGGTGACAGCTACAACTCCCTGGACTATTTCCCCTTGGCCTCCTCCCAACACCTTCTTTAATCCACACAATAGACCTTCCTCCTGGTGTCTGATAATGCTTGTATTCCTCAGTCCTCCAACATATGCATTCTCACTCTCAGCTCCTAGCATCTCTTGCTCCCAGCTCCTTACCCGCACACCACAAACTGAAGTGAGCTCCTTTTTAAACCCAGGTGCCCTGATTAGCCTGCCTTAATTGTCTCCAGAAGGTTCCTGATTGAGTTGGAACCTTCCCTGTTACCTTACCCAGGGAAAAGGGACCTACTTAGCCTGGGGCTAATATATCTGCCTTCTATTACTCTCCTGTAGCCATCTGACCCAACCCTTTCACAATACATAACTCCTTAAATATCCGTACATACATTTCACAATAATATCTGACAATAGAGACTCTCAGTAGAGACGTCATGTGCCATCTTTGGTGAACTAGTATGCACACATCCAACCCACGGGACTTGAGGGTTCCTTCGGGTCCCTGGGTAACACGTTGTGTTACTGGAAGATACTTTAAGTCTACAGTTTAGATTAATGCTGAACTAGATTCATCCACAGTGTGACCTCTGTACAGTATAATAATGTTGCTCAGGGTTTGGAGAGATTGTCATATCACACATTGTAGAATGAGGCAAATTAAAGTGGAAATTACAATTCTGCCTTCCCCCCGGGAAAAAGAATTGGTTTAAAATAAAAATGTAAGGGACATAATATGTATGAATAACGCCATTTAAATCGAGATGTGGTTTTTATTACCTGAATAATTCCATTATTGTGACTATAAACTTAGCCATTAGCAATTATATTCTATTGTCCAAAATAATTTCAAAACATATCTGATCCACTCTTAGTTAGATATAATCTAGTGCTGTATTCATAATAGAACTAAAATAATCTGATAGCGTGACACTGATGAATGTCATCAACATGATATAGCACAAGGTATCATTCATATCTACATTATTAAAAACAACAGATGGGAATAATAATAGTTTGTTTCTGAAGGCCTTCATACAACTGACATCACTGACTCTCTCCTCCTAAAAATACATCAGGTATTTATATTTCTTGTTTAGACTTCAAGGGGTTGATATAATTCTAAACTATTGCAGTTGTTGTGTTTCTATGCCAAGTTTAACCATTGCTCATAGTTCCCTTTCTGATTCATTTGCATGGACAGCCAGTTAAAAAGAAGAGAATTTCACTAGGAAAATAAATATAGATTTTAGAAAGGTTATCCTTCAGAAATCAAATGGTCTGCAGTACTGTCGAAAAGGTTGCTTATGCTTATACTGAGAATCTAATTTACTACATCTTTTTTTCCACTGGTTGGCAAGTATTAACTCCTAAGAGGAAGAAAAAATATTTCTTGGCTTACGTTAAGAAGCCCAACAGAATATCATGAGGGGTTCTTATAAAGAATTAATTCTATATTCAGATGAATAGCTGAAATGCTAAAAATACCAAACTGGTACCCATCTGCAGGCAATAAAGAAAACATCTGAACAAAGAAAGGTGATATGCAATGTATTTCCCAACAGAAAATTTAAAAAAAAAATCAACTTTTTCAGCACACAATTTATGCTCTGCCTAATATTAAACTATTTAAGAAGTTAAAATGCTATTTCAGTATTTCAATGAACTCAAAGATTAAACATTAAAATAGAGTGTTTAGTTTTGTAACAGGAAGCAAATACCCTACTGAATCTGGATCCTGAGAGATCCATATACAGTTTCCATAATAAACTATAGCTTTACATGAAATCACAGTTCCAATAGTTATTCAAATTTCAGCCGTGATTGCTACAGCTACCATGCAGTATTCTATTGTATCTCCCATTTGGAAATCATCCACATTCAAAACATTGCTTAAATGCATGTTTAGAGTTAAGTCACTATTTAAGAGTTTTTAAGCCTGATGAGGGACTGATTTAAACATGGTGCTTAATATTTTCCTGAAGCTGAAGCCTGTGTAGTCACACAATAATATCTAAAAGTATAAGTAGTTGTTCAGCTATGTTTTAATCTGCTTTGATTCCTGCCTCTAATTTTGTAAACTGTAAACACCCTACTGAATTTTAATATTAGGTTGGTTGTGTTCCTCAATCATTCTTTGTTTGAATTCACCATTCAGTACCATCACAGTAACAATTCCACAGTCATCCCTAAATATGACTTCCTTGCTTCTTCCCCAAACTTCACAGCCATCTCTTTCACAGATATAACCCTGACATTAGGTGGATAGAGTTGTGATTCACAGATGCTACTAGCATCTGTCATGATCTTCAAGCTGTTTAAGTTGTCCCTTGAGGGACAGTAAAATAGTAAACATTGCTTTATGGCAGACATAATGGGACAGGGCTTGATGCAATTAGCAGAAACTTTTCAGTCACATCCTATATAACAGAGGACAATATTTTACCATCTCTGCTGCACTGTGTAGAAGAAAATGTTTTATGTTCATACCAGCCACTTTGGGTTTTTTGCACAATTAAATACTCATTATTAACCTTAATTTTTAAAAAATGCAGTTTTAATGATTGCTTAAAGCTTAGTGCGTATACGTCTCTCTCTCTCTTCCTCTCTCTCTCTCCTCTCACACACACACACACACACACACACAGACAGACACAGACACACACACGCCCCCCTTTGCCCTTGGTCCTAGGATATTACCCATTGCATATGTATGATAGGATTTTAAGATTTAGTGTGCTTGCAGTATGCCATGCATTGCTTCAAGGCCACAGCAGGACCATTGCTTTATGAACTGGCCATGGGGGGCAGAGGGGGAGGGGAAATCTTTATTTATTATTTTATATCTACCTAACCTCAATTTTTAAATCTTTTACTTACTTCTTTGGCTCACACTCAGTCCTGACAGACTCTTCTTCATATTAATTCTTCAAACCTATGCATAATGAAGTGCAGGGCAATAACACAAGTTTCTGCACCACAGTGGCCTGACTTCTTCCTGTGATTTGACGTATAATTTAGGAACAGTCATTTCGACCAACCTCAAACAAAATACCCCGGGGAAGTTTCAGCCACTTCTTGCTTGAACTGTTCACAAAGTTTGTTCACCTATAATAAAACTGACTTCCGAGAAGAAAATGAAAAAGTATTCTCTGGGCTCAAACAATCCTATTTCATGGAGAAAGTGGCGGCCAGTTTGTGGTTTACTCAACATGCATAGCTTTGCAAATATCCAGCCAAAACCTTGTGTTTTCACTTTGTGATGGTTTTGGATTTTTGATCTAGAGAAATAAAGAACATATACACATCCACTACTCACTTGCTAGCTGGAAATAATCTAATTTTCCTCTTCAAATAATTATTGACTTGCTTCTGGGACTATGACGATAAATAAATAATAATAATAAAAAGGAATCAAGCAAAACATTCAAATCCTACCCTCAGCACTGGCAAAATACTCCCAGGAACACTACACCCAACATAGCCTAAAATTCACGTATGTGAATGCAGAAAGCCAGTACCTGTCTTGCCAGAATACACACAAGAGTGCTTGGAAATAAAGGGGCCCAAGCATGGGTATGCAAACACTTTTGGTACACTGGGACCAGTTTACTCCATAGTCTAAGAAAATGTAATAAGCTAGTTTCATCATAGTAAACATATGTATAAATACTTCTGATGAGGGAAGAGATCGCTTTGGATAAGCACCCAGATAGTTTTCAATACTTATCTAAATATAAGGCTCTCACCAGCTCTGGTTAACCATCATAAATCCTGTATCCACTACAGGAACTGTCACAAATCCTTACCTTTGAGATTCTCCTGTCTGAGACAACTGGTGGTTTGTCCTTTGTGGAGACCCAGTAGCTCGTTATCCACACCCGTATATTCTGGTAATGGGGATAAAGTCTTCACTCACTTTAGCTTTTTTAGGGGCATCTCTCTCTTCTGTGCCCCTAGAGAACTTCAGCTGTCATGTAGCTTAAGGGCTCCATGCAGCTTGTTGGCCAAGGCCCATCTCCTCAAATACTTTTGACTACAGCTGGTAAAAAATAAATCAAAAAAAATCCTCGAAATAATGGCTTAGGGAAAACAATTTTTCACCCCCTCCCCCATCTGCTTTCATCTAAAATTTGTTGGGGCTTGGTTTATTGCTGAAAACAAAACAAAAATATGTTTTTGGTTGACAACTGAAAAAAAATCCTAAATAGTTTCTCTCCACAGTAAAAGAAAAATCCATTTCCCTATCAGCACTACTTTTGATACTCACTCTCATGCACACATGTGCAGATTTGAGAACTATACCTGTTTCTTACCATCAACAGTTCACTGACACATGCCCCAGAAGGATGACAGCAACTCCCCTCCCTCAGCTACTAGCCCCACGTGCTGCCTCCTCCCACAGGCACCGCACCTGCAGCTCCCATTGGCCACGGTTCTAAGCCAATGGGAACTGCAGAACTGGGACACAGGGTAGAGCGGAGACAGCACATGGAGCTAGGGTCGCCACTTCCCAGGAGCCGGGTAGGAACCTGCCCCAGCTCCCCCACCCTCGAGTACCCGCAGCACCCCCACCAGGCCGTGGCGCTCGCAAGGCCACTCTCCTGAGCTGCCCCTTCCCCAAGTTTTAGTCAGGGAGTATATAGTAAAAGTCATGGACAAGTCATGAGCTGTAAATTTTTGTTTACTGCCCGTGACCTGTCCATGACTTTTACTAAAAGGTAGCCTTAGCTATGGGTGAAGTGATGCGTAGGGGGAATGTAACTGAACAGGTTTGAAACATAAAAAGCTACGAGATCTAACCAAACATTTAATTTAATCAAACATATAAAGAGAAGTAAAATCTGGGTAAGCACTACAAACTCTCTCTGCACTTGAGACCCTCTTTCCACTTAAGCAGAGTGCTGCACTTTCCAATGCAGTCTCTAGCAGCATCAATTTACTATACAGTATATGTGCACAATATCATTATCAGTAACAAGAGGAGTGCATTATTTCAACAGATGTTAGTTATACTGAGCCAAGATATAATCTTTAGAGTCTCATAGGGAATAATGCTCTATATCTTTTCAAGGTACATCTTCAGCCTACATTATCTGCTTAATCTGAGGATGGGTCATTCCTCTCTGATGACTGTGTAGATTACTAAAAACAAACAAACCCTAAAAAGTACTGACTTAGCCTACTCAATGTGGACTTTCACCAGCATCAGACCCAATGGTTCTACTTTCCAGTCAGATTGTCCCGTTTGCTTGATCTTTAGCAATACTCAATTTACACGATCTTATGGAGGAGCAAAAAACATAGCTCCCCAAGTGTCTATCCACTGATATTCCTTGATGCAGTATCAAGGAAATAGGATGCATTCTCCCTTGGTTGTTGTGTACTTGAAATTTTATCTTTGTCTACAAAATGATAACTGACTTGTTATGACATGTTTACTCTGATATCTGGATCTCCCTTGCAAGCCCAAAACAAATTCATCTCTCTAATATTTTAATTGCTGAAGACCTTTAAAAATAATTTCAAACTAAAAATGCCCATGTACAATTGACAGAATTTGTGAAAAAGTATTTTTCCTACAGTACAAAAGCAGCTAATGATCTGAAATTTTTAGCATTTGCAAATTAAGGAAAATGCACATCTGCATTACAGCTGCAATTACAGCTGCACTCTATTTGTTCAAAGGTCATCCAGGTTAAAATTATTAAAATTGACTCAAGACTCACTTCATATTAATCTCAGGAGAAGCACAGATGACCCTACTGAAATTAAATCTAGTTGCTAAAAGAGCATCCACTTTTTTAAAGTAATTATTTTTAAAGGAGGTTTGTGGTTAGACATTTCTTTCAGAATATCCTTTCATTGATGTTATTTACTTCTTAGTGTTGAGATATAAGCAATTACTACAGACAAAGTTTGCATAAAACAGTGCTTCTATATTCAAACTTTGATAAACTAGCCAATTTGTATGCTGTGCCCCTTGCTTTCTGGTTGAGCAGGTGCTAGAAGAATAGCAGAGCAGCTCCCATTTTTTCCAGTTCTGTTAAAAGTACAGATAAGCTCTTACCAAACAGTGTTCAGCCTTCTCAACCATAAATAGAACTGCCACTATTGGGGATCACTGAAAGCAGTAGGAAAGCTCCCCAAAGCCAAAACCTGGGGATGATTCAGATCTGAATTCAACTTTTGTAACTTATATCTATCTTCATAATGCACTGAACACAAATTCCTCCACATGTTTTTGGAAGGGTAGGTTCAAAATCTGTATACAATTTTTTTAAGGTTGGTGGCACAGAATCATAGAACTGAAAGGGACCTCGAGAGGTCATCTAGTCCAGTCTCCTGCACTCATGAAGGACTAAGTATTATCTAGACCATCCCTGACAGGTGTTTTTCTAATCTGCTCTTAAAAATCTTCAAGGATAGAGTTTCCACATTTAAACAAGCAAAAACAAAAGAACCTAACACCTCCTTCCTTTTTTCCATCTCTGTCTGCCTTCTGCTTAAAACACATTAAGGCTTGATCCAACAAACACAGCACTAAATTAAATGGAGTGCACAGATGAGTGAGGATTGCCAAATGTACATTTGAAGGGCTGTTTCTAAATATTTTTGTGCTGAGACTTAGAATTTTTTTTACAGCCTTGTACTTATGTTAGGGAAGTCCTGGATACAACTAGAGCTGAAAACCTCAAACTAAATAGGGAGAAATATGTTTTAGGGGTTACAGAACTGACTTTTGTTGGGGACATTATTTCCAACAAAGGTTTAAACCTGATAAGAGGAAGGTTTCAGCCACTGAAGTGATGCTATGTACCTATTCATAGAAAGATGTCCAATGGTTCCTGGGAATGTTTAATTATCTTGGAAAATTCATACCTAATCTACCAAAGTAACAGCTTTGAGCAAATGCTTACAAAATAAAAATGGGGTGTTGGGGTGCAGAATAGGATGAATCATGGGAAGGTTTAAAACAACACTGATACAAAAACCAGCATTGATGTTATATGCACCAGAAAGGCCTATTATAATTTCAGCAGATGCTTCACAGTCTGGGTTAAGTGCAATGATTTACAGAAGCATGAACATTTTTGGCAACCACTGGTATATGCATCCCAGTAACTGACTGAGGCAGAAACCAGATGTACAAAGATCAAGAAGGAGCTTTTAAGAATATTGTTTACCTGTGAGAAATTCAAACAGTATATTTATGGACAGAGAGTGGAAGTTGAAATGGACCACTAGCCTCTGACAGCATTATTTAGCAAACTGATAAACGACTGGATCTTAAGGAGTCAAGGAATGATGATAAAGCTACAAAAGTAAGATTTGGTTGTGACCTACATGCCCAGTAAATTCATATTCACTGCAGGTGCATTTTCCAGAGCAGGGGCTCCCATGAGACCAGAGAAGACTTTAGAGACACAGATGCAAGCCTACGTAGATTTGATTGTAAAGTCAATTCCCATACCTAATAGGAAACTTCAACAGATAAGAAAGGAAAAGGAAAAAGATGAATTGCTGGGAATCCTTGAAGAAGTGATAATTAAAGGTGGCCTGAAGAAAAAAGTAGTTGCAGCCCAAGTATAACAGACTATTGGAACTACAGACATGAATTTACTGGGATAGACAGGGTGATTTTCAAGGGCAATAAGGTTGTAATTCCAGTGAGCCTCCAAAAGTAAATGCTACAGAAGATCCAGGAGGGTCATTTAAGAACCGAAATGTGCAAACAAATTGCACGAGAGGTGCTGTATTGGCCACAGATCAATCACATTACTAATATGGTAGGGAACTGCTTTTCATGCTTGAAAGACAAGATAAGCCAACAGGCACAGCTACTGAGACTTCATCCAGTTCCACAAAGGCCTTATGAGAAGGTAGGAACTCATTTATTTACCTGGCAATCAAAGGATTATTTAATAGTCACAAATTATTATTCTCTGTATCAAGAAATCTGCACACTGCACAGTACTAATAGTAAATCAGTGATAACCAGCATGGAAGAAATCTTCTCCAGACATGGAATTCCAGATGAAGTCATTAGTGATAATGGACAGCAATTTTCCAGTGCAGATTTTAGATTTTATATGTATATGAGTTAATTTGCTTTTCTTTAACAGGGAAGATGTAGAGATATCTTTGTAATGATGATTATAATTTAGAATGCTTTCTCATAAAGGAGAGTACTGAGCATAGGAATTTGGAGACGTGCTGAAGGCAGAGTTTGGGAACACTGAATGGCTATTTGCTGCAGTTTACCAGAGATGCTTTCCAGTTTGTTTTTATTAAAGTTTTATTCCTTTCTCATTCTCTGGTCTGTTATTTAATGAACCCCAAGATTGTTCATTACTGTGTAACAAACTGTTGTGCCAGTTTTGTCACACAGTAATTAACTTAAATAAAATAAAATTCATGCCAATCCATAGACTAGAGTTGAGTGAATGATTATAAGAAGAAAAGGAGTACTTGTGGCACCTTAGAGATTAACAAATTTATTTGAGCATAAACTTTCGTGAGCTACAGCTCACTTCATTGGACGTCTTCAGTGGAAAATACAGTGGGGATCTCCACTGAATGCCTCCGATGAAGTGGGCTGTAGCTCACGAAAGCTTATGTTCAAATAAATTTGTCAGTCTCTAAGGTGCCACAAGTACTCCTTTTCTTTTTGCGAATACAGACTTACACGGCTGCTAGCTACTCTGAAACCTGTGATTATAAGAAATATATTTGTGGAATAAAACTGATCCAACATACAACAAAGTAAAATATTTCTGAATCTGTCTGATTACCAGCCCAGCTCTGTAGCTTTAAAACTATGTTATGGCTCGAATATTTGCAAATCAATACTAGAATAATCTCTAACTATATGTATTTAAACCACTTGTTTACAATTATATTGTAGGATATCTAAAGAAATGAAGCAAGACCACATTGTAAAAATAATCCAGCAAACTTTAATGCAGCCCGAGCCCCTATACAACAGCACTTGTCTCCCCTAGAGCTGACAATATGCAGCAATAATCACTCTTTCTTTATTTATGTATGTATTTATTTATTTCATTACCCACCCAGTCCAACCCAGCTACTGTTTGAGGATCCATCTTTCAAGGGATTCCTGGAGTCAGCTATTAAATGCAGAAGCTGTAAACCTTGGGTGCATTGGAGCTGCAATGCCAGGACCAGGGGAGGGGTTGACTAAGCAATGTAGATATGGTGTACAGACACCATATAAGAGGCATATGTAATTCTAATATCTAGATCCATAACCACTTGGTCTTCATAAATGGCATAATAGGAAGCATATTCATGAAGGTATTTCACAATTTCTAAAAGAAGCCTAAGAAAATTGTACACAGTTATTAGGCTTGGCAGAATTGAATTTTTATGATTTATAATTTCAACAGACTTTTTTATTTTGACTATTTTTAAAATATTCCCACTTAACATTGTGGCGGTTTAGGGTTTTTTTTCTATTTTGAAATATTTAAATTTTCAGATTTACAGAAAATTATGGGGAGAGGTCAGACAATAGGAAGGATCAAAAATAATTATGTAATGAGAGTACATGATGAGATTCAAGAAGTCAAAGTTTTGTAACCAGGTTAAAACACAAAATTGTTAACACCACATTTAACCATACAAAGTAAATATCGGTTAATAAAACTTACTAACATTCTCAAGCAGCATTTTTCTTACTGTTTCTATCTGTAATTTTTTATCTTCATTGATGGAATTTTTTTTGTTGGTTTGTGTGTGTAAGGTGAAATCAACATTTACCAATAGAAATCTAATCCTTCCAAGCCTAATTATTATTGACTCATCCAAAGATTTTAAAAGTACATCTTGAATTCTGGTTCAATGTTGGGGTTTTTTCATGCTTGAGAAAAAGATTGGAATGGCTGTGGAAGATGTATTTGGCAGTTTGCAAAGTGAGATATTGGCAGGATTCCAGGCATATGCTATAACTATTTGCAATAAATATGGATTTCCCCCCTCATTCTGTACATCATTAAGAGCACATTTAATAAAGAAAGATACAACTTGACATTATTATTAATTGTTAACAATGGACTGCTACTTTTTTTGCAATCCTCTTTAAATTACAATTACTATAGCTCAAGTCATGCAGGGAATCCCTTATTTCAAAAAGGGAGACACTAACAATATAAAACACAATCACCAGTGAACCTGAGAAGACAATTTTGCCCTCACTGATTGTTTTAAGCCCCAGTTTTGCAAGGAGTTCTGTGTAACCGAGATCTCTTGTACCTGTACAGAACCCTAATGATGTAAATGTGAAGTTCTTTTCTTTCCTGAAAAGATGCACAAAAATATCATGCCCAGACTGTAACCATATGCATTTTTCCATCAGCTGGGATGTTTATGATCTTTTCAGTTCAATATAGTAATATGTACATGTTTATATTCAAACATAATATTTTTAAAATGACAGAAGACCTGAATATAAGTTATAGATAGATGACTGTAAGAGAGCTCTATTTACTGATCACTCAGCTCTTCTCCATATTCTGGCTGACATCTGTGAATTTATTTATATTTATTTCTAGTAAGTTATATAACATTTAGCTATGCACTGATAATGGTTAGCATTACAATCCATAGTTTGCCCTTGAAGCTCTAAAATACTAATTCTTTTGACATTAAAAAGCTTATTTTCCTGTTAGGAACAGTTGCTGAAAAAATTAAATTTAGCAGATATGACAAATGCAGACTTAACCCTCTTCCTCTCCCCTCCACCCCCCCAAAAATAACTAAAATAAATCCCACAATAGAACCATTATTTAAAGCATTGGGAAATCTTCTACTTCATCAACATTTGTATTAGACTAGTTTGGAATTTGTAAAAGAATTTCAGTAGGATTTCTATAAAATGTGGATATAAATTTTGGGCCTAGTCATTAAATGTTCCGAGGCTGCATTTCAAGGGGCCTTGGGCAGCTATGTACTTGAGCTCCCACTGACTATCAGCAGAGTTTTGGCCTACCTGCCTGTTTTAACTTTCAAATTCAGCCTGAATGCCTCCTCTATCATGCTAAAAGCTCCCGGCTCCCAATGAAGACTGTCTTTGTTCCTTTTTCTGTACAGCACCTAGCATAATGGGTCCTGGTCCATGAACAGGGCACCTAGGCACTATAGTAATACAAATAACAACATAACATACTAATAAATTCAGTGTGGACCGATGTTCAGCAGCTCACATGACTGGGACATTGCTGAGTGCCCTGGAACTCTCTCTCCCATTATTTTTGACTGGAGTTATGGCTGTTTAATACCTTTGAAAGCCAGATCACTATAATCTCTGTGCCAAGGCTAGACAGCCCAGGCCTCCTATCATGCTTCCAATAACAGTGATGTAGTGGAAATGGGTTCCTGCTGTCTGAGTTCCTGCTGAAATTAGTATTTTAATGTTGCTTTTAATGTATTGTTAATGATTTGTTATGGCACCTTTCCATTATTTTAAATTTAAGTAAGTAAATATCGAGCATTGATTTTCTGAGTCTGCATCTTCCTTCTCCATATCACGTATATACTTCTATCCTGCCCTCAACCAAAAAATTCTTACTCACCCTCCTATTAACTTCCTATGCATCTTCACCTCCCCATTCCCTGTTAGCACCCGGTCACACAAATCCAGTGATATACAGTAACTATTCCAAAGAGGAGCAGTATGCAAGTAAACATTGAAGTTCCCCCCCACAGATGTGGTAGAGAAAGAAAAGAGGTTATGGTGTCTTCAAAAAATCACCTTGATCACCCCCCGAGAAGGAGCAGATGCCATCCCAAGGGCAGTTGTAGAGGGGAGATGGGTCCAGGATCACCATGAACAGTGGCATTGCTCATTCTCTCACCAACATCAATATTAACTACTGCTCCTATGATAAAAACAAAAAGCCAAGAACAAACAGAAACCTAGCAGACACCCTCTACACTTGAATCAAAGCATTATGCAGTTATGGTACTGCCACAATTTCTGTGGTGCAGCTGTGCACCCGTTGTATGGAAGAATACTGTTGTCTTTACACCTGCTTGACATTTGCCTTTTTAAAGGTCACCATGCATGTTCATATGAGGAACCATATCGTAAACTCATGTAAGAGGCCTTTATTGCCTATTGTGTATCACCATCAGTCTGTGCAGGTCTTTCCTACCAGAATTTATTGCATTTATTTGGATTACATGTGTACTTTGGACAGACCCTCCTGCTCCAGTGCATACAGACATACACTTTTGACTGTACTTCTAGGGTCACATGGTTGGTAACTCTAAATCTGTTTTAGAGGAAGATTGGTTTAGTGGACTGCAACTCAGAAAATCTGGGTTCAGTTTCTAGCTTTGCTAAAGTGACACTGGGCAAGTCCCTTAATCTCTCATGCCTTGGGTCCCCTCATCTATAAAATAGGGATAATACTACTACTTCTGTCCTATCCTTATCTGTACTGTCTACTTATGTTTCAGAGTAGCAGCCGTGTTAGTCTGTATTCGCAAAAAGAAAAGGAGTACCGTCGCTCATTAGAGGACTAACAAATTTATTAGAGCATAAGCTTTCGTGAGCTACAGCTCACTTCATCGGATGAATTTGGTGGAAAAAAAAAAAACCTGTGCACCAAATGCATCCGATGACTGTGAGCTGTAGCTCACGAAGTTATGCTCTCCTAAATTTGTTAGTTCTCTAAGGTGCCAACGGGTACTCCTTTTCTGTCTACTTATGTTGGTTACTCTCGTTGGGCCAGGAGTTCATCCCGTGCCATGGTTATGTACAATAAGGCCCTGATCACAATGCGGACTTTAATATACAAAATAGGTTTTATTATAATACAAATACTATTTTCATATCTTCCTCTATTTACTTCTCTCTTCATGTCTTTCCTCAATTGTGGGATAAGAAAGTCAAAAGCCATTTGAGTTACAGGTGCATGGAAATTGGAATAAAACTCATTTTAGTTTGTTCTTCCATCATTTAAATATGATTAGAGTTTTAGTTAATTTTAACAATGAAAGAAACATTCCTTCTGGGTAAAAATTTGGCACACTATTTCAGCCCAAAGTGGGCTTTTTTGTGCGGCTGAGTTACCACCCTCTGAAAATAGAGGTTTGTAATGGAGATGCTGAAATAACTAACTATAACAGCCCAAATGGCACTACTACAATAAACTAGGTGATAAAAATTCAAATGCTCCCAAGGCTTATAAACTTGGGATTAAATGGAGCAAATCCTTCCTTAAGTACCATCCCTTTACTTGCTCAGATTATTCATCACATTTTTCAAACTAGCATCACAAGACAACATAAAAAGGCATGCTTTCAGATATTAAATCTTTGTACTTTCTTTCAGAAGAATTAGGTACAAATAAACTCAAATTCAAAATCTGAAAACAAAAGCACAAGTACCATCCATTAAGTAATACTCTAATGTGTCAGAATCAGAATTTGAATGTGTTTCATGTGGGTTTTGTAATCAACCATCCTCTTTGGCATGACATAGCACAGTGAATACACTGTATGATCACTTACTGAGTACCAGATTTTGATATCCTTACTCCACAAAGTACTTCTAGTAACGCAGATATTAACCTGATGTAAATTTTCATGGCTCAATACAGCTATAACTCTATCCTATTCACAACAATTGGGACGTTTTGTGCAGTCAAATTAGGCTAATATTACTTCCCTACCTCACTGGGGTGTTTGAGGATAAATACATTAAAGATTGTGAGGGGGTCAGATACTAAGGTAATGGGGCAATATAAGTGAAATAGATAGAGACACGTATTCATTAATGACTGAGTTAGGGTTTTGGGAGAGCAGAGGCTCCAACAGTCCCGGGGGCATATGCACCTAGGATTGGCCATATCTAAACATAAGGATGGAGATGTACCTGTGTCATAAATTAAGAACTATGAAGGTATGTGTGAAATTTAAATAGCTTAAAGTCTGCATCTGTGAGTCTCTCTCCCTTAGTTTTTACCCAATTAGAATGTCTTCCAGGTATCTTACCTATTGTTGTTAATGTACCAAAAGAGGAAGATGTTATGAACACGGAAGCTCTTTTTTAGCTGAGTGTGAAAAAGGACATTACGCTGCACATTTCAGACTCGCAGGATACACAATCTAGGGGTGAAATCCAGGCCCCACTGAAGTCAATGGCAAAACTCCTATTGACTGAATAGGACCAGCATTTCATTCTTTCCCTAAGGAGGATATTAAAAAGATATTTGGGCAGCCTGCCAAATCTTTCTGCTTGGAGTGACACCTACGTCTCAGGCTCACCTCTGCCCTGCTCCAGTGCCCACTGATATCAATGGAAAGTTTTTCACTAACTGGTTCATAGGATGGGGTATGGCCGTGGCACCCTCTACTACATATTTCATTTGGAGTGAAGTGTGTACCCCAGGGAGCAGTCCCTGCATTCCCCAAAATGTAGGCATTGTGACTTGAATAGCCCTTGTGTAAGCAGGGGAATAGTCTTGCTATTGTGGGGCACTTTCCTGACTTCTGCACTACCCCGGTGAAGTGGGCTAGCGAAAGGATCTGAGTCATTTCCTTTACCCAGAGGCCTCCCTGCCCTTGAGGATTCCCCTTCCACTCTCCTGTCTGGAAGAGTCCTCGTAACCCCAACAAGGCTGGGCCAGGATTCCTGGGGGGCTCGACCCCAACCTGCTGTGGTCACCTAAGGCAGGAGCTAGGGTGTCCCCACTCCGGGGTACTCTCTCTGCACTGGGCACTTCTCAGACTCACTGATCATTACATACAATTTAAAGCAAATGCAAGTTATTTAATCAACAATTAATTTTAAAAAGAATAAGGAAAAATGGGAAAAGTTAAAGGAAACACATCAACTCGCTCTGTGGCAGGGAACATCACAAACAGTGTCTCTGGAACGTCAGGGCAGTTCACAGTCTGTTCCTCGTAAGTCCCAGGCCTTCTTCTCAGGCTCTGGCTGTGGCTGTGGGTTGGACACTTGCTCTGGTGGTGGCCACATGGAAGGACCCTTCTTCCCAGTGTTGCCCCCGCCCTGTCAGGGTTACGATCCAAGCCTGGCCTGCAGAGCCTCTTGGCTGAGGCGTCTCCCTGTGCTGGGCCCGCTGCCCAGGGTCCTCCTCATTCTCCCCAGCTGCTCACCGCACCCAGCTCCAGACTGCTCCAGCCCCAGCTCCACCACTCTATCTCTGCACTGCTGCTGCTGCTGCTCTGCCTCCAGCTCCCTGGGCTGTTTCCTTGGCCCCTCTGCCTCTGGTTGCTACAGCTCTGCTCCGAGGGCAAGTCTGCTCTCTCTGGGCTGTGCCTCTGGCTTTGGGGCTGCAGCTCTGCTCCCAGGACAGGGTCCGCTCTTTCTGGGCTGCTTTTCTGGTCTCTCTGGATCTGGCACAGCTCTGCTCCCCAGCTCAGCTTGGGCCCCTGCTTTCTCCTTAGCTCAGCCCCACTCTGTGTGACCCAGGAAATTCCAGCTCACATGGAGGGCGGGACCTCTCTGGCCTTCTGACTCCCTGATTAGCCTGCCTGCCCTGTCATTCAGACTGACCTGGAGCATTGGCCTCTCCCCATTGGTCCTGGGGACTATCAGTCTTAGGGTCCTGATTTCCCATAGATCCTTCCCCTTTTAGTACTGGGAGCTAGCAACTAAAACACCCCCACTGAATGTTGGTACGGGGGCAACAGTCCCCTTACAATTGCACCAGGTTTCAGGAATACCTTTGTGCAAAGAGTTGATGCATGTATGATGCATCCCTTGAAGGGATGTAGCAGCAACTGCTCCCTTTGTGTGCTGGGAAGCTGTGAGAAGAATCCTGCTTCTCTGAGAGCCCTAATGAAGTGGGGTGGCTCTGCATTGCCACAAATGATCCCGTTGTTACTATAGTAGTATTTTGCCACTACTTAGTGAATCTCAGTTAATCCAAAGGGTAACTACAATATTTCTAAATCTCTTCTCACCCTTAAAAACATGCCCATTCTGCAATAGATACATAGATGTGGCTACCTCAGTATTTGCAGCAGCATCTAAACTTTTCTGAACTTACTTATGGAATGTAATCAGTGGTTATCAGCCTTCTCTATACTGGGAACCTGATGGCATATCCTTACCAATAAGCTGGAATATGGTGAGAAACCCTGTGATCAGGATCCTAGGGAGCTTCACTGAAGTTACTCAATTAAGATAAACTGCAAAGAATGGTGTAGACCAGGGGTGGGCAAAATTTTTGGCCTGAGGGCCACATCCGGGTGCGAAACTGTATGGAGGGCCAGGTAGGGAAGGCAGTTCAAGGCCTTCTCTTGACAGCTTGCATCCTTAGGTGAACAACAGGCAATCATGGAGACTTTGAAGTAGACCTATTTCCTAACCATCACAGGTAATTAGCTACAGAGATTAACATAAGGCAATTGCCTGTTTTCCACCATTCACAGGTGATTTGCTATACATTTCAAAGAGAGGTGAATACAGTGATATCATTATGTTTACAAAAAGAAAAGGAGTACTTGTGGGACCTTTAACAAATTTATTTGAGCATAAGTTTCATTTAAATGTTAATATTTCCTTTTCATCTCTGAATTAAAAGCATATAGCATAGACAGGAACTGCTTGATTACATTGTTTAGCTCAAACAATATAAGTAAACACACAAAACCACAAACATTATCTACGAATATGTCCCTAAAGGTTGAATCTGGGGCAATTAGCCTGCAAACTGCTTAACCCTTTCTCGCCATGTGTCACACACCTTTCCCCCATTTATCTATAAGGGACTGACAGTGTGGTCACAAGCCCCTGACATTTGTTGGACTTCTCCCCCAGGTTGAGAATCCCTGGTCAAAATCACTATTTTTATTGAGATAAAAAAATATGTAGATACTTGAGCAGTACCTAAGGCAATTAATAAGTTTCAAGGGTGACCATTGTATTTATACTGCTCTCACTACTTTGTCAGACGTAGAATGCCATATTATATATTCCATGTTTACCCCCTCTCCTCTTATAGCTATATACGGAAATCCCCAAATGAGTAATTGAACAATGAAGGAAACAGTAATTATACTCAGAAAAATAACCACAATAGCAGGTCCTGTGCTGACATCAGGCAGGGAAAGCTGTAAAGTATGTGCCAGATATTCTCCTCCTTTTCCAGTAGTGATAAGGAGCTTAAGCCACATATTGGACAAATAGTTGACATGAAGGATAGATCAGTTAGCCAGGGATGAATGTTAGAGAAACTACAAATTGAAGCTTCATTATTAGTGACAGCTTTTATAGCAATTTAGACAAACTAAGAAATTCATTAATACTGTATTTCTTGCTAAAAGTATGCTCTTGCACATATCCTTGGTAAAGTGGACTTTTATAAAAGAATCAACACTGACAGTTATTGGGTTGTAGTTGATTACGTTGTTGCTGACGAGATTATGGATTAGCCAGTTCCAAGTAGGGATGGGAGAGGAAATTAGGACTAGTTAAATGTTTCCATCCAACTATTTTTCTTCAGACAATGGTGGTTTGTATATTTGTATATTTTACATCCCTACTAAAGGTGTCTGCATATCTGTATATTATACATACATACTAAAGGTGTCTTCTTTCCACGGAAAATTCTCATGTTTTCACAAAAAAAATGACTGCTCCAAAACTGAAATATTTTCAGCTGGATGTGTGCTTCATGGGAGTTGTAATTTGCCTCATGTCTACATTCTCCTCTATGGGCTAAGCTCCACAGCTGAGTTACATCTTTTGTGATACACTACAGCCACAAGACTCCCATAATCTAAGAGGTGGATACCATGATTAATCATGTGGGATATAGTCTGAGTATGGAACATGGATCATAGAGGAGAATGGGAGCATAAGTTATCAGCAATGCAAATCATAGTAGGCTCTGTTGAAGCATTTCAGAATAGTTTGTTTGTTTACAGCAGAAATATATTGGTTTTCAACTTTTTACCCAAAAGTTCATGGCAGGAGTGCAGGGGGTGCAGCAGGGGTGAGGCAGGAAAAACAAAGAAACCAAAACCACACACGTCGCCATGCACACCACATTTTCTGACCATCTCTAATCTTAAATAAGCACCCAAAAATGGATCCATATCCAAGGGCAGATATTCAGCTTGTGTAAATCAGCAGAACTTCATTGATGTCCATGAAGCTACTTTGGTTTACACAAGCTGAGGATCAGACCCTCAACCTTTATCAGAACCTTTTCAGGCTAAAAGTTGTGCTAGAGCTCTTGGAAGAACACGTTCTCTCCGCTATTCTGGCACTTTCATTATTGGTCCCAGAGAACTGGCCAGAAAATGGGAGTGGAACAATAACAACTCTTACTTTGGAAATTTCAGATCTTCAAAAGAAGTTCATTTGAGTTTGGTTACAAAACATATTGTTTACTAGTTGCCGAAAGCCTGGGCTGTCACATGGGTGTACATTTGTGAAGTCGTGTATAAAAAAGCAGAAAGTGACTCAGAACATAAAAATTGGATGGCAACAAATCATGAATCCCCTGATGATTGAACCTGGGGGTATTCAAAACAAAAAGGGCTTTCAACCATGTTTATAGTTATTTCTATAGCTTCACACTGACTCCACAGACATTCTAGGTTTCAGAGTGATTGTGATGATTCTATGTCCAGGTTATGCTGATTATGTGGCTGGGTTGTGAAGTGTGGGAAGAGCTGTGTGGATTTCTGCAGGTGGTGAATGAGGTTATGGTCTGTGATGAGGGGCTGTGTTTGGCTTATTGTGTATGCTGGTCGTGTGATGGTTGTGTTGATTTGCGTGTGAAGTGTGTTGTGATGGGAGAGTTGGGTGGGTGATGAATGAGGGGTGTGCTGCTGTGAACGACTGTGTGTTTGGGGTTATTGTGTGTACTGGTTGTGTTGATGTGTCTGGGAGGTTGTGCCAGGAGATCTCTATTGATTTGTGCAGGTGGCAGTTGGGTGAAGAGGTGTGACAGTTGGGCCAAGTAATTAACTTTATGTGCAGTATCCATCATATAGCAAATGAAATTGTTGCATGCATACTAACTGTAGAGCAAGGGTAGACTGGTTGAGTTAGCTCTGCTATCACAATGGTCTAGGACTCATGGCATGGCATAGATAAATGTACTGTATTAAATGTACTGTATTACTGTATAAAATTACTGTAGCTATACACCACCCAGGTGTAATTTGTAAATTTATAATGACTGGCAATTTTACATTGAGCAGTATTAGACCACAAAATCCAGGGAGGATTTAATCAATGACACTCTGAACAAAAAGGAAGTCCAACCATGTGTGTAGCTCCTGACATCACTTCATTCTAATTCCACAAATATTTTAGATTTCAGTCTGACATTCCTGGAATCTTATTATATAGATTTGTGTTAGGGTATTACATAGAGGCTACAACCAACAGCAGTGCCCCATTATGCTAGGCACTGTACAAATACATACACAGGAACAATCCCTCACAGAGCTTACAGACTAATTAGAGAAGACCAAAAAGGAAGTATTATCCCCATTTTGCAGATGGGGAACTGAGACAGAAAGATGTGAGTGACTTGCTGTATAGCAGGGATTCCAAAACTTGGCCTGCGCCACTTCCCGCAGCTCCCATTGGTCAGGAACAGTGAACCACGGCCCTTAGGAGCTTCAAGCGGCTGTACCTGCGGATGCTCAGGTGAACAAAGCATCTTGTGGCCTGCCAGGGGCTTACCCTGCACAAGTCGTGAACGAAGTTTGGGAACCCCTGTTCTGTAGTCACACAGGAAGCTTGTGGCAGAGTTGGGAGTTGAACACAGATCTCAGTCCTAAGTCAATGCCTTGACAACTAGATCATCCTTCCTCTCAATCACAAGACCTAAAAACAGACAAAGAAAGTTCATGGGGTTTCTTATTTTATCCCATCCCTATTTCAGAGCGAAAAATTGATCCTGCAGGAGCTTTCCTGTCCAAGGGCTGCAGGTAAAGATGGAGGAAGGAGTAAACAGCAACATGGAAAAAGAACAAATTGAGAGCTGTAGAGTTTCTATTCCCCTACAATACAACAACACCTGGAGGAAAGTGGATTCTTATTGATTCAGTCTTCCATATGGTATTGGTAGAAAGACAAATGTCTCTGTTTGGATGAAAAGCAATTGTACGTCATGTAGCTCTATTCATAGGGCTACGAGTGAGTTTCCAGTCACTTCAAAGGTTTTAAACAGGAGATTTTTTTTAAAAAGATAGGAGCAAGATGGATGCTAAATGACTAGAGGAAGACAAAGTTTAAAGTGAACATAGGGAGGCATGTAATAAATCCCTCCACAAGGAAAGGAAAGAAATCCTTTCCCGTGAACAATGCTACAATTTAAGGGGAAGAAGCTCAGGTGTGTCCCTCATGCTGTATACCACCATCATCCAACCTAGAAAATAAATACTTATTCTTGTAGCATTTCCTCCTATGTATATCTAATGGAAGTAGCACTCAGAGCTAGTGTTTGTAAAGAAAAAAGTTAGAGGTAATAAATGGGAACATCTGCTTTAGGAAACCACTTGAAAAATAAGCATGGAGAAACATCTTCATAGCTTGCCTGCCAGTTATGAACAATGGAACAGGGAGAGACAGAAGGAAGAAGATGTAAGGGAGCTAGGAGAATGCCTGGTTAACTACCTTGCTCTTTATTGTCCCTTTTGTCTAATAGTACAAGTAGTGACAAAAGAATACATATAACAGCCTAGCAAGGCAGATGATAACACCTGCCACTGAGGGAGAAAACATTTAAAAAGGCAATGAAATACAGCAGCAGCCACCTACAAGAAAAATCATAGAATATCAGGGTTGGAACGCAGGAGGTCATCTAATCCACCCCCTGCTCAAAGCAGGACTAATCCCCAACTAAATCATCCTAACCAGGGCTTTGTCAAGCCAGGCCTTAAAAACCTCTAAGGAAGGAGATTCCACTGCCTCCCTAGGTAACCCATTCTAATGCTTCACCACCCCCCTAGTGAAAAGGTTTTTCCTAATATCCAACCTAAACCGCCCCCACTGCAACTTGAGACCATTACTCCTCGTTCTGTCATCTGCTACCACTGAGAACAGTCTAGATCCATCCTCTTTGGAACCCCTTTTCAGGTAGTTGAAAGCAGCTATCAAATCCCCCCCTCAGTCTCCTCTTCTGCAGACTAAATAATCCCAGTTCCCTCAGTTTCTCCTCATAAGTCATGTGCTCCAGCTCAAAGCTGGCCACTGGCCCTAATGAACTTTTCTTTTAAAGTGCTTTGAGTGTGGGGCTGAGCTGGTTGGCAAATTAACAGAAAAGCTTTCTGTTTGAAATTTCATTTCAAAGATAAAAAGTTCCAATAATGTCACACAATCCCATTTCAATATTGTTGGAATGAAACATTTTGAAATGACTTTACATTTAGATTTTTATTTTTTATTTTATTCTGTTTTATATATACACACACTGTAAAATACTGTACTAAATACTAAGGAAAACATTTCAATTTTGTCAAAATAAAATGTTTTGATAAATAGCTGAACCATTTTTTTTTTAATTTTCTTTCATGGAGAATTTTGAAATGTTCTAATTCCATTCTGAATTGGAACAAAAAACCCCCCAAAAACTAATTTTGAAACCTCAAAATCCTACACAAATGGAACTTCAGTTCTCTGCCCAGTTGTAATTTAGGGTATCTCAGTATAAAACAAAAGCCTAGTTTCAAATATCAAATAATTTAATCTACTTCCTTATCATCATGAGAGTCCTGGAATCATGGAGAGAATTTTAAGAATCTGCATTGAGAGCAATTTTGTGAAATAAATTACCCTTCTAAGTCTTAAAGAACAAAAGTTAATAGAATTAGGCCAGCATAAAACCAGTGTAACAATGGAGAATCAGACTTTATGTACATATGTATTTATGTATTAGTGGCTACAACACTCACTGCTGAAAGTGCATCTGCTCATCAATTTTAAATATTACCCTCTTCCCTGTCCTTTTACCATATTTCTCACATAATCAATGTCTAAATAGTAAATAATCATGCTAGAGCCGGGAAATTGACAAAAAAGCCAGGCAGCTACAGCAAAGCTGCCCCCAGTTCCCTACTCCCAGTTGGGCTGCTGCAGAAGCTACCTGCTCAGGGAGCCAAGAAACCCGGGTGGCTGCCCCTACTCCCACTGGGAAGGCAAAAA
Organism: Dermochelys coriacea; assembly: GCF_009764565.3. NCBI lineage: Eukaryota > Metazoa > Chordata > Testudines > Dermochelyidae > Dermochelys > Dermochelys coriacea. The sequence goes on along the minus strand of NC_050075.1, from coordinate 58,986,130 downwards.
GGCCCCGGGGGAGGGGGGAGAAAGGGCAACTGAGCTCCTGGAGGGTAGCTGAGAGCCCTGGCTCTCAGTCCTCCACACTGCCCCTCTTCAGTTGGTGGAAGCACTCTTGGTGAGGACGCACACCACCAACAGAAAGATAGTGTTGACATCAGACACCACAGTAATTATTGCAGTGGCTTTAAGCTGACCTAATACAGCTCGACTTAGGACTGTAGTGTACACACATGCCCTTAGTTAGGGACACGCTGCTGTGTAATCCACCCTGCACTAGCCTACCACACACTAAGGCTATGACTACATTACAATGTTTACAGTAGCGCAGCTGCTAGTACAGACGCTCTAAGCCGATGGGAGAGAACTCTCCTGTCAGCTTAATTTCTCCAGTCTCCATGAGTGGCAGCAGCTACATCGGCAGGAGAAAGTCTCCCACTGACATAGCACAGTGCACGTCAGCACTTAGGTCGGTGCAACTTACATCACTCAGGAGGTGGCTTATTCACACCACTGAGTGACATAATTTATACTGACATAAACTGTACTGCGTACATTACCTAAATGTCTACGTGGACCTTGCTGCCATAAAGGGCCCTAGTGCACTTTGACCTATCCCTCTTTGAAATGAGAATAGATTAAAATGCACTAGGGAATGTTAGTGTGCAGCAACATGGTCCACCTGACACAATGAACGGAAGGCTAATGCAAGATAGATTTACACCTGAGCTTGCCACTAATCACTTGTGTAGAGAAGCCCAAAGATATCGGTCTTTGAGGATGAAAAAAAGATGCTTCTTCTATAATACGTGGCCAGGATGGTGTTTTCAGGAAGATCACCTCTGCATTGTAGTTTCCTCAGGAAGTTGGTGGCGTCTCGAAGATAGCTAGGAGTGCTGGTAGCATAGGGTCTGAGGAGAGAGTCTAAATAGCCAGATAATCCTGCTGTAACAGTGCCGATGCCTGAGATGATGGGGCATCCAGGGTTTCCAGGTTTATGGATCTTGGGTAACAGATAGAATACCCCTGGTCGGAGCTCTGGGAGTGTATCTGTGTAGATATGTTCCTGTGCTATAACAGGGAGTTTCTTGAACAGATGGTGTAGTTTCTTTTGGTACTCCTCAGTGGGATCAAAGGATAGTGGCCTGCAGAATGTGGTGTTGGAGAGTTGCCTGGCAGCTTCCTATTCATAGTCCAGGACACATCACACGATCCATTGTCAGCCAAGCCCTGAGATGCAACCGAACTTGCTCTAATCCCTCAGACAGAGACAAACACCTACAAGATCTTTATCAAGCATTCTTAAAACTATAATACCCACCTGGGGAAGTGAGGAAACAGATTGACAGAGCAAGATGGGTACCTAGAAGTCACCTACTACAGGACAGGCCGAACAAGGAAAACAGAACATCACTGGCCATCACGTACAGCCCCCAGCTAAAACCTCTCCAGCACATCATCAACAATCTACAACCTATCCTGGAAAATGATATCAATATCAAATATTAAGAGTTCATAGTAACAAACACTGAATTTCAAACCTGCACTTTGAGACTTAGGATCTGAACATATCTCCGCTGGACAGATTAAAGTGTAAAACTAGCTGGCTGAATGAGAGTTAAAGGAAATGTAGTTTGGTATATGTGACAAAGTGCTCTTTAGAAATCTTGATAGCTTGCATAGCACTTTTTTCTTAAAAAGAAAAGGAGTACTTGTGGCACCTTAGAGACTAACAAATTTATTTGAACATAAACTTTCGTGAGCTACAGCTCACTTCATCGGATGCATTCAGTGGAAAATATCACTGAATGCATCCGATGAAGTGAGCTGTAGCTCACGAAAGTTTATGTTCAAATAAATTTGTTAGTCTCTAAGGTGCCACAAGTACTCCTTTTCTTTTTGCAAATACAGACTAACATGGCTGCTCCTCTGAAACTTTTTCTTAAGTTGGCCTAATAAAAGATGTCACTTTGCCCATCTGTTATCTGTGCAAGAAAAAAATATATATTTACAAACTGGATTGTTTGACTCCAGCACAGAATTCTTTAGCAGGTACGGTGCAGTAGACAAGAGTGGAGATAAACCTGCAGATTCTTTCTCGAAAGTCTTAGCATGTAGTAAATCTATCTCCTTTTTTGTGGAGTTCCATCTACCCAATGCTTATTGATATTTTAAGGGAACTGAGGGAGTATGGGAAGGCAGAGAGGTGAAGAGGAGAAGTGTCACATTATACCCACATACTGATAGTCAATCTTTGCCAATGGCTCTTTAAAAATGGACTAAAAACCCAGTCTAATTACCTGCTATTCTTAATTAACAACCATACATCATAAAGGTATTCCTCTCAATTAAATGTGAATGTTCATTTCTAGTAACAAGTAAACAGCCAAAAATAATCCAAATTAAAAGAAGTGGAAAATGATGGATTATTGTATTTGATTGAACACAGCTGACATTTTATTCCATTTGCTGACTACACCTAATAGATGATGATCAGTTGATCATATTGCAAGTAATTTATGGTGACTTGATATTTACAAAGGAAGTCTAATATAGGTAAAAAAGGGGCACTCAGTTGGCTCAAAGTGGCCCTAACAAGCCAGATGAAAATTCCCTCAGTATAGGGAGCTCTCAACTGACATAAAGAGGGTTAAGTTACTATTATGCAAAATGTCCCCAACCCTCCCACACACACGCCAGCACAGAGAAAGGGTGTGTGTCAAAGCAGGATGGATACTTATTTTTCCCAACAGTTCTAAAGCCTCTTTGGGCCCATAGATGATTGGCTTAAATTAGAGCAACCCTTGGATTGCTCTCACTAATTCTGGGACTGGGGCAGTTTGAGAATAAGCTGCTCATAAGTTGCTTCCCAACCTCTACACTGAAGCAGATCTTAAGGTGAAAGAGACTCCAGCCCTGAATGATTATGATTGGATCATCTTTCTCTCAAGGCAAACCCCTCAATGGAGATCTCTGTGGGAAGAAATATCCATCAGGAACCCTACACAGAATTTCCCCCATATCATTCCATCAAGGGGGAAATAGAATAGACTATATAATCTGAACAGAAACCCCAGGGTGCTGTAGGAGTACATGACCACATGCACAATGACTTGTGACTCCCTGGAACCTTTACCCCAAATCACCTATCTCCTGCGTCCCTGTTAGCAGGAGTCCATTGGAACCTCACTACTAGGAACACCACCTGGCTGAAGTTGCCCCCATAAAGCCCTTTAAAGGGAGTTCCCCACTGGGTAGTGGACTCTGAAGAAATATTGTAAGGCAGCTGCAGGCTTTATTGCCTTTCCTCTGAGTTTCACTAGGTTGGCAGAAAAAAAAAAAAAGGTATATCCCCATTCTGCCAATCCACGCCTCCTTCCAGCTCTTCTAGTCCCCTGTCATTCTCTCCACATAGAGCCCAGTCTATACAGAAACCATATAGTCCTGCTGAATGTTCTCAGAGATCTATGTAAGACAGAGGTAACTTGTCCATGGGGGTGGGTGAGCCTTCCTTCTGCATAAATTATATCTATTTTTTACTCCATATTTAGAAAGTAAACAGACATGGAGCCACATTCTTAGAAATGCAGCTATCATTGACTTCACTCCTCAGAACCTTCACTGCATGATCAGAACCACTCAGAATTTGTCCCATACATATTACAAAATTAAAATACATCATAAGGATGTTATAGTCACATCAAGTGAATATAGTATACTACTCAATAGATCAGATATACAATAGAATAACTTGGCCAAATCCTGAAATCCTTCCTTTAGGCCAGCTTCTACACCCAACGAAGTCAATTAGTAAATTGCCATTTTTTACTCTTTTCTCAATCCCATTGGCTCCCATTTTGCTTACATAAAGATGTAGAGAAGTAGAGCTAGTTGACATCCTGCAAATTAAAAATATTTTATGAAAATTCTCCTTGCAATTTTGAATATATCAGTGAAATTTTCATTATTTTTTCTGATTTTTGAACCAGGTCTACTTAACAAAAACTGAGGAAGGACTTTGGGATTGGCCCATTGTACAGAAGTGTAAGAGTAATTAAGAGTCTAGAAATGTTATGATTTAAAAGTATGTCAAGATTTAAAAAAGTGATCCTTGATTTTGCAAATTCTTACATGCATGCTTAATTTTACTATCTCAAATAATTCCATGAAATCAATAAGACTTCTCATGGGCATACTGAAGGTGGCATTTGGCTCCAGAATTTTACAGGTTAGCATATGTGTCTCACCTTCTTGCATAGAATGAGACAAAAGAAATAAGAAGAAAAAATGTATTCTAAATTTAATAAAAATCTGAAGCCAGATACAACTACAAAAATGTAATTTGATGCATAGTACCATGAACCAGCAGGGAGGGTGACTCTGCTGGTCTCTCCAGAAGATTAGCGAATAATATGTTGGTCCATGCACCTGTGGGATTTATCCTGGGATAAGAGGGTATAAGGTTAAGGAGTCTGTTTTGGGGGCCATTGGAAGAGAAGTCAGTTTTCATTGCAGAAGATGAAAAGCGAAGAATGTCATCTAGTCGTGGTCTAGAAAGAGAGAAAGTGTTACCTTCTCATAGGAGAACTGAAATCTGACATTTTATTGACTATTTTTACACAGCCCACTTCTCTGAACAATCATCCACACTAACTCCTTCCTTCAATTATTCACCTAATCCATGCCCCACACTGGGATTTGTTGAAGCTACTTATTAAGTTACTATTTCAATAAAGGGCCTTTAAAACGTATTTAAACCCTCTCACAACCCAGGAATACTGGAAACTAAATACTCTCTACCCATTTGAAATGGTATTGAACTCTAGCCTGAAATAAACTTCCCTTTCAGGGTTTGAGTAGCAGTTGATGGGCAGGAAATCTGGCTGCGCCAAAGGAACTAATCTAAACATTGTGAATCTGAGGGTTAGGATTTGACCCCTCCTCTTCTCCCCCCCCCCCACCAAGCCTATTAGTTAAAAAAAAATACATGAAAAAACAATAAATTGTTACATTAAGGTGATCTCAGTTCTGGGGTGCACATGAATCTGAGGGGGCAGAGGAGTGTGAAATGTAAAAACAACACACACTAAGAAATTAGGGGAGAAAAGTAACATTTTGCCACAGTGAATGAGAATCAGTGAGTTATCTCTAAGCACACATCAGATTTGCAACATTTTACCTGTAGGACTAAAGGAGTTAAATCAGAAGTGTACATCAGACACCTTTCCATAGATACCACTCCTTCCCTTCACTGTTAGAAAAAAAGATGTTGGTATAACTGCAGTTACTTAATAGATAAGGTGTCAATTACTGGTGCTCAAAAATATTCAGGATAGTTCCTGTGTTTTGTAAGACTCATAAAACTTGTACACTGCCAATGACTTTTTGTGGTAGCTCTTTACATCCACTCTTAACACCCACCACACTGTCTTTAAAGGCAACTCACTGGTTGCACAGTATCATGTTCAGTTTTGACAACCTCAAATATTCAAAAGTCACGAATCATGGCATTAATGCAAAAATCATGATTTTTTTAAAAAATACAATGTATGGGCAACTTTTATTTGCCTTCTGGTTTCTGAACTTTTACAGGGCACTGAGGTCACATTTTTAAGCTTTTCTCCACAACCCTTAGGCTTGGAAACCTACTTTAAAAAAATGGAGATTCTCACATAACCTCTTGACTCCAGGAGCTGCAGCTTTAGAAAAACAACAAATATTGTGAGGGTTGGTAACTTCAGTATTAGTGATATGAGATGTCAAGAAACCATAGATGAGCATCACACAGATGAAGTTTAGAAAAATCTTTCCTCTAGCTGCTCAGTGGAAAACCGCAGTCAGCATCCACGTGCTCAAGCCATGAGTACATACAATTTTGGCTAGAATTTGAAAGGCTCACCAGAGCTGGCCCCATATAATGACAAATATACCCTCAAGTGAGTGATTTTAAATATTCTGGTCCATTTGCTAGCATGAGGTACACACAAATGATTAGAACTGTTGCTTCAAGAAATTCTGAACTCTGCCTTCTGACATTTGGTTTAATGAATAACCAGCCACTTACACATGGGAATCTGAAAAGGCTCATGCAGGAGCTTTCTAGACAGAGGAGAAAAAAAAAGGGAGGGGGAGAAATCATAGAATCATAGAATATCAGGGTTGGAAGGGACCTCAGGAGATCTGTCACATTAACATCTATTTTGTGATTTCAGGAGCTTTATTTTTCTTTGTATAAAAAGTCCCTCCCCCGGTCCCTTTCTTCTTCCCAAGGATGAGCAAAGCTTCCAGGATTAGTTCTGAAATGAAACAAACTTCCCCTCTGTTGAAATCTTTATCCTTTAAAAAAATTCAAGATCCCTTAACACTATTTTTAAAATTGCAAAACAAGATGATACTTTGCTAGTGATATTGATAATACATTTATAGCTCATCAGTTCATGATGGACATTTTTGTGTCTGCATAATTTACTTTATTTTGACTACAGAAGTGACAAAAGGAAACAAAAACAGAAATGTTTTCTAAACCAAATTTTCAAATCCTCTGTTTCTCATTATAAGTGCCTGGGTGACAGGATCACTTCCAGTAGAGTAATTCTCAGCTCTGACTTCTGAAGTCTTGTTGGCTTATTAATTTTGTTGATCATGGAAAAGTACTTGAAATACTTACACACACTTTTCTCCTGAAATAAAAGAGCATGGACTTTGATTGAAGTCATCTAACTATAGATACAATTTAGCCTCAGATATAAAATGCTACGCAAATGTGATTGTCCTTTTGATTTAACTCAAAAAGAACTAACCAAAAAAGGACGAATTTCAGGCCCATTTTGGTACTTTAATTAATCTCTGGTGTCCCAATTCTTCATTGGTTGAGTAATGGCTGCCATGTTGGCCAAACCCCAGAGGGCCTTCATGCAAGGGGACTATTGCCCCCTTACTAACATTCAGTGGGGATGTTTTAGTTGCTAGCTCCCAGTACTAAAAGGGGGAAGTGTCGATGGGAAATCAGGACCCTGAGACTGACAGTCCCTAGGAGCAGTGGGGGCAGGCCAATGCTCCAGGTCAGCCTGAATGACAAGGCGGGAAGGCTAATCAGGGAGTCAGGAGGCCAGGGAGGTCCCGTCCTCCATGTGAGCTGGAATTGCCTGGGTTAGACAGAATGGGGCCGAGCTAAGGAGAAAGCAGGGGCCCAAGCTAAGCTGGGGAGCAGACCCTGTGTTGGGAGCAGAGCTGCAGCTGCAAAGCCAGAGGCACAGCCCAGAGAGAGCAGACTTGCCCTGGGAGGAGAGCTGCAGCAACCAGAGCCAGAGGGTCCAGAAAAGCAGCCCACGAAGCAGGTCAGTGTTGGGAGCAGAGTCACAGAAGCAGCCTGCAGAGCAGACCTGTCCTGGGAGCAGAGCTGCAGCAACCAGAGCCAGAGGGGCCAAAGAAGCAGCCCAGGGAGCTGGAGGCAGAGCAGCAGCAGTGCTGAGGCAGAGTGGAGCTGGAAATAAGACAGAGTGGAGCTGGAGCTGGAGCTGGAGGAGTCCGGGGCCGGGTGTCGTGAACAGCTGGGGAGAGCAAGGGGGGACCCTGGGCAGTGGGCCCAGCACAGGGAGACGCCTCAGCCAGGGGGCTCTGCAGGCCAGACTCGGAGGGGGATTGGTAACCGGAGGCGGGGGGGATGACAATGCTGCAAAGAAGGGCCTTGCCACCTAGAGCCTGAGAGCATGTGGACACCACCAGAGAGAGTGTCCAACCCACAGCATCCCTACAGCACAGCCAGGGCTGGAGAAGAAGGCCTGGGACTTACAAGTAAACTGCCCTGATGTTCCAGAGACACTGTTTGTGATGTTCCCTGCCACAGAGCGGGTTGATGTGTTTCCTTTAACTTTTCCCATTTTTCCTTATTCTTTTTAAAATTAATTGTTGATTAAATAACTTCCATTTGCTTTAAATTGTATGTAATGATCAGTGGGTCTGAGAAGTGCCCAGTTAAGAGAGAGTACCCCGGAGTGGGGACACCCTAGCCCCTGCCTTAGGTGACCACAGCAGGGTTGGGGGTTGAGCCCCCCAGGAATCATGGGCCCAGCCTTGTTGGGGTTAGGAGGACTTTGCCAGACAGGAGAGTGGAAGGGCAGGGAGGCCTCTGGGTAAAGGAAGTGGGAGCGAGGACTCAGATCCTTTCGCTAGCCCACTTCACCGGGGTAGTGCAGAAGCCAGGAAAGTGCCCCACAATAGCGGGACTATTCCCCCGCTTACATTCACATCAAAAAGCATAAGCCATACAGCTTGATTTAAATAGCCATGGCTTCCTGGCTGCTACAGTAAGAGTCTCCTATCCTCTGTAGATTGGGTGCAGAGTGAACGCTGTAACACACTCACTAGTGGATTATACTTGCACCTTATGTGATCATTTATGCCACGGCAAAGTAAGTGAAAAATACTACCATTCAACTTTACTCATGATTTACATCTCCTCTGCAGTGGTATAAATGACTACACCACGTGATGGGCCATGGAGAATCAGGTACTGAATATTTCCCCATAAATTTAAGTTTGCAACAAGGTTCCTTAAAACCCCACCTCTTAAAGGAATCCTTCACACTTGATCATCAACAATCCCCACATTTGCCCTTACTGAAATTTAGCCACTGACCTGTGTAATATTTACTTATTTTTCTTAAATTATAATCTGATTGGGGCTTGGAATAAATCTTCTCTATCACCCTGATCTGACAAATAATTTTTGAATATGCTTAATTTTAGTCATATGAATAATTCCATTTGTGATCTGTAGGACTAAAAGTATACAAACTTTTAAGTGTTTGCATATATTAGTGCCACTGTTTGCAAGGCACTATAAATGTATAGTTATGTCATTTTATTTATAGGAATAGCAGAGAGGACACTAATACTGGAAGTAAAAGAGAATTTAAAACAATTTTCTCAAAACTACTGATTAATCTGTCCTCATTTCCTGTGGCACAGGTTACGAACATATGGAGAGAAAGCAGTCAGATCCGTAATGGTAGGATCGGGGCTCAGAGTAACTTTCAGACCATTTGTCCAGGGAATGCCATTTGAATAGTATGCCTCATGGAAAGGACTTTTGGCCTTGGAAAGATGGTACAAATTGCACCATTTAAAGATGAATGAACTGCTAAAAGGAATTAACAGTGGCCTTGGAATAGATTATACAACCAGAACTCCTGATGGGGGAAAGATATTCTTTGAGCGATACTACTGAAAAGAAAGACAGCTAGATGTCATTGTGGACAGATCTGTTCAATGTGCAGCGTAAATGAACTAGTGACTGAGAAAGTAATTTAAGAAGGTATTAGAGATAATACTGACTGTCATAATGCCATTATATAAAATAATGATACTTCTCCTGCACCTTGGATACAACACTGATTTTATTATTTATTTATTTCATCACATGCATATACTAGAATGAACAAGCTCCAGAGAAAAAGTGCAGCTTAGATGGCATGAGCAATAAAGAGCTTTGATATGAGAAGAAACTAAAGAGAAAGTAGATGGCATTTTCAAAAGCCTAGTGTTGGCCCAACTTCCCCTCACCTCCACTAACATGAATGGCGAAACCCGCACTGACTTCAATGGAAGCAGCATTAGGTGAATGTGGAATGCTTTTCAATATCCCACCTCATGAAAATTTAGAGACTAATCCAGCAAACATTTGTGAATAATTTTACGCATAAGAAGAGTTCCAATGAGAAGCACTGATGCCACTGAATTCACAAAATTAATAAGGCTGTGTTGTGGTTGCCGGTGTCCCTGCACATGGATACAATTTTAGAATGGGGCCTTAATGATCATGAAACACTGAGGTCTTGGTCCTCTGAATCCTCAGTTGGTACTCCTTCTCCCCACAGCCCCTCTCCACTCCTCCCATCTTTCCAATTAATGTCACACATTCCATTATTATCCTTTCAAAACTTTTATCCTTTCTTGAATAAACAGATGTTTTTATTTCAGTCTTAAAGCTGTACCTTTTTCTCTCCCAGGCTTTAACTTTCTTGTAAACTCATAATGAGTGAATTCATTTTTTTATAGATCACTTGCTACTAGGCCCCTTTCGAAGCTTACGTGAAAACTCAAATATTAGAAACAAAAAAAAAGCAACAGACAAAAAGCCTCCTTTTTTACAAGCCACAGAACAGTGATAAGATGGTAGTGGCTCTTGGTCATTCATTACTGACCTGGTTTTATTTTTGAACTAATGATCTAGAGGTAAAAGGTTCCATATCTTCTTACTAAATAGCATTTCCCTTTCCCATCTACTTGACCCCAATATTTCTTTTTTAGAACACTTTACATGTTAATGCAGGAAACAAGGAAGGTACAAGAGTACAGTTTCAAAGTTTTAGTTTTGGAGGTGGTGCAATATGTGATGGTACTTAAGAGGAAAATGTTTCCATGTATCAATAGGGTCTATTTGCCTATAATTTCTCATGGAGCAGGAATGTTGCTAAAACGAGATATCCTGCTAGTTCAGTGCAGGATGTCTCCATGGACTGGGCACTAAGCTGGGATTCAGAAGACCACAGTACTTTTCCCAGCTCTGCAATGAACTCTGTTTGTGATACTGGACAACTCATTTAACTTCCTTGTGCGTCCCATCTTTGAAATGGAGCTAAAAATGCTAACCAGTATTTGTAAAGTACTTTAGCCGGTATCAAGTGGAGTGCCCCAAGGGTTGGTCCTGGGGCCAGTTTTGTTCAATATCTTCGTTAATGATCTGGAGGAGGGTGTGGATTGCACCCTCAGCAAGTTTGCAGATGACACTAACCTGGGAGGAGAGGTAGATATGCTGGAGGGTAGGGATAGGATACAGAGGGCCCCAGGCAAATTAGAAGATTGGGCCAAAAGAAATCTGATGAGGTTTAAGAAGGACAAGTGCAGAGTCCTGCACTTAGGACGGAAGAATCCCATGCACCGCTACAGACTAGGGACCGAATGGCTAGGCAGCAGTTCTGCAGAAAAGGACCTAGGGGTTACAGTGGACGAGAAGCTGGATATAAGTCAACAGTGTGCCCTTGTTGCCAAGAAGGCCAATGGCATTTTGGGATGTATAAGTAAGGGCATTGCCATCAGATCGAGGGACATGATTGTTCCCCTCTATTGGACATTGGTGAGGCCTCATCTGGAGTACTGTTTCCAGTTTTGGGTCCCACACTACAAGAAGGATGTGGAAAAATTGGAAAACATCCAGTGATGAAGCACTGGAATGCGTTACCTAGGGAGGTGGTGGAATCTCCTTCCTTAGAAGTTTTTAAGGTAATGCTTGACAAAGCCCTGGCTGGGATGATTTAGTTGGGGATTGGTCCTGCTTTGAGCAGGGGGTTGGACTACATGACCTCCTGAGGTCCCTTCCAGTCCTGATCTTCTGTGATTCTGAGATAAATTCTGCCACCCTTACTCACACTGAGAATGTATTATCTTAGGTGTACAAAAAGTGCTATTTATTTCAATAGAAGTACTCAGGGAGTAAGGTACTACTCACCATGAAAAATGGTTGCAGAATTTGACAGAAATCTATGAATGAAAACCTCTAAATAAAGTATTATTCTACCTGAGACCGTTTCTTTCTCATTATCTTTTTTTACTATTTCTTGCCCCATAGCACCAGTAACCATTTCCAAAAAATATATATCTGGTATCTATACCAAGCTTTGGCAGGTATTTTCTAGTGCTTAGCAACTTGGGTGGCAGACCTATTGCACACTTGTCCATAGCTGAACTACTCCACTGCTATTACATATTACAATAAAATATGTTTGATTCCATTTTAATTTGCCCAAGTGTTATTTTTCAAGAAATGATCCTGTGTTGTTTGAGAATACAAGACATTATGCTGAGTTCTCTTGAGAACTGCATTCAATTCAAATTAAAACAAAATATTTCCAAAGGCTCTTGTACCTCTTTGGTACTCAAGGACCACTAAGAGTTGGCCCATATACTTCTGTTCCCATGTAAACTATGCTTTTCTCTGAAATAGTAGGAGTGAATTAGAAGGGGTGGGGAAATACAGACTGCTACTCACACAAGATAAAATCCATATTTTTGTTATGTTTTGTTTAGTCTAGTGCTCTATATGGAATTTCTGAGAACAGGGTCCTTCAAGTGGAACTGCTGCTGTTCTACAAACAAGGCAGTTCAAGGATGCTATTGCTAATGTGCTATTCAAAAAGCATAAAGGTGCTCATCTCCCTTTCTATATTTTATAAGTATTCACTGTTATACAACAACTTTTTTTTAAATGTAGCACATAGCATGGAAAAATAAAATTGATGGCAGGCAAATATTTGTCAGGAGATAATTAATTCAGGGAGGCACACTCTACAACTCATTAAAGTGCAACAGATTGATCACATCTGTTTATCATTGAAGTATATATCCCCAAAGCAGTATTATTGGGTTTTTATCCTTTTTCTCCAATCAGGCACTGCAGAATTTTAAAAAGACCCTGAAAAACAAAACATCCAATCCAAATTAGGAGTGAGAAGATTAAAATTCCACGATGTTTTGTTCATAAATTGGATACAGTTTTCTTCCCTGAAAAAATTAGGAATGGGTGAATGGTAGGATGACTCCTTCTACTCAGTTAAATGACTTAATGAGGACTACCAGTAAATCAAGAGGATAGTAAATACAAGGCACAATTTAGTTTACAAAAAATAAATAAATAAAAATAAAATCAGACTATGGGGGAGGGTGGGGTGGGGGGGAAGGAATTCAGGCAGGCTAGTCTCCAATATCTAAGCTTCTCCAAGGCCCAATCCAAAGTCTACTGAATTTAGTGGAAAGACTCCCACTTACTTGTATGGGCTTTGAACCAGACACACAATGGTACCCCTATAGGTTCCCCTCTTGGGCTCACGGCCTAATTAAGGCAAACTGAGAACCATCTAGACCACTGGTTCTCAAAATGATTACACGTTGTGTAACTTGGGCTGCAGGGGCCAAGTGGCAGGGCAGCGGCAGTCCCAACCCCAACCCTCACTGTGTGGGGCAGCCAGCTGCCCACCCCAGACCACATGGGGCCGGCTGGCTGCCCCAGACGCTGCTATGCAGAACGACCAGCTGCCTTGGACCTGGACCCCATAGCTCACAGGGCAGGCCGGCAGCCATGACCCCGGACTCTGCCCCAGTGGGGCAGCATGGCTAGACCCCTCCATGCTGGGCAGCAGGGCAACTCGGACCCCTCCATGCCAGGCAGCTGGGAAGCTGGCAGACCCCAGACATGCGGGCCGGACTTTAGCATACAGCTGAGCTGGGCCACATCTTTTTTGTTTTTAATTTTGTTGTTTTTGCGTCTTTTGTGCAAGTGTTTACTGGCTTGCTGAGGCCAATGGTAAGAAATGGCCTTTACCACCAGCCTATTATGGCCTGTTAGACCTCATATTTCTTCAGGTATGCTGAACTTTGAACCAGTCAATCACTTCTTGTTTGTGTTATTGCTCTTGGTGGGAGACTTCTTTCTACTACTTCCATGCTTGTGCAAGGTTTTGTGGGTGGAAACCCAGCATTCCAGGTGGTCTGAGCCACTCCATGCTTCCTTCCAGTTCCATGCAGGCAGCTACACACACACTCACAACTGGCAGTCTCAGCAGATACGCTGAGGCAGAGATGACCCATACCTGCCTATAGTGGAGAGGCAGAGTGATGAGAGTGACTTCAGCAGATGTTTGTACTGAGCATGCTCAGTACAAAACCAAGCAGCAATTCGGGGGGGGGGGGGTGGAACATGATCCCAATGTGCCTCCTCCAATGTGGTATCTGAGCTGAGGAATTAGCTGACCACTCATTCCTAAAGATGGTCCCTCCAGGTTAGAATTAAGGCACACTGATAGAACACTGTGGAGAAGTTTGCTCTGCCATTACTCATGCCATATTTGTTTTGTTAATAGCAGGCTTCATTCTCTAGGATTGTCAATTTGACATTATTCATAGGCATTAAATTAACAGTATATATAGATAGTATAGGGATAAGAAGAATCTTGTCTCAAAGGGAAAACAAACAGCAACATTTCATTTTTGAAACATTAATGAACAGATGCCATTCTTATTGACTGAATTTAACATTTAGATAAGTAATGGATAGTTCTAATGACAACTACAAAATGCCTATGTTTAGGGTAAAATGGTATTTTTCAAAAATATTAAATTGTGCTTTTGTCTGTATAGATATGGTGGTTTTCTATAAACTTAGATATTCTGTTATTACCACTAGCCCTATTTGTTTTTATGTAAAACCATACTTTTAAAAATAATTGTTTTTGTTTTTTTAAAATGAGAAAAAAAAACCCTTCTGATGAACAAGGCACTCAGGTGACAAAACTTGGTTCCTAAACCACTATTTTAGCAAAAAAAGTAACTTTTGTAGGTTGCCTTTAAAGTATCACAGAATACTTCACAATTCATTACAGCCTATATAAATACACTCTGCAGGTGAATATCATGCAGGTGCCATTTATTTAACAGGGGAAATCTTATTTGGGAGGGAGAGAGGGAAGGATAGCTCAGTGGTTTGAGCATTGGCCTGCTAAACCCAGGGTTGTCAGTTTAATCCTTGAGGAGGCCATTTAGGGATCTGGGGCAAAAATTGGGGATTGGTCCTGCTTTGAGCAGAGGGTTGGACAAGATGACCTCCTCTAGGTCTATTCCAACCCTGATATTCTATGATTCTGTTGTCTCCAGTCACTTTATTAAGTTGATTCAAATGGAAACTAATGCCAGTGCTGATCACTGAGGCTAAAAGGACAAATCCAAACTACAACAATACTCTCTTTAAAACTCCCCCCTTCCATTGTTAACCCTCTAATCAGAGTATTAACTCCTGCCACCTATGCTTCATGGAGTCTCCAGGAATTAAAACTTAATCTTTAATTAAAGGTAATGTCATGTGATGAAACCTCCAGGAATTCATCCAAGCAAAATTGGCAACACTAATGCTCCAGTCATGGTTTTCTGCTCTGAAGGAGAAATGTAAATCACTACCAGCTAAGTCCTCAACTGCACATACATAAAAAACGGGCTTAAGATGCACACATCTAAACAGGGATGTGTAATTCTGGACTTAAGTTTCAAGTCCCTATCTTCCAGATCATGCCCATAATGTCTCCTCAATTGCATGTGGACAACTTTAAATGCATACACACTTCAAATTGCGCCATCTGAAAATTAAATGCATTTCTGTGTTTGGTTTTACACCAGCAGATGCGCACATACACTCACCCCCACCATTTGCATGTACACAAGTCTTTAGACATCTGTTCAAAGCAGCAATAACTCAGAATAAGGCCTGGTCTACAGTACACAGTTATTTCGGAATTAGCTGAGTTACCTCGAAATAAAACTGGTTCTGTCCACACGACCAAACCAGTTTTTCTTCAATTTAAAGGGCTCTTTACTCCAATTTCTGTACTCTACCTCGGCAAGTGGAGTAGCGCTAAAATTGAGATCGCAGTTCTGGGTTACAGGTACTGTGGACTAAATTCGACGATATTAGCCTCCGGGAGCTATCCCAGAATGCTCCCTTGTGATCGCTCTGGACAACACTCTGAACTTCGATGCACTAGCCAGATAGGCAGTAAAAGCCCCGGGAACTTTTGAATTTCCTGTTTGGTCACCATCAGCACAGGTGACCATCAGCACAGTACACCATCACAGGCGACCATGCAGAGTCCACCCTCACAAGAGACCATGTAGTCCTGGATTCGTAGATGAGCTCCAACATGGTCTGAACGTTAGGTACTGCATCTCATTGCATGTTGGGGAGATGAATCTGTTATGGTAGAACTATGTTCCAAAAAAAGGAACACAAATATGTATGCTAAAGTCTCCAGGGCCATGATGGAAAGAGGCTACTCCAGGGACACAGAACAGTGTCGTACAAAAATCTAGGAGCTCAGGAAGAGTACCAAAAAGCCAGGGAAGTGAATGGGCGCTCTGGCTCACAGCCCCATACATGCCGCTTGTACTGTGAGCTGCATGCAATTATGGGGGGGTGACGACACCACTACCCCACCACTGTCCGTGGACATCTGCAAGGGGGGAGTAGCACAGAGTGAGGAGGATGAGTTTTTGGAGGATGAAGAGGAAGAGGAGGAGGACAGTGCACAGGCAGCAAGTGGGGAATCTGTTTTCGCTCCTAGCCAGGAACTATTCTTAACGCTGGAGCCAATAGCCTCCCCCTACTCCCAAAGCATGCTCCTGGACCATGACCCTGGAGAAGGCACTTCTGGTGAGTGAGAGCTTGATTGGAGCCACATGGAGGGGGGTGGGGGGAAACCTAGCTGCGCTGGGCTGTTCGTGTTTAATTTAAAGGGCTCATCCCTGCTCAGAGCCTCATCGGAGCCCCACGGTGTGTGTATGTGGGGTGAGAGGGAAGGGTGTTGTGTGAAGCGATCATCCCAGAGAGCCTGCAAGCTGCCTGCAAGCTGAATTCTGTTGCCTGGCCACATGTTATGGCTTACTCACACCAAAGTGGCAGGCACTTCAGTATAGGAGGCAAAATGAGACCTTGTACAGAAAGAATATGTGCTGTGTACTATGAAGTGCCAGTTTCACTGAGAAACAGTGTCCCCTTTGTTCTCTAAAATGCATCTTTTAAAATACTACCCTCCCTTTTTCTCCTCCTGCAGCAGGTGCAAATGTTTCAACGTGGCTCCTATCTACTCCGTCCCAGAGGCTGGTCTAGATTAGAAGTCGGAAAAAAACGAACTCAGGATGACATGTTTGCTGAGCTCATGCAGTCCTGCTGCACTGATAGGGCCCAGGTGAATGCGTGGAGGCAAACAATTGCGGAGTTGCATAAAGCGTTACATGAATACGAAGAGAGAAGGGACGCACGCGATGAGAGCAGGCAGGATGCTATGGTCAAGCTCATGGGGGAGCAAACTGACATGCTCCGCTGTATGGTGGATCTAATGCGGGAAAGGCAGCAGGATCACAGACTTCCGCTGCAGCCCCTGAATAACCATCCTCCCTCCTCCCCAAGTTCCATAGCCTCCTCACCCAGATGCCCAAGAACATGGGGCAGGGGGAGGCTACGGGAACCCAAACAGTCAACTTCAGAGGATTGCACAAGCAGCAGAAAGCTGGCATATCCTAAATTTTTATTTGGTTTCTGGACTTGTCCTTCCCTCCTCCTCCACCCCCCCTAATCCAACCCCGCCCCCATTTAGCTTCTGATTTCTCTCAATGTTTTGTGCAACAAATAATAAAGAACAGTTTTTAAACAATTATGACTATTTCTTTTTATATATATATATATATATATATATATATATATATATATATATATATATATATATATAATTATAGGGGGTGGGTAACTTTAAGAGAAACAAACAGAACTCTCACACCGTACCCTGGCCAGTCATGAAACTAGCTTTCAAAGCTTCTCTGATGTACGGTGAGCCCTACTGCACTCTTCTAATTGCCCTGTTGTCTGGCTGTGCGAAACTGGCCACCAGACGAGTTGCTTCAATCTCCCACCCCGCCATAAACGTCTCCCCCTTACTCTCACAGATATTGTGGAGCACACAACAAGCAGCAATTACAATTGGAATATTGGTTGTGCTGAGATCTAACTGAGTCATTAAACTGCGCCAGCGCGCTTTCAAATGTCCAAACGCACATTCTACCAACATTCTGCACTTGCTCAGCTTATAGTTGAACTGCTGTCCTTACTACTGTCCAGGATGCCTGTTTACGGCTTCATGAGCCATGGCATTAAGGGGTAGGCTGGGTCCCCAAGGATAACTATAGGCATTTCAACATCCCCAACAGTAATTTTCTGGTCTGGGAAGTAAGTCCCTTCCTGCAGCTGTTCAAACAGACCAGACCAGAGTTCCTGAAGATGCGAGTGTCATGCACCTTTCCCGGCCATTCCATGTTGATGTTGGTGAAACATCTCTTGTGATCCACAAGTGCTTGCAGCACCATGGAAAAATACCCCTTGCGGTTTATGTACTGGCCGCCCCGCCACAGTTAGGGAACCCCAGCGCATTAAAGCCATCCACAATGGTCTGCACATTTCCCAAAGTCACTACCCTTGATAGCAGCTGGTCAATGATTGCGTTGTCTACTTGCAGCACAGCAGCCCCCATAGTAGATTTCCCCACTCCAAAGTGATTCCTGACTGACCAGTAGTTGTCGGGCGTTGCAAGCTTCCACAGGGCTATGGCTGCTCACTTCTCAACTGTGAGGGCTGCTCTCATTTTGGAGTCTTTGCACTTCAGAGCAGGGGACAGCAAGTCACAAAGTTCCAAGAAAGTGGGCCTATGCATATGAAAGTTTCTCAACTACTGGGAATCATCTCATACCTGCAACACTATGCAGTCCCACCAGTCTGTGCTTGTTTCCCGGGCTCAGAATCAGCGTTCCACAGCATGAACCTGGCCCAACAGCACCATGATCTCCCAATCACCACATGCCATGCTTCTAAGAACATCTGTGACCATATCCTCATCAGTATAGTAATCGTGCTGTCGTTGCTTCCTCGCCCAGTTTTGCAGGTACTGCACATACTGCTGGATAATGCGTGAGGTATTTACAATGGTCAAAACTGCAGCAGAGATCTGATCGGGTTCCATGGCTATGGCGCCTGCATGGGTAATCCTGGAAAAAGGGCGCGAAATGTAGGAGAGCAGAGTGGCAGCAGAAGCTGTGCTGTTTGGTTCACAGTAGCCAAACAATTTCTGAAAATGGTTGTCTTCTGTGGCTTTCCCGGAGGTGGGAGCCCAGAACAGACAACATGGAGAAGCTCAGAGGTGTGGCAATAGCAGGAGAGCAGAGGTGGTGGTGGAAGCTGTGATGCTTGGTTCATGATGGCCGAGCACAGTTGAGTTGGAGAGGTGGATTCTTAGTAGCAGGAGAGCAGCGGTGCACCATCTGCTGAAAGCAGTATGGCGTCTGCATGCCAAAAAGGCATGAAACGATTGTCTGCCGTAGCTTTCTGAGGACACGCACCCAGAAACACCCAAGAGAATTATTTTTGCCCCATCATGCACTGGGAGCTTAACCCAGAATTCCAATGGGTGGCGGGGACTGCGGGAACTGTGGGATAGCTACCCACAGTGCACCGCTCTGACATTCAATGCTAGCCTTGGTACTGTGGATGCAATCTGCCATGTTCACGTGCTTTAGTGGGGACACAGAAGACCTAATGTATAAAATAGCTTCCAAAAATTCAAATAGAATAATTTTGAAATAATTTCGTACTGTAGACATACCCTAAGTGTCCTACTTCCTAAGCTAACTCCATATTATTCACAGCTCCCTTTTCAGATTTCACCTTGCTTCTTCTTTTCACTTTCTACTATACCAGTAATTAAATCCTTCAAAAGTGCAAAAGACTCCTAGCCAACAGCTCAGATATGGTGCAGTAACATTCCAGAACAAGCTCTAGTATCTATAGTTATTAGGGAGAGTAGAGTAAGTTGAAGCATGGAGTGGTCTCTCTCTCTCTCTCTCTCTTTTTTTTTAAAAAAACAAGCTATATTATTCCTCAGTTATGATTTAAACAATGGTGCTCAACTTTTTTTCACATCATGATTCTCATATTACATTGTGGGAGAGGAAATAAAAATGAAAAACAGATTTTCCCTCCCATGCAAAAATGGATAAGGGGGATGAGGTAACATCTTTTATTGGACTGACTTCTGTCAGTGAGATAGACAAACTTTAAAGCTTAGGCAGAGCTCTTCTTCAGATTTGGGAAAGGTACTCCTAGTGTCACAGTTAAATACATCATGGAACAGATTATTATGCTAAACAGTTTACTTATGCTAATCAGTTAACACACACTTCAAGGAATCCTTCAAGGTGAATACTCCTAGAGTCTTAGGGAGAAAAAGTAGGTGGGGAAGCATTGGGGGAGGAGGAAGTGTTAGTGGGTTATATATTGTTATAATAAGCCATAAATCCAGAGTCACAAAGTCTCTATTCAGTCCATGATTTTTAGTGTCTAGCAGAGTTATGAATGTAAGCTCCCAGGCTCGTCATTTGAAAACCTTGTGAAGGTTTTCTTCAAAGATGAGGACTTATAAGTCAGACACAGAGTGATCACTTTGTGAAAAGAAAAAAAAAAGGTTCACTCATATGTGATGTGGTTTTGTCTTTTATCATTTTCCTATGAGCTCATTCAACTGTTTAGTAATTGTCTGGTTTCACTATTGTAATGTGTTATCTACTTATGCTAAACAATCTGTTCCATGTTGTATTTAGCTGTGACACTCTGATTAAGTTTCCAAGACTTGAAGAAGAGATCTGTGTAAGCATGTCTCTCTCACCAACAGAAGTTGGTCCAATAAAAGATATTACTTCACCCATCTTGTCTCTAATATCCTGCGACCGACACAGCTACAACAACACTGCATGCTGACTTTTCATGGCAATTGCAATTAGCCCTTTAGCCCTCAAATTAGTTTGTCCTATTTGTGAATCAAGGTCAAATCACACACTTTCTGCGGATAAATTACACACTTTCTGTGGGTAAACAGAGGAAGTTATATTCATAAGCCTGCCAATCAGTACCTTTTCAGAAACAGTAATTATAATTGTTATTCATTAGGTTTACAGCATCCATAAATTTGATTAGCTGTACTGTAAAACATTTAAGAGAAAAAAGAAAAAGGAGTACTTGTGGCACCTTAGAGACTAACAAATTTATTTGAGCATAAGCTTTCATGATAGTCTCTAAGGTGTCACAAGTACTCCTTTTCTTTTTGCGGATACAGACTAACATGACTGCTACTCTGAAACCTAACATTTAAGAGAGTAATCCAGCAATGGAGAGCTAATTTTTGGCTTGACATTAACAAAAAGGTAGGAAAGTATAGAGAAGAAATGAGAGAAGACAAACCAAGTTTTCAACTGAATAGTGTGGACCAACAATATTCCAATTGTAGGTTGCTCACAGAGTGCTCACTGCGGCTATTTACTGTTCATTATTCATGTTATGTGGCTGACATCATAATGTGACTTAAGTTATCTGCTTCATAAGTGGTTAGGAAACATTTAAAAACAGAAGACTAATGGAAAACAAATAGCAAATACTGAATAACTCAGTTCTGGAATAAATTTTAGATGAGAAATTATTTGAGGTAAACTTTGTTCAGGAATCCCAGAAGTTTCCTATATTTATGAATGGCCAACGGCTACAGGAATACTCATGAACAACAAACAACATGAACTTGCCATACTCAGCAAGTAAAACATGCTGGTTTTGTTCACTAAAATATTGGGGACTCAATACAGGCATCCTGTTCAAGCACCCCAAGAATATATTGAGTTAATTAGCATCAGAAAGGAACCTCTTATAGGAATTGAATAATATAGAAGATGTGCACCACATTCTGACTGTATCTTGAGCTCAGCAGACAGAATTGAAATAGTCCAGCTTCAAATCCACTGTTGTGGGCTAGCATTTTCACAAATACCTGAGAGAAAAAAGAATATACCCTAGCAAAGTTCCTAAGGATAGCAATGGAGAACACCTTTCAAGACAGATTAAATGTGTTCCTACATAGAGTACTCAGAATCAAGGACACCACCATTTTTAACGGATTAAATTGAAGCAAGGCTCAACCAATAGACAGCAGAATCATAAAAGAAAATAATTTAACAAATATTTGGAATCAAATGCCAGTATTTATTTTATCTTAACTTATGTTTAAAAACATTGTTTGACATCCAGCTCCCCACTTCTGATATTGAAGTCTTGCCATGCTTCTGCTCTATTTTTCCCTTTTCTCTGCAACTTCCTTATTCATGGTACAATACACAGAATAAGGTGAGTCTACAAATGTATTCTAATAGCTTCAGTGCTGTTCCCTATCCCTTAAATATTGCACCTATAGTAAGTTGTTGGATACATGTGTCTTCTCTGTGTGTGCTGCACTGGCTCTGGCCAGGTAGCCCATGTAGCAGATTTCGATTGAGCTGCTGAAAAAGACCACAGACTCAGTTCAGTGGCCAAGGTACTCAGCCAGGTTTATTGTTAAAAAAACCCACTGTTCTAGTGCCCCGGTGAGTGGTTACAGGTACACTAACACACGTATGGCCGTTTCAATGGACTAGCTCCACTTCAGCCAGACAAAGACACCTCTTCTATGACCTCTCTCTTATACATGGATACAAAAAACGTTATATATTGCTTGCTCCTCTGATATGGTTAGTTGCCACCTTTTATTTTATACCTGCTGGTCAGATCAGAACATCTCTATCTATCACCCTGTTATCCTGATCTTATCTTTAGGAGGGGTCAGTGTGTCCCTGTATCATCTTCTGGGATGTTCTGGTACTATCCTTCTGGAATGTATTTACATGAATACTTAGTGCCTAGCAGTGCTTGTGTTATTATAACACCAGCCCTGTTCTTGCCAAGTTCACATATCGGACAGTGAAACTGCAAGCAGGTTTATAATACTGCCTGATTTTTGCTCACTTTAGTTCAGACCTTAGGCTTTCTACGAGGCCCCATGCTTTAGGCTCTCTCTTTCTACTACAGCACGCTACTATTATTTTGCTTTTTCAGCTGCTGCTGTACATTGGTCAGATATTTTCACTGAATTGTCCATGACACCCAGTTGTTTGCTTTTTTCCTGGGGACCATTAATTCAGAACCCATCAATGAGTATGAGTTCAGATTTTTCATTTCAATATCAGAGGAGAGGAGAATTCATTCACAGAATAAATCATTTTAGTCTCTGAACAGAGACTGGGTCAGATTCTGCCACCTGTATTTATGTTGAACAGTAACTTTAATGCAAAAATATTTCCACTGGTTTCCATGGGATTACTTACTTAGTAAGATACTACTATATCTGAGTGAAACAGAATCTGGCCATGGTAAATATAACAAAACCTCCTTTCCGATAGCAAAGCTCAAAGGTGTAATTGCTTAAATCTAATGGCAATTTTTATGCTAATTTTAAACTTTAAGCAGCAAGAAAAAAAGGCTCTGTAGACACATACTTTTCTAGTGTCAATGATAATTATTAAGACAGAATGAACAGAAATATATCATAAAATTCCATTATACTCATTAGTTGTTGTATCTTGTCATAACGTGTAACATTTTGATTTCCATATCAGTGAACTGATATAGTTGTCAGCAACCATACCAAGGTATCTAATTACATCCTATATATTGCTAGAAAATTGCTATGTTGTGTCACAAAAGCCTCATCTATGACAGCTTCAATAATAAAATGAGAATTTTTATTTTGTCCTGAAATTAGTTCTCTACAAAAATGTTTTTAAAATGTTCTTTTATCTTTAAAAAGAAGTCATACTGTAATTAACATTCTACTATGATCACAGAGGGCAAATGGTATCTTACTCTTTATGTTCAAGATGTACATGATATACTTTTGTTACAGCTTTAAGCCTTAACTCGTGCTTTTATTCTCTCTGTGATGGCTGTATTCCAATTTCTAGAGAAGTGAATGACTTCTGTGTTACAGTGTAATCACATAACTTTAAGAAGCTGAGACACTAGTACGGCTCCAACAATAGAGAAAATAGGTAGATGACATTTTGAGGAAAAATGTTCCCCATTTATAAATAGGTGGCAACAAAGGGAGTCAAGTTTACAGCAAAATAGTCCTGGTCTGTAATAGGTATTATGGCTACTGCTGAACTAATGCCAGTGGGAAATTTTGCTGCTAAGTCTGAGGCTTCCAGTTTTTTGCCTGTGGAATTAGGTTCACTAGCTACAGCTGTGTGTCTCCAAAATGGCAAGAATTTAGACCTTCAAGGCAAAAAGCAGCCCAAGGTCAACTATGACATGCTTGAGATGACATTTTGGTGTTTCTAATTTATTCAGACTGAGGTACATTATGTGTCGTTTCCATTCTTGTGTTTAAACTGATGTCTTTAGAACTATTTAAACATCCAGTGTGACCTAAAATAATCAAAAGGGAATGCTTCAAGGAAGGGCCAGGCAGCAGGTCAGGGGGGAGAGAGAGGAAACTTTCTCAATGCAAGCTTCCCAAAGCAAGCAAGCTTGCAGCAACATAAAGCTGCAGAATTTTGATGAGGTAAATAAAATAGTGAGTAACATTATGAGTTGTCTCTTCATCTCATATTTGGTTTTCAGTTTGATGATATTCATATATCATTTTGGTATTAATGTACATCCATGGTTCAGTCAGATTATCCCAAATTCTGTTCGGTATTCAGGCCATTTTGTGCTGTGCTGCTGGTAAAAAGGAGACCCAACGCCATCACCAGGGATCCTCTGATGACATTGAGGCAGCACAAGCAATTATTATATGTTCTCTTCCTGCTGGTATAGAAGGCTAAGCTTGAGCACAGGGAACATGAGTTTAGCCTCTGTCATGCCCACTGATACTCCATTGCCATATTGGCCTCCAAGACCAGTGGGTAGCTGGTGTAACGGCCAGCAGCCTTCCTGGCTGCTCTGAGGTAAGAGAAGAGACCAGTCCACCACATAGCCAGACCACGATCAGGTGAGCTTTAAGCCACATTTGACACCACCTCCTGAGGTCTGCTCTATGCTCTTTGACCCAGCCAGGCATGTAGCAGAGTCTTATTACCTCACTTGCTGGCAAAAACTCCCATGTTCTATTATTAGAACTCAATTTCCTTTAATTTCATTAATCAGAAAATTCTATCAATGTTTGTGAAAACAAAAACAAAAAACCCACAACCCTCCCCCCAAAAAACTAACCCCCCCAACACACCATAAACACCTTATATTCAGAAATACTGATGCCTTCTTGATCCAGTTCAGAACATCTCCAGAGATGTCACATTTTTAAAGAGCCTGAATTTTGCTATTGGAAATATTCCAGAGTTCACAGAGAATGTAAATGCCCACTAATTATATGGATGATTTTACATCCCCAATATCAAAATATTCAAGTTCATTTGATTTTTCATTTCTTCACAAATACAATAAAATAAAACATTTTCTATTGCAATAGAGTTTTGGTAGCAGTGTGACAGTGGTATTTCAGAAGACAGATTACAGTACAATGTTGTACTAAATTCCGAGGTAAAAATTACATTAATATGGGTTTGAGAGTAAAGATTTGTAATTTAGGATTAAAACCTTCACAGGGATGTTGTAATTATCTTAAAAACCAAGCATTATGAACACAAGAAATTCAGAGTTAAGGTTATGTAAAAGATATCCAAACATGTAAAGGTATGAAAATTCTCAGATAAGGCACCCAGACTTAAAGTTTATTCTGCCTTATTGTGCCACCATGCAATAACTATACAATTTCAGTTAATGCATTTCAGTGTTGTGGTTCCAGGTTAGATTAGATTGATTTGAAAAAGACACTTGATTTATATTTTTCTCCTCATGCATATACCTGCACCTCTACTTTAGATTTAAATTTAGAAAAATTATAATGTGATATACAATAGTATCAACAACATTGAAATATGGCTTGCATCATGCCAGTGAACCTAAGATGATCAGTTTTGTTAAAATAATTTCAATATTATTAAGATATTTATATGTTAAGGGTACACAGAAGCTCTTCTATTTACAATGAATCTTCAACTGCATGATCTGTTCAGTGATGATGATACAATTGTAGGTACCAAAGATAATTCATTGCCCTGGAAGCCATTGTGAGATTACAAAAACTGGCTTGTAGCATCACATGAATCGAACAAAATCTTAAATGGGATAACTTCTCTTCATGTACAACTCCAGTAACTTAATAAAAGGCTGAGAAAGGAATACAGAAAAAGGTTAATTAAAATAAATAAAAGGCAAAATAGTGCACAAAGCAGATACTTCCTACCTTGTTCTCCCACTGTTAATCTTTCCACACCATTCCTTACTTTAATTCCTTTTCTGTACCATGTCTATCCCAGATTTCATGTGTACCTGTAGGAAATCTCTCATTGTTTGTACACTCCATAGATGATTAATAACAAAGATTAACATAGGCTGCTACTCTGAAACCATGTTAGTCTGTATCTGCAAAAAGAAAAGGAGTACTTGTGGCACCTTAGAGACTAACAAATTTATTTGAGCATAAGCTTTCGTGAGCTACAGCTAAGTTCATCGGATGCTTATGCTCAAATAAATTTGTTAGTCTCCAAGGTACCACAAGTACTCCTATAGATTAACGTAGACACCTTTGAATTTCTGCTGAAACAACAGCTAACAGAATTGGCTGTACATATATCTGACCTGCAGTTTCAATTAATATCTAATGACAGTGCCCACTGTGTGTGTGTGGGTTGAACATTAGCTCATCGATTAAAAACAACCATTTTTGGATGTTGTTCCTTATGCCAACATAAAGAATTACTTAAAATATCTGAAATGACAGTGTTCCAAAAATTTCTTTACATTATCTATGCAAGTGCTGATGCTTTCCCTTTCCCACTTTCATGCTTGTGAAATCTGAATCTTTCTGATGTTACCATATGCTTTGGAGTGAAGTGGTTTGGCAACGTATCTCCTTGTTCTTTGAATGTCAACTTTTTTCCTGCCTCACTTACTATTGAACTTTATATATAGTTATTGTAGATTCCCCACAACCCCTTTCTGTTATTAAATTAATGTAAGCAGATTATTTTTAATATAAGATAGTAGGAAAGAACAGTGTTCGGGCCTGATTTTCAGTGATACTTAGGAATTTCAATTCCAACTGACAGCAAGGAAGCTACAGGAACTTCTGAAACATCAGGCTATCATTCCAAGAACTCACATTTTCCTTCTTATTCTTTTATTATTAAATGCTGGCAGGTTATTTACTATCATGTTCACTAAACTATGTGGCTGGGAGGGGCTCACTGGCCTCACCATGTTCCATAATCTATTCATCTGGAATTAGTGAATAACAACCCTGCAGCCAGAGATTCAAGAAAGAGAATCTGCTCAAGTTTAAGGAGCTATTTATCACCACATTATAGGCTTAACACCACAAGAGCACCATTACATGTCTTCATTAACATGCTACCTAACTACTTAGGATTGATCCAGTCCCATATTCACTAAAGTCAATGAAAGTCTTTCCGCTGACTCCAGTGGTCACTGGATGAGGTCTTTAATGTATATACTGGCAGGTCTCTTCAGAGGCCCTTAGTGAAAAGGCCACTGCAGATGTTCCACAAATTCCAAATATGGTGATGTTTACACTTATTCTGGAGATAAGTGACCAGTTTCATTGGGGTTTCCATTTTCTGCATCTTGAAAAGATGTATACTGAGATTTTTGTGCATGACAGCAATAGACTGATCTATGCCTAATGACTTCAGGATTTGTCAAGACAATGCTTTTTGAAAACAGCCACAATATTGTAAGGTAACCAGTAAACATACAGTTTGGAAACAATATCACATTGTCTGTGATGTGGAAGAGTAGATGACGTTATTATAATGGCCCCTCTTTTTGACCTTCAAATCCCTGAAATACTATGAGTATAGAAAGGTGCCTTTTGCAGCATGATTTTACATACAAGAATATCCCTGAGAGAAGATCTGAAGTAACCTTTCTTCTTTCATGCTAATCCCTACACATGGACCACAACTCTCTGTCACAGGGTGGCAGGTCCTATACATTAATCCGGTCCAGCCCCTTGTGCCAAAACAGATGCTCCCAGCTTGGTCCGTGAAGCTGGAGGAGCAGCAACTGTGGCTGTACAAGATCAGGGAGACCTGTGGGAGGAAGTGGGGGCAGGGGTGGGTGTGAGAGAGAGGGAGAGAGAGAGAGAGAGAGAGTGTGTGTGTGTGTGTGTCAGGGCTGCCAGAGTCAATCAGAAGAGGGCATCTCTGGGGAAAGCTGCAAAGAATTCTCTGCAGGTCCTCTCTGGAAAGAGGAAGGAATTATGAGGAAGCCCGTGGAGGAGTTGGCCTGTTGATTTTCAAGAGCTAAACCGAGTTTCAGGAGTCTGAAAAGAGTTGAGGACCAGAAAGCCAGTGGAAGGTCTAGTTGCCTATACGTCCTCAGCCAGAGCCACTGCTGGGAAGCTGAAAAATCTACTGCCATTCCTAAGGAAGAAAACCAATGCCAGCGAACAGAGAGCTGAAGACTGAGAGCAGCAGAGGGAGATTCCTGAGGGCCAGAGAGAGGACCAGAGACTGGGAGTGAGGGATGCTAGAGCGGTACCAGAGAGCTAATTGATATATTGTCTGGACTATATTTATGGGACATGGGTTATGGTTTATGTACACAGGGCTTTCTTTCATAATAAGTGTCACACTGTCTGGAGCGGCTCACAACTGAGTGCCAACATCAGGGCAGATGGTCAAAAATCAGGGCAGAAACCCCAAACTGGTTGTATGTTATATAATTAGATGTCACCAACCCAAGACCAAGTTGAACTTCTAAAGCACTATAACAGTTTCCCCATGGAGTCACAGAGAGTCCTTTTGGGCATTCCAGTCTATCTTACCATCCAGGCAAGCTGGGCTGTGTGACAGATGGTCACTTTATACCAAAAATCACAACAATATTGAGGGTACGCCCAGTATCAAAGGACCAGTCACTTAACCTAGGTCATTTGTACTCAGACCTCAAACCAAAGACAATGCCTGTAGTCAATCTTGTAATAAACTAACTAAAGATTTATTAACTAAGAAAATAAATGAGTTATTTACAAGGTTAAAACAGGAAACACACACACAAATGAGTTACAGTCTTATATTTAAAAAGGCAATATAAGCTTCTATAATAAGCAGCTATGTCCCCTTTGGGCTGACCCATGCCAGGCAGCATGGGAATCTCTTGCTTATGTTTAGGAATCTTTGCTTCCTCAGAGTCCTCACAGCACAAAGCTCCCAATTTCTACTTGTCAGGGATTTTTATCCCCTTCTCCCCCAGAACATAAGCTGATGGGATGATTTCATGCACAGGTTTCCCTTTCCTGGAAGGCATAAGGAATGCAATCCAGGTGGGGCTGTCTTATGACTCTCCCACTTCTTGTCCACCAGGCTGCCATCTCTCCTTCTTCTAGTCTCTCTTTAAAACATATTTGTTTAACTCTTCTCATAATCAGTGATCTCCCTCCCCCCCATTAATTGAAACAGTCTCCCACGTATTGTCTCTTTTAGACCGTAAACTATAGTAGAATATGAGTCTATGTTTTGTCAACTTTCATATGTTTATTATACTATAGAGATGCTTAATAATGATGATGTTAGGGAACTTTTTTTTTAATTAATCACATACAACAGCCTTCCTACTAGTTACATAAATATTAGAAATACAGAGGATGGTTTCCATTTGCAATACTTGTTTGTATCCAGAAGTGACAGAACATAAATATCTTGGCACTGCTAGAATCTAAGGCCACGTCTACACTACAATATTATGTCAACCTAATTTATGTCAGCATACAGCCACCATGATTTGATTGTATTGTCAGAGTGGGGCACTTTGGGGTGAAAGCCAGTAACTGTCAACAAACTCAACACAGTGATTCTCTGGCACTCTGTTACTAAATCGGCGTAGAGAGGCACTTATATCAATGGGAGCCAAATTTAAGTTAAGCTTAATTAGAGAAGCAGCTTACATCAGGCTTAGTTTAACCTGGGCCTAAGACAGATCACATTGCTGAGAGTTAGCTACAAGTTCTGAAGTAAAGTTTTCACCTGAATAGCTCCTTAGTATTTTGAGTACGTCAATAATATTGCTTGGATTTCCCATCCCCCTACCCCCCCGCCCGCTTCATTACATAACACTTTTACCACAGTAAATTACAAAGCCTAGTTTATGTTCAGCATAATTTATAATGGCTCTGGTCCTTATGATTATGGTCATCCTCTACCCCATCCTAGTTTTGCACCAGCTAATTTAATCACACTTCTGTTCCTTTTTCCAGGCTACTAATGAAGAGGAGAAAATTGATCTGCAGATAATATCAGTACCTGTGATACTCCATTAGTGACTTTCATCTACTAAACTGCTGCCACCTCTTTAAGTACTTTACAAGAGATTTCATACTAATTTTAAGTTTTTGCAGGACCTTTCATCATGACCGTTCCTTAAGTAGATACAGAGTATATATACACACGCAAGAATTACTTTGACTTGGAGAAACAGAGCTCAATTCAGTAAGGAACTTAAACACACGAGTAGTTCCATTCCTTCAGTAGAAACCTTCTTCTGCTTAAAGTTAAGCATGTGCTTATGTACTTTGCCAAGGGGAGATATGAACAGTGTGATATAGAAGGCCTTGTTAAGCCATCTTAATTGTTTTATGATCTCAGTTTAATCCTACATCTAACATATTAAGTTTCTACTGTCTCACATTTTCCTCCCATCATCACCTTTTTATTATACCTCAAGACTAAAATAATAAATTCTTCCATTTCTAGTTCCCACATTAATTACTGAATAGGCATTAACAAGAGCAATCCCATGTGTATAAATATTTTGTTCTATTTACTCCTTCCTTTTAATGTATCTAACTTTAATTGGCCAGCTGAAGACTCCATAAATGTAACTTTGCCCTTTCCACAAACATATTAAGTTTCCAATACCTAATGCTGCTTCTTTTGATCCGGTGATTGATAGAAAATTCCTTCTAAAATACCTTTATCCTATCAAGATATTATCCTAAAATTCCAAGATGTAACATTTCTACCCCACTGTATTCATCCAGGACACTGAGTCTTATTTCAGTTACTTCCAAACCTCAGAAAGGCTGCTAGTTCACCATTGTTTGTCTGATTTCACATAGTCATCCTACATAGCTTAGTGTTGTTGTTGTTAATGTGGTAGCACCTACAGACCTCAACCAGGTCATTGCACCAATGTATCTATCATCCACTGATGGACTGTTGTCTGGCATCCACTAATTTTTCACTATTTCATTCATTGCTGCATAAACCTTTTATGCAAAATTGTTTAAATTGATTAAAAGGGAGGAGGGATTAGAAATAAAAACCCCTTTCATCCTTCTCACCCCACATTTTTATATGAAAATATTCACCTCACTCTCCAGTTCTTCGTTATTCAGGTTTTTGTTTTAAAAAATGCTCTTTAAATTTCTGTATAAATACTTCAGAAACTTGCTCTGACTGACCCTGATGCTTTCAGGACTTATTTTCTAAATGTAATTTCCCCCCCACAAATGTTCTTGTGTGTCCTTCAGGATCCCACCCAACAGTCTCAATGCCCAGCAACCCTTCGTCTAGCTGAGGAAAAGGCCAAATCAGACATACGGCAAGAGTCCATGGCTAGGCTGAAATTGTATAGCCCTGCAGCCTGAGCACTGAGAGATTGAGTCAGCAGATCCCGCCTCTGAGATTTGGTGCTGTGGAGTTCTTTATTGCGGAGTACATATACCCTAAGTAACTATTTCAGCCTTTCACTCTGTCTCAGAACTTTCTCTGCTATTGCTCATGCTAGGCAATCAAGATAGCCCTGTCAGAAAATAGGCTGTGTCTAGACTACAAAAAACAGTGCTTTGTTAGAATGTGTTAGGTAACCCTACTGCACTCCGACAACACATCTTTAAATCATAGACAGACAAGGCATAAAGGTCTCATGTAGTTACCTTCAGCCTCTCCAGACAAAATCCAGACCAGCTGACCCAGCTGAACTCAACTCTCAACAGCTTTCAGGTGCTTGAAGAAATGTCTGGATCAAAATTACACTTCTCCTTAGGTTTCACAGTAGCAGTCGTGTTAATCTGTATTCACAAAAAGAAAAGGAGTACTTGTGGCACCTTAGAGACTAACAAATTTATTTCAGCATAAGCTTTCGTGAGCTACAGCTCACAAAAGCTTATGCTCAAATAAATTTGTTAGTCTCTAAGGTGCCACAAGTACTCTGTTTCTCTAAGAATGTTTAGGGCTTTCAAAATTATAAAAACAACGACTGCAAACCAGAAAAAAATATATTTATAAACCTATCCCTTTCAGTCTGAATAATCTGAAGTCATGATTACATTTGGAAAGGGAGTCAAATGGGAAGATCCATTTCTTTTCAGAGACTATAGCACATAAACTCTGAAGTGCTTGCCATTGAAAAAGTAGGTTAGCATTGTATATAAAATCCGATCAGAGCTTTTCATGCAGTGAAGAAACAGGTCATCAAAAATTCAGGCAGAAAAAAATTACTATAAGCAGTTCTCAATAACCTTGTGTGCCTTAACACTGCTCTGAGAATTACTAGGTGATCTGCAACTGTCTTGTAGAGAAGAATAGCTAAAGAGAAATGAGTCAGACTCAAAATGGCAAGACTGAAAATTTTCTTTTTTTTTTTTTAAATCAAGTCTAGGTTGCACAAAAAACTTGTCAGAAGCTGCAAGGTAAGAGAAAACAATATGAAGTGCTGTATGCTTATTTTGAACAGCACTGTTGAACTTTGCTTGGTGCCCTGAGTATGGGATAATGCATAACTGTACCATGCAAGGAAGACTCGGTAACAATATTCCTTTGTTCCCTAGGGAGGGAGGGAGAGAAATAATTCATTACAGCCTTTTTGTCAACATAGAGTAAACTCGTCAAGGTTTCCTCCCCACTCTGAACTCTAGGGTACAGACATGGGGACCTGCATGAGAGACCCCCTTAAGCTTATTTCTACCAGCTTAGGTTAAAAATTCCCCAAGGCACAAATTCTCCCTTGTACCTTGGATTTGGTAACTCTGCGACCACCAAGTGATTTAGACAAACTCAGGGAAAGGACCACTTGGAGTTTCTACTCCCCCCTAATATCCCCTCAAGCCCCCACACTCCCGTTGGAGGCTTGAGAATAAACAAGATGATCACAGACCAACCTTGGGGGTTTTTAGAACACTGAAAAAAACCCCAAACAAACAGATTCTAAAAGAAACAGACCTTTATTATAAAGAAAAAAGGTAAAAGAAGCACCTCTGTAAAATTAGAATGGAAGATAATCTGACAGGGCAATCAGATTCAAAAACACAGATGATTTCCCTCTGGGACAAACTTTAAAGTTACAAAAAGAAAACCAGGAATACACCTTCCTCTCAGCACAGAGAAAATCACAAGCCAAAACAAAAATAAGCTAACATATTTCCTTGCTAGTACTTACTGATTCTAATGGAGATGGATTGCTTGCTTCCTTGATCAGCAAGCAGACAGACTAAATCCTTTCCCTCGCCCCCACAGATTTGAATGTATCTTGTCCCCTTATTGGTCCTTTTGGTCAGGTGCCAGCCAGGTTATCTGAGCTTCTTAACCCTTTACAGGTAAAAGGATTTTGTGCCTCTGGCCAGGAGGGATTTTATAGTACTGTATACAGGAAGGCTGTTACCTTTCCCTTTATATTTATGACACTCTTCTTTGCACTGGCTCAGATGTGCTGGCCAGCACACTGGTGGCAGAGCCAAAATACCACCTTTTCCTCACCCTCTCCAGTTACTCCTGAAGGTGGAAGAGTATTGGATGCACCATGTTGCTGAAGGGAAGGATGTTCCAGTGGTTAGGGCACTAGCCTAGGATGAGGGAGACCTGGGTTCAGTTCCTTGCTCTGTCACAGACTGCTTGTATAATCTTGGGGTTGCCACTTTGCTTCAGTTCCTCATCTGTAATAATAGTAGTTCCCTATCTCCCAGGATTGTTGTGAGAATAAATACATTAAAAAATTGCAAGGCACTCAGATACTACAGTAGCCGGGGCTATATAAGTACCACAGATAACACTGTGCTGGCCTCAAGATCTGTGGGAACCTTAATGCAGCTGCAGTGGAGTAATGCAAGCTGTGTTAGAGTTAGCGACAATCCAGCCCTTTGCTTTTCTTATTCTAACTACAGAATTGCTGTCAGCAACATGTATCTTTTGTTGTTGTTGTTGTTGTGCTGTGAAACCCAATATTGTGGCCCTTGCTTATAGGAGGAATGCAACAAAAATCATCAGCAAGTCATGTTATTTCAGTAGCAACTGTTTCCTTTCTGTACAGAAGGGGCTGTCAGGCCAGGTCCAGCTGAAAGAGAACATTAAAACAAAACCAAAAAAGGCAATTTATTCTCCCAGAAGTTTTCTGCTTCTACCCTGGTTATTACTGAAGCTATTTGTGTTAGAATAAAAGCCTTCCCTCATTCTGCAATCCGGTTTTCCTGCCGCTCTTTCCTTCAGAGAAAGTCTAATTTTCTATTGTTGATATCCATCTGTTGCCATAGGAGAGAATACTAATGTCACAAATTTGAGATCATTACTTCACTTTAACACTTTAAGTAGGTGTAAGTAGGCTACAGAAATAAAAATCCTGTTTAAACAGTGATCTGTGTAGTTGTGTGTGTCACACAGGAGAACCTCCTTGTGGCCAGGCATAACATAGAGGCTCTCCACCCTTTTGGCACCCTCTGCTAACAGCTATTCTGGTCTCCCAGTGGGGCTGCTTCTTCCCTTGACTCAGCCCTTTAGACAAGTCATGATTAACATCCACTCCTTCCAGGGGAACAGCCCCAAAAATAAGGGTCCAATGTCCTTATATCATGTCTCCAGCCCCAAATCTGGGCCCAGTAGCCCTTGCAAACCTTTGTCCTTTGGTTTTCAGTCATTCTTATCTCCTTCTCAGGGGCATCATGCTACCCTCTATGTTGGCTGTTAGGGGAACCTAGACCCTCCTACAACACTGGGTTCCAGTCCAGGGACCCTAAAATCAGGAGCCAAGGTCTGCTCCTTCAGTCTACTGTCTGCTACTTTCTTGGGCTTCTTCCTACTGTGGCCCTTCTCTTCCATCCACAACCTGTCAGAGCCAGGACTCTCAGGGATTTCCCTGGAATCCCCTAACAAAAACCCCAAACTAAAAATATAAACTCAAAACAATTTCTGTCCTTCTTGGGCTTGAGTCCCTCCCTTCTCCTCACTCTGTTCCTCAACTGAGGCCTACCTGGAATTCCAAATCATGCTTTTTATCAGGGCCCACCACTGGAGCCTCTTCCACTTCCAGGGACTTTTTTGCCTGTCTGTAGATTTCCTTACTCAGGAGAGGATCCCAGGGCCATCTGTCTTCCTGGTCTCGCTACTCTAACCCAGAGAGTGACTGCAGAGGTCCTCCCTGAAACCCGCTTCTGCACTGAACTTCCTACTTTTATATTAACTATCTAGCTCCTTCCCCATCTAAGACTACTGGTCAGTTAAATCTGTCTCTCCCTCCAGGTGCAGCCAGCTAATAGTGTTGGCCTCTCAGGGCATGTGTGGGATACATATCTCATCACAGTTTCATAATTGGTTAGAAAGGAAATTAAGAAACTATATGAAGGTTATATCTATTGAGTAGATAAGTATGACATTTTAAAATTTAAACCAGAGGACAAGTACAGTACTGCTGGTGAATCTGTTGGTACTGGTTGATCTTCCTTCATCAACTGTTTTCATGGAGATTGTGCTTCTTCACCTGGTAGCGTCCATTGCTGGGTGCAGAATGCAGGTTCCTCATTCTTGGGTGTCTAGAAGTATGGATTCCATGGACTCCAATAAGATTGACATGATGGATAGTAGGGGAATGGAAGTAGTCCCCAGGATGAGTACCATTGAAGCCTACGCCAGATTGCTGTTTTCAAGGGCGAGGAGGTGGAGTGGATCTGGAAGTCTTGGCTGGACTGATGGTCCTATCGGCTAGCTGGAGGGACCATTGGTAATGGCTTGTATTTGTCTGATGAATAGCCCTCCTCATTCCATCATTGAGGTTGGGGATACCATGGGATCTGGACCCATCAAATCAGAAGTGGGTGGAAAAGAGACTGAGGCCGAGCCTCCAGGTCCGAGATAGGCCCCTTCACTGGCAAATGTTAGGTTGATTGAGTGAGGACTTCCTGCAACAGTATTGTATCTGAAGAAGTTAGAGACTCCAGGTCTGCATAGATAACAAAGTCCTCCCAGGTCAGCATACTGAGGACCCTCCTGAGGTAACTGCCCTCCTGAGGTTCTTGACTTTGTCAGAACCATGGATGCAGTCCTAGAGACAGAAGGTGTGTGTGTGTGTGTGTGGATAGTCCTGGCAAGCAGGGGCAGAATGGTCCTTCCTGCCCATTTGAGGCACAGATATTGTTCATGTTCTGTATATACATGGTTTCAGGGCACTGAGAACTCTCAGTATCTTCAATGTTGTCTTTGCTGTACAGGCTCTGACTGCATCCATCCTGGGGCATGAAGTGTCTGGTGGTGCTGAGGAAGAGGCAAAGTCTTTGAGGACTTATGTGGGGATTTGTCCCATTTCTTGTGGGAAAATTTGTGTCTCTTTCATATCTCAGCTTCACAGAGTCCTTGTGTTTGGAGGAGATCTGAATGACTGGTACCAGACACTGGCAGTGAACTGCCTGATGGTTTTGGATGAGAGGGAGGGTCTAGGATCCAAGAAGGACCTCATGGAAAGCTCCATAAGGTGCTTGTGGAGCCTGAAATCATGAGCTTTTGTGATGCATGAGGGGAAGGTTGCAGCAGATGCCATAATTTGAGGGTCTATGCATTTCTCCAAGGCAGTACAGACAAATTACTTGAGTTTCACTCACTGGGAAAACCCTGGGGCATGACAGGTGATGTTTAAAACCTGGCACCCTGGATGCAACAACCAATGCCCCAAATAAAAGGGGGCAACTAGCAGGGGAAGCCCTCCCAATCTCCAACTAACATGCTCTAAACTAAAAAAGGATATGTTTTACAATGTACAGCTCCTACATGAAAACCAGAGAGAAGATAGGGATACAGGACTGTCCCAGACTGCAAGTGTCAGAAAAGCAACTGGGGGGCGGTCAATCTACATTATTGTTTATGCCACTGGGTGGAAGTACGAGGATGTATAGGATGCAGATGTGGACCAGCAGACACTGTTGTTGAAGACTTTCTCATCCCAGGCTCATGGAGCATGCATGCATGCATTCACAATGAATACTTACAGGGACCGGCACTTGAAGGAGAAACAATAGCTCATCCAAAAATTGACGTGCAATTGTGAATGAGGTAGTAGAGCCAAAGTTTAACCATGGAATACATTTATTGGAGACTGAAATAAGAATAAAATAAAGAAAAACCAGCAAGAAAATGTATATAAGGAAGCAGCTAGAATCACTAAACCTAAAATGTGAAACAGCAACAGCCTCATCTGTGCCTATGGCAAAGTGACATCAGATATAACTAAAGTAACATCATAGTCATGTCAGGGGACTGGTAGCTCCTTCTGTCCCATCTGCCTGCTGTCTTACTGAGCACTTGAAAGCATGTTTGGGTCACAAACACCTAAAGAAGTGGTAGTTCTACCATTAGAGCATTGTGCTACTCACAGTAATAAGCTCTTATGCAGTGCTTTTTATCTGTAGATCTCCAGGCATGTTACAAAGGAAGTCGGTATTATTATCCTCTGTTTACTGATGGGGAATCAGACATGGAGAAGTGAAGCGATTTGCCCAAGGTCAGCCACTAGCCAGGCTCATAATAGAACTCAAATCCCCTCAGTCTCAGTCCTGTGCTCTATGCCACAGGCCACACTATTTCACCAAAAGTGAGGAATTATAATTACTGTTCTATTCACTGATCTTCATCCTAATTTTATATGACAGCAACTGCTATTCACTTAACAGAACAGATCTTCTAGACATAGAGATCCATGCAGGGCAGATGCTGTGGTGCTGCAGTCTGTACTGTAGAGTGCATTTAAGTACTGAACGCCAAAGCAGTACACAGCTAAACAGCCCAACAGCAGAGGTGCAGGACATGAATGCATGTTCAGTCAAGGTGAGTTTCAGTGAGCCCACCCAAAACTCTGAATTAGAGATGCCACTACCATTGACAAATATTTATCAAAAGGGGGAAAGTCTTACTGCTTGAACTTAAATATTCACATAGAAAGATTTAGCTAACAAATAATATTTAAAATACCTGTGACTAACATATGCTGACTAGCATATAAACATATATCGTATTAATAATATGCATTATCTGCACCATATATATTAGTCTGTATTAAGCACCAATAATGTTAAACAAATACTGTAATAGGGATATAGCCTGAACTGGCCTGTACCATAATTTTGTTCACTTATGCGAAGTATCCCATAACTCCTCACATTTGATGAAGTAAGCATTTGACACAAGCTGATAGGAAACTTGTCAAAATCAAGGTACATTCACTCTCTGTCATAGTACAAGCCAGGGAACAGTACCTGGAATGCTAGTATTAAAAACAAATATAAGGAAGGAACGGAACAACAGGTTAGGGAACTGGAACAAACTGATGGGTTGAATTTTAGTGATGTGTAAAGAAATGTGTAACTTGTAAAATCATATAAGTAATACCAATTGAAATAAGCAACTTGGAGAGCACACCTTCTATGTAAGGTGAATGTGACATCACTGCAAGGGACTGCTCTTCAGAGACTGCTATTGTAAAGAACCTTTTTCCTGTATCATATTAATAAACCTGACTGACATAGGTTATTTGATCTCTTGAGTATGTTTCATAACAAAATAATGAACTAAAGTGTGGTCAAGCAATTGACTGTATAATTTATCAACACCGCCTTAATTAAAAATCTAATTTGTGTCTGTCTATTTGATGTGAAGAATGTCCCTTATATATATATTTTTTCTTGATAAAGAAATAGTGTGGGATTTTTCCATTCATTTCTAACTCGCTTTCCCCCCCAACTGATGAATGATTTCAAAGATCAAAAGGCCAGTTCTTATTTGCTATTTTAATATTTTTTAAAAATAAGTTTTCTAACATAATGATAAACCCCTGACCTTCAGAAGGTCCTATTCATTTGGCTTAATAACTTCCAGTCTAGTAGATGAGCAAATTTCAGATAACTACTAATTTCATTCCAATGAAGTCAAGACATTTCAGGCAGAACTCCATTCGTTGTATATAGCCCAGTAGCAGGAAAGTTCAAATGGCAAGAAGTACTTACTTTCCATGAATAAACTGTTATAACTAGTGATTAATGTCATTAATCTTGGTGGGTACCTTGTTGTGGAAAAGTGATGTCTTGTGTACTCTTTAGAACCCAGGTGGCAGAAGCTGTAGAAATGAAAAACACAATTAATAATGAAAAGATGAGTAACTCTCTAGTGAGAGGAGGTTTAGTTAACATTTTATTATAGCACTGCAGCTAAGGAAGACCCTGAACTTTTCTGGACAAAGTGGAACCTAGTACAACCTGATTCTCCACTGGCTTGCAGCTTGTATTGCCATTTACATCTGTGCAATATAGATGTAAAACATATCTCTGAGTCTGCCAAGGACATGATGTGTGACAAAGAACCAAAATGAGGGACACAAAAAATTATTCATTCAGGACACAAAGTGTGGTATGATTCACTTTATTTAGTGTGAATAGCTCTTCCGTAATCTCTATCTCAGGTTTCTTCATTTCAGCAATAAAAGTGACAGGACACTAAATGTGTGAGGAAACTAAATAACTAAGATAAAAAAAAGTGATGTTCCTTCACATGAGGATCATTTGAGAAGAATGGTGTAAAATACTACCAATCAGAACTCTTCACTCTTTTATACCACTAATAGTATTTTACATTCATTTTGTGCACGTGTAACTATGGTTATCCCTTTAGCCAAAGCAGCTATCTGGTATTTGGGGCCTTGTGGGTTGTTTGCATTAGCAGGATAAATTGATGAGGCAGATATTCCTTTGATGCAACTGTATTTGTTAATAAGGAATATACAGGAAGTTCTGTTTCCCTGAACACACTAGAGCTCAAACAGGTGACAGTTGCCTCACAATTCCAAACCTCTTTCCAGCCAGCAGCCTGCCCTAAAATTTCTCTCCCATAATTCACTCACAGCCAAACTACAAGTTCTTCTCTATGTCCTTGACTTTTTTGTTTCTCTCCCGTTTCCTGGCTCTTCTCACTCCCACTGACACACACATATCGAAACAACCAAATCCAATCCCAACCTCTGCATTTGTATTCAGTCAAATCATTCCCAGCCTCTGCATTTGTATTCAATCTAATTTTGGGGCAGTGGCTTCCAAGGTTTCAGAGATCACTAATGAAGGGACATTTAATTGTCCCCTCATTTAGTTGGAATGAAAGCCATCATACACAGCAGCTTGAATAAGGTATGTGGCTGCCCACAGGTCACCTCAAGATTCTTGGGACTCACTCAGCCCCCAACATTACACTATGAAAAGGCAGTGGAGAGTCAGACTCACAGGTTAAAGGCTGAATCCAAAACCCAATGAAGTCAGTGGGAATCTTTCCAGTGAATTCAGTGTGCATTCATTTTGACTGCAAATAGAAATGACTCCCTATCACAATTGCCAACTTTCACATGGTAAATAAGCACCCCAGCATTCATAATAAACCAAAAATGAAGGTAATCCCATTTCAAAACAAGGCCAAAACAAGCCAATCCCTAAGAACCCTAACACTTTATGTGACTAGATCCTCCCAGCATACAGTCTGGGACTGTGGTGGGCCCATTGTGCACCCGACTCTCTCTTTCTTTTGCCCCTGATTGTCCCCCTTTCTCCTGCTTGCCAGGAGCCGATCAAAAAAAAAAAAAAAGATAAAGCAACAAACTACAAGCCAAACAAACAAAAAGCTACAAGCCAAAAGCTAACCAACAAGCAATTCACAAGCCAATCAAGCCAAAAACAAGCCCAATTTCTGCGTTTTTTTCCACGGGTTTGGCATGTCCGCTCCCTATACCAGTAAAATGGCACTGAAAGGATTAAAGCAGGAACTAGTAGACATTTTTAGTGTGTAATATGTTAAAACAATCGTTATTGTATAAAATTCTAGTACAGAATTACAAGAGGGCTAAGGGGGCCACAACCAAGATGAGGCCCTATTGTACTAGGCATAGCACATACATAGTAAGAGACAGTCCCTGCTGTAGAGAGCTTACATACTGAATAAAGAGGACAAAGGGTGATATAAAGGAATTATTATTATCCCTATTTTACAGATGTGGAACTGAGGCATAGAAAGATTATGAAACCTATCCAAGCTCAAAAAAGGAAGTTTGTGGCAAAGTTGGAAATGGAACCCAAATCTTTTGAGTCCTTATCCAATGCCTTCCTTAATCACAGCACTTTTCAATAGTTATTTAAGCTGATGGAGAGTGTTTTTCAGTCCCTTTTGATACTGTTGAAAATCACTAACAGCTGTCAGTATCTCTAATAATAGGACACGTTTCTTTTTACTTCTTCTTTTCAGCAAGCTGACTATCCTCTCCCAGCTGGCTTAGAAATACCCATTTTAATTACAACCTTTTATTTTTCTGAAACACTTCAGAGTTTATTCCTGCTGATAAATACTTCTTGCCTGCAAACTTTCTGAGCATTAAAACCGGGCCAAAAATGGGCAGAGTTAGCTTTTAGGAATATGGTCTTGGTGTTGATTGTCAATCTCGAAGCTCTGCTAAAAAAATAGAAATTTTCAGGTTCAGATAGGTTTTTTTTTTCTCTCCTTCTCCCTTAAGTACTACTGAGGATAGATTGGTGGAGCTCTGATTTATGGTTAAAATTCTTGAAACAAATGCAGACAGCTCTCATGTTGCACGGTCTTATTTAGGGATGAAAAATTCTGGGAGAAAATAATAAAATGAACAAACAGTGCTCCTGTTTAAAGGAGAATGTTTAAGTCCATTGTTGCTGAAAACAACAAAATTAAGAGGAGGCAAATGAAAGTGCTATGAACAAAACATCAGGTAGCAAGTCAATTATAGTATGTGCCAAGCTACAGTTATATTTGCTGTGCCCATCCACACAGAGTGGCAGATGGTGACTATCTTTAGCCTGTTTTAAAATAGGTTAAAGAGTATAAATGCAAAAAATCCTCCCCTCTCATGCCATAATGCAATTGTGGAAAAACCCAGGGATCTTCACTGCAGACTTTGGGTTGCAGTTGTTTCTGCTCCTACTGTGTTTTATCCTCTGCATTAAGAATGACTGGTTGATTGTGATGGTTATGGATTCACTGCGTCCTCTTTCTCTACATGCCTGGCCATAAGATGCCTTTGCAGAACTGTGCCTCACATCATACAGAGTGCAGATTCCTCAGACACAGGGCTAGACCAGTTCTGCTGTGTCTATGGCACTTTTTGCTCATTATTTTGGAGAAACACAGGACTAGGAATGAGAAGACCTTTGTTTTGCTGTGGATACAATACTGGGTAAGCCACTCGGCTCTATATTTTCAAAGATGCCTAAAATTAGGTACTTTATTCCCCAAAGTTAGATTATGCCTATGAAGCTCAGTTCTGCATTGAAGCTTTACAGAGCTGCACCACATCAGGGCATGGCTGGAGAAGGGTTGTATTTTCCTTCTCTCTCTCCCAGATACACATTTGCATAAGGGCGAGGAACAACCAAGTGCTTAAATATGGCCTGATTTTTAGAGATGCCAAGTACCTGCTGCTCCCATTGACTTCCATTTGGAAGTGCCACATCATTTCAATGTTTTTGAACGTGCTTTGCTTTCAATGGTTGCATTTGTTTGAATTCAAGACTCAAAGCATGGGGTGAGGGGAGAGTGAGGGCAGGTACTGAGAAAAAAAGTGGAACCAAGTGAAGTCAATTGAGCTATGCTATTTTACAGTAGCTGAGGATCTGGCCCTAAATTTTTGGTGAAATGCCAGTGAACATGCACCATTCAGATTTGCAAACTTCAGCTGTTGGTTAGGGTTATATAAAGCAAAATAAAGAGCAGCTTGTTTAAAATGAAAGGTTTGAAACTCCATGTGGTCAAAAAGCCTTCCTATCTATCACTTCTGAGATACTTAAAATACTTATCTACCCAGAAAGCTGTACCCATGACTTAATTTTAGATAATCGCAGTCTGTATTTATCACTCAAAAACATCAGTACTGTGCACTTTAAACCAATATATTCTTCTGCACCTCTTTGGTAGAGGTCATGCTCTCATAGGTTAAACCTCTTATCAGTAAGCAAAGGCAATAGACTCTAATCAGGTCACTGCAAATCAAAAAGGAGTTAAGGAAAATAAATTGAAGCTGTTCACTCTAATACTGGCAGAACATACAAAAAACAAACAACAAGATTGATTATCCCCAGGTATGTCGTGTACTTTTAAAACTTGCAGTGCATTTGGTATGTATGTTACTTTGAAATGCTTTCAGTGAGGTTTGAGAAATGTTCAATTACTGGTGATTAAGACAATAAGAAAAATAGCATTATTATTATAGATTATTATTATGGATTACCACTCATTTACCAAAGGATCTCCAGCCACTTAACACTAAGCTTCACAATGCCCCAGTGATTACTAGTATTACTTAGTTTGATCTCACTGAAGTTTTAAAGATGGGTAACTGAGATGGAAAGAGATAAAGAACAATATTTTCAAATGAAGTTTGATCTCAAAAATCTAAATTCCTAATTAGGCACCAAAATAATAAATCAGATGTTCAAAGTTCTTTAACATCTAAAACTCCCACTGGTTTCAATTAAAACAAACAAAACAACCCTCATCACAACTCATCCACAATTATTGAGATTCACCACATTTTGCACAGAAAGTATCTTAAACTGTCAAATTTCACATAACCGTGACAGAAAACCATAAGGCGAGGAAGAAAATTTAATGTAAAACTTTGCCCAGGTTCACCTGAAACTCAGCTCAGCTTTGCCCATATTAGTTTGGAAAAGCAGATTTGCAAATAGGAACAAATACTACAGTGCTTGATGACCATTTAGTGATGGGGAGTACACAGTACATTTGCAGTCAGGGGATGAACCTTGAGATCACTAAAAGTTTTTGAAATTGAATTGACAACATTCAAGGAAAATCTGCCCTTAATAGGTTTTCATAGAAGCACCAACTGCTTTAGTCATTTGCCAT
Organism: Dermochelys coriacea; assembly: GCF_009764565.3. NCBI lineage: Eukaryota > Metazoa > Chordata > Testudines > Dermochelyidae > Dermochelys > Dermochelys coriacea. The sequence goes on along the minus strand of NC_050075.1, from coordinate 58,942,387 downwards.
TGTACTACACTTTACCTGCTATACAAAACTTCTGATCGTTTTATATGGGACTGCAGTTCTTTTAATGCCAAGTGAAAAGGCAACCAGTCTTATCTGCTCAAGCCGTGTTCATATTTTGTTAGCTTGCATCATCACCTTCCGCCACTAAAACACATTGTGTATGCTTTATGCATTCCTAACAGGAAACCTTGATATGTTTTGTAAGGATGGGGATGCCTTTTAATTGTGCATTGTTTGTTTTTACAGTAACTAGGTTGAACTAAATGAGGCTTGAAGCAAAGAAGCAGCTTGAAAGGCTTCTGTTAATTTATCATTTCAGGTGTTTTGTACTGCTATTAGAAGTCCAAATGGATGGCTAAATAGCCAGATGTACTCTACAAAAGCTTCAGAATCAGACATCTTTCAAACTCTTACCACAAAAACCCAATTTAGGAACATAATTTCTTCAGTATAAATCCATGCACTTGAACAAGCAGTTAACACTGATTTTCACCTGCTTCCACTGACATTAAATTATTTGAGCTGGTAAAACCATGCTTGAATGGAGGCCAAACATTTGATTCTTTTAAAATAGATTCGAGCTTCTAAGTAAGAGTCACAGTACCATAACAGTTTGTTAACTGGAAACAATAGATTACAAACTACTCTCTGTTCCATCTTGCTAAAAGAAGAAAAATATGGGAGCAAAAGCCCCCATAAGGTAGAGTGAGGAGAAGCTTCTCCATTGCCTACTCTTTCCTGCTTCCAGGAACTGCAGGTCAGCTATTCTTCAGTCCTGTAAAATGAGATATCACCCAATGGGAGTGACCTCCAATCTCCTAATGCACCTGACATTCTCTCCTAAGGGAAGAGAATGAGGCAAAAGTATGGTCCAGCTTTTCTTAGAGCTTTTTCCCTTAGGAAGGAAGCACATGGCTCCGTTTACTCCACTTTACCACTGATCGCACCTATTAAAATATGTACTAGTATTTCATGAGATTTTTAAAAAAAAATACAGCTAGCAGATCTGTGAGAAATTGTTCTACATTTTGGATGCTTGTTAACACTTAGACTAGTAGAAACCACTCCTGAATACAGGGAATCTAAATTACTTTGCAATTAGAGGTAGTCAGCTTCTTTGATAATTTGCTATATGAATCAGCAGGCCAATTTTTTGGCTCTCTCTCTCTCTCTGTATATAATTCTATTGAACGTATCCTTTTACAATATCTGCACGTTCTACAACACCAGCAACTTTCATGTTAAAAAATTTACAACCTACTTTTAAAAGGAAAGCTTTTATTAGTTCAAGCTACTTCTGCAATCACTCAAATTGCTGAAATCATCAATAGGAAAGTTATTTGCTCAGCATATTCTGCTCAGCACTGAAGGTTTATGCAGAATTCTGAGCTTTCAGACATTAAACATAATAGCTTCTCCAGCAGCATTCAGTGGCAATATATTGGTAGGGAGCTCAATCAGAATACTTTTTACTATGATTCTTTATACTTATCCTAATGAATTATGTTTCATCATTTATTTTCAGCTGGAGGAAATATGATAAGGATTTTTTTCCTGTTTATTGTACTACAGTACAGCTGCAGTCCTAAAGTCTTTATCCTTACCTTCCTCATAAAGCCAGCCCTCAGGAGAATCTGTTATACCCTCTGAATGAACATTGCCAGTACTGCCTTAACAGAATTCTGCTCTTAAATGTTGAGATGGGATGAGAATAAAATGCTCCACTCCACACCCCCGTCAAGAATTCCTACACAGCTGTGCTCTGACTAGAGCAATGTGAAGGTTTATCTCTTTAGGCTCAAAGGGGTCCAATGTGCTTTCCTGTTTGCCTTTGGTTTACATAGGAATGCATTTCTTGAGTTTCAGTCTCAAATCTGAAAAGTGACTGAGCAAAACTCAATTCAAAGTGCCAAATTTTGACTTAAGAGTTGAAAGCTTGTGAAATTCACCATGTTTACAATTTCCACTCCAAATCAGATATTCACCCTCAGCAGCCATAAAGGAGGGTAGCGTTTGAAACTCAGCTCATATACACTGAAAATTTCATGTAATTTGCTGCATTTTTGAAGCGATGACAGGGTAAACTTCAAGTTTCTAGAATAACACAAATTTTGCTAGGTTTTAATACAAAAGTTCTGCACTGTTTTATTACATAATGACCACAATGATAAAATATCTGAACATTTCTGAAACTTTAGTGAAACTGCTAGAATACCACTATTTGTAGGTGTCAATGGGTACTAAGACCATCTGCTTTTGCTACATAGATTTCAAGCAACTTTATTTCTTGTCTCTATTAGATTTATGTATTCTCATGTTCCAACCTCAGAATTTTGACTGCCTGTATTCCACTTGATACATGTTATATTCTTGGGGGCAACAGTTTTAGGAAGAAATCACTGGAGAGACACAGAGAGCTGTAAAATCTGAAAGCAGACATTTATTGCCACACACTGAATTAACCAAAAACCAGCCAAAACTGGCTGGGCTATCCCCTAATAATCTAACTCAGTTGCCATAGCAACACAAGATTCTATTACCACAACAACCAAATACACAACATATTCCTCCCCCCTTAATAAGAACATCCCCTAAATAAAACAAACACTAAACTAGAGAAGGAGGGTAGACTGCCTCCGTTCCCAGCTAAACCCCGGAGATTATTTTGCCCCATAACCATGGGTTTGCCCTAGCTAAAGATCCAGCCATTGAGGAGGCCTTCTGTCTCTAGGTGGATTACGGTGGACTTCTGGTGTTGTTACACCCAAAAGTGTCTTGGGCGTGGGCTTGACAATGGGCTCAGTGTTCATAGGGTGAATGGGTGAGGATGTAGTATCAGCTCGTGCCAGGCAGAGGGGTATCTCTGCAGCCGGCAGTAATGGAGGGGAAAAGTCAGGAACAGGTGACTCTTGATACGGTGTCTCGCCGGAAGTGGTGAAATCAGGCAACTCAACTGAAGATGTGTCCTGAGGACTGGTATGACCTGCAGCAGCTGATCTACATGTTGCCGCCAGGTCAGATCCTTTGCAGTCCGGACTGTGTAGGAAACAGGCCCTGTTTGAGCGATGACAGTGCCAGGTACCCATTTAGCTCCAAGCCCAAACCGGCTGTCCCGGGCTAAAGATCCGGTCTTTTGCTCTGGGTACACGCCTGATGACTTGATCTTGCTGCTGACACTGCACAATTTGTTGGGGTTCAGAAGGTTTCAGCAGATCAAAGCAAGTGTGCAGCTGTCGTCCCATCATTAGAAAGGCTGGGGATGCCTTGGTCGTAGCATGAGGTGTGTTTCTGTAGGATAGTAAGAAGGTGTCCAGATGCTTTTGAATGGATAATTGTCCCCTTGCTGATTTCAAAGCTTGTTTCATTGTTTGCACAAATCTTTCAGCTAATCCATTGGTGGATGGATGATATGGTGCTGAAGTGATGTGGTGTGGTGATGTGGTGTATTCTCTACCTGTTCAAAGTAAAAGATTTCCTTCTGGGCAATATCTTGACATTTGACTGGCAAAGGCAGCCTTGAGAGACCATCCACATTGCCATGCCGAGTGGATTTCCAATATTTGATTTCATGTGTGTGCGTGGAAAGCAACAATGCCCAATTTTGCATACGACTAGCATCTAATGGGGGAATGCCTGTGTGGAGTCAGGGGTCGATGGTCTGAGAGAAGAGTAAACTTCCGTCTGAACAGGTACTGATGAAACTTCAAAATTCCAAAAATGATTCCCAATGCCTCACATTCGATTTGGGCACAGTTAGTTTCTGCTTTGCTTAGAGTGCGGGAAGCAAAAGCAATAGGTCTCTCTTCTCTCAAAGGCATAATATGTGACACGACTGCTCCCACTCCATAAGGGGATGCATCACAAGCCAACTGTAGGGGTAAGGATGGATCAAAGTGCATCAGAACTTCAGAATTTAGTAATGCATCCTTAGCTTTGTTAAATGCAACATCACCGGCTTCAGTCCACTTCCAGGCCTTGTTCTGCCCAAAGAGTTTGTGAAGTGGTTTTAGCAGTGTGGCTAACCGTGAGATGAACTTTCCATAATAGTTCAATAGTCCTAGAAACAAGCAAAGCTGGGTACCATTTTGAGGAGGGGGAGCCTCTACAATAGCCTTAACTTTTGCAGGGGCCTTAAGGAGACCTGTAGCATCAATGATATGTCCCAAATATTCAACAGAGGGCTGGAAGAATTCACACTTGTCTTTGCGGACTCGTAGGCCATACTCTCCCAGTCTTTGTAGGGTAGCCTCTAAATTCTTTAGGTGATCCTCCTCATTCCTTCCAGTGACCAGGATGTCGTCCAGATAGCACTGGACTCCTGACAAGCCACACAAGATCTGGTCCATAGCCCTCTGGAACAGGGCAGGAGCAGACATTATTCTGAAGGGTAGGCGACAGTATCGATAAAGCCCCTTATGCATCATAATAGTCAACAGCTCTTGGGACTTTTCATTGATATGCATCTGTAAATATGCTTGACTCAGATCAATCTTACTGAATTTTTGTCCCCCAGCCAGGCCCGCAACGAGGTCATTGATTTGGGGAAGCAGTTATTGCTCTGCACACAACACTGGGTTGACTTTAAAAATCACTGCAAATCCAGAGGGAGCCACCTTTCTTCACTATTGGAACAATAGCAGTTGCCCATGGGCTATGGGTAACTGGTATTAGGACTCCATTTGTGACCAGGTGCTGCAGGTCCTCTTCAGCCTTTGGCCTGATGGCATATGGCACAGTTCTGGCTTTCAGATATTTTGGTTGACTGTCAGGTTTAATGTTCAATGTCATAGTGATTCCCTTCATACTTCCCAGATCCTCTCCAAAACCAGCAGCATGTTTCCTTAGTATAGTGGGTAGATTGGTTTCTTCTTTAGTCATTCGGTGCATTTCTACCTAGTTCAGCTGGATCTTCCTAAGCCAAGACCTATCCATGAAGGCTGGGTAATTGCCACTGATTGTGGTGAGAGGTAATTTAGCAGCCTGTCCATTGAGCTCCACCTCAACATCAAAAGGGCCCAACATGGGCACAGCTTCTCCCATATATGTCTTCAGAACTGTTTTTGTTGCTTTAAGCGGAAGATGCTGTAGCTTTTCTTTATACACAGTCTCGGAGACCAGCGAGACAGCTGAACTGGTGTCCAGTTCCATGCATATAGGTTTGCCATCCAACAACGGGGTTACCCAGTATTCACGTGAGCCCACTGTCAAAGACAAAACGTGGAGTGGCACTTCTTCTTGTGATGAGGTGTCACCTTGGTCATCCTGGGTCTGCTCTAGTGTATGCAGGTTTCCCTTTTTGATCAGCCAGACCACAGGCCTCTTTTTCTTTTGTATACAGGCATACTCAATGTGTCCCTTTTTGCCACAGTGTCGACACACCAGGTCCTTACACCAACATTCTGATGCATGGTGACCTGGTTTACCACAGCACTAACATTCCTGACCACCACAGTTTTGTGGGTAGGTTCTTGTGACACCTTATGCACCCTAGGGGATGCACCGATGGATTGCGCCTCCTTTGTTGCCAGTACCATAGAGACTGCAATGTCAACAGCCTTCTCTGTAAGGTAAGCTGAGCCTCTGTCAATAGGCGCTTCCATATAGCTTCACTGTGCAGGCCACGCACTAACCGGTCACATAGGGCGTCATTTAGTATCTCCTTAAATTCACAGTGTTCTGCAAGCTTTCTCAAAGTTGCTGCAAATTCTACAACTGTTTCATCTTCTTTCTGGTCTCTTTTTGTGGAACCTATATCTTTCATCAATTACCAATGGTTTTGGAGAAAAATGGGACCCCAGGATTTCCACAATGTCACTGTAAGATTTAGTCTCAGGCTTAACAGGGTGTAGTAAACTGCGCAGCAGGGATTAGGTCTTAGCCTCTACAACACTTAAGAATATTGGTACCTTCTTCTCTTCTGTAATGTCATTTGCAACAACAAAAAGCTCAAAACACTCAGTATATACATGCCATTGCACTATAGTCTCCTCAAAAGGTTCCAGCAGCCCCATAATGGTAGCCATGGTTTTAAGGTTCAGTTTGTACAGTCAGTGCAAACAAGCCAGATCTCACCCCTTTCCAGCAGCAAAAAGGTTGTGGGGTTTGTTTGGTTTTTTTGTACTTTTAACTTCTACTTCCTTCTATTTCTGGGGCAGCACAGACAACTCATCCTCGTCGCCACATTGTTATATCCTTGGAAATTTTAGGAAGAAATCACTGGAGACACAGAGAGCTGTAAACCCTGAAAGCAGCCATTTATTGCCACACACTGAACTAACCAAAAACCAGCCAAAAATGGCTGGGCTATACCCTAATAATCTAATTCAGTTGCCATAGCAACACAAGATTCTATTACCACAACAGCCAAATATACAACACACACCTTTCATTTCTTCTCACCTTGACAACTGTATGTTTTTTCTTCTATAGTCCCACTCAGATCCAGCTCCACACTGTCAACAAAAGATCATATCCTAAAGTATTACAAAGAGAAGTCAGTGTCCAGGCTAATTTTATGGAAAATATTGATGATTCAATTGGGATCTCTTGGTACTGGTGTAATACAAATAAATAATAATGTTAGTATTTGGGAAGAAGGATGTTGTTTCAGTTAACTCATATGAGTGGACCGAAGGAGATCTGGATAGCTTCCCATATTTCCCGCAGACTTTCTGTGTGACCTTAGACAAGTGACAAACTCTGTTCTCTCCATCTGTATCTGTAAAATAGGGATGAAATATCACCACTCCTTGTTGTCTGTCTTTTCTATTTATTTATATTATACACTCTTTAAACGGACTGTTCATTACTATGTGTGTGCATAGAGCCTAGCACAATGGGACCCTGGTGTTAGTTGAGACCAATAAGCACTCGCAGGAGAGTGTTTGGGAACCTTTGTGCTCGGAATGGATCACTTGATGATTACCTGTTCTGTTCATTCCCTGTGGGGCACCTAGCATTGGCTACTGTCAGAAGACAGGATACTGGGCTAAGTAGACCTTTGGTCTGACCCAGTATGGCCATTCTTATGTGCTTGGAAACAATTACACAGCTGACTTGGGGTTTCTTTGAACAACAAATGTCTTGACATCCTTCTAAGCAAAGTCTCCCTCATCTCAATCTGCAAAAAAATGACCTCACTTATGTGATTGGGAAAGTCAATCACATATTATAAAAAAAACCAACCACCAGCCACAGTTTGTTAAGACACAGTCAAAATGTTGATTGTTTTACTAACTGAAAAATGCTGGCCACATCTCATTACGTGGAAAATATTGGCCATGTCTAAAATGTGTCAGCCTTAACACAAAAACTGAAAATAACCTAAAACTAACTGAAAACTGTCAGGCTGGATTTGCCATCTGAAAAGAAGGCACTCTTGACCCTTTTCAAGTTGCTGCAGAAATGTCAAATATCATTTGCAAAGTTGGTGGGGAGGAAAAATTGAGTGTGTCTCATTAATTGGAAGTATCTGGCATATTCCATGAACTTAAACCTTTCTGCCACATATCCAAAAGTTTGTCTCACCAGACAAAAGATTTAAAATGTATCCAGCACCCAAACATTAAAAAAAAAATCAGAGTAACTTCTGAGGCAAGAATATTGCACATCAGTTTGAATACTAATTTGCTTTGTCTAAGACTTTTTTTTTGCTATGTTTGATGTGGGGGTGAGTTTATGTACAAAACAAACAAACAGCAAAATCTGGACTTTCAGCCTATTGTAATGATCTATTATAGATTAAGGATACACAAAGAAAAAAATATGAAGGGATGGATCCATTGATTTCAATGAAGTTATGCTGATTTTCATCAGCAGAGAAAATGACACAAATCTCTACAAGAAAGTCAAGCATCTCTCGCATTCTGTAAGAGCTTCTATCTTCAATTGTCTCACCATCTTGTCCCTGACAGACAGGGAGGTAGATTTCTTACATTTAAGGGATCATTATTCGGAAAACAGATTTGTAAATGCCGCAACTTTATTACACCCTATATGATTTATTAGCATCAACATTAAATGCTTCTCTGATTAAACAGTTTTGGTGTAGACTTGGAGCTTCTTGAGGGATTAAATGAGCCCTTCCAGATCATGAAGCATAGGCAGAATCACTCTGCATCTCAATGGATATATTAACCTATATGACAATTGTGCATCCCCTAAACAGGTGGGTTTAGCTAGTGGACTGACATAGTTGCTGATCTTCTTATCATGCCCCTCCATCAAATTACTCCTCCATGCTCAGCTCTGTGGTGCACAGTGGATGTGACCATTCTGCTGGATGGGTTCCTCACATACAGGTACCTCCCTCACGCAGGGAAACTACTCTAGATCCATGGCCTATCAGGCCTTTGAACACATGATAGCAGTAATGGTGGTTCTGTGGGAGAGAAAATTACTTCATTAATTGGTTCCTATGCATTGCAGTAGGCTGGAAATCTAGTCAGATGCCATTTGCCATTAAATAGACCCCAGCGCTAGGATACTAATGTGTGCCTAGCAGAACCACCAATTCAGTACAGTCTACACAATGCAAGCTCAGCATACTTCTGTGTATACGTGTGTTCCATCAGTCAGAAGATGGCAAAAGGGATTTGGGACAGGATCTCACAAACAAAAGTAATATTGCCAAACAAATATGGTTCTCTGTGTTGTCTTCTGTAGCCTGGGCTTCATGACATGGATGCTACTGCAATGAGCATCAGCAGTGTGACTGAGCAATCGCATAAGCCACCTTCATGAAAACTAGGATCTGGGACTGCAGTGGGACCCATTGCTTAGCTAAGTTTGGAAGCCTCCATCACTATCAGGGATGAGAATAAATTAATAACTACTAGAAGTATAACATAGTAGGATTCAGAAAAACTCTCATCCTTTTTCCCCACCTACTGTGTTTGAAAGCGTCTTCATAGGGGAAATGAGTGAAAGTGTATTTTAGTTACATCTTGTTAAACAAAACTCTGTTACCACCTCCTTAGCTATGTATTCTTTTCTTTGCAGGTGGAAGTAAGGACTCTAACTTTTGCTCTCTGAGAGAATTCAGACAGAGTCTAATCTCTGAAGCATAAAGTTCCTGTAGTTGATAGAGACTTGCTATTGGAAAGTCAATTTTGGTTGGTGTATAGTTTGAGTATTTTGGAAGTATACCAATGGATAGTTCAACCTCAGGCTGTTTGTAAGCAGTTGTTTTGTATATAGTTTGTATTTAATTATAAAAACAAATCTTACCATCTGTACTTGTAAATAAATCTTCACCTAAAGATAACTAATTCTGATTACTATGTAAATCAAATGTCAGTGGAATTACACCAATGTAAAACTGGTAGAAGATGGATACTAGTCAGACTCTTTGTGCTACTTATGGAATTTCAGTCACCAGAAACACCCCTCCTCCTTACCACAAGCTAGTGTAATATAAATTAAGTAATATTGAACTTTATTCTGAGGCACACATTTTTCCATTTTGCAAAATCTAGTCCCTTTTAACCATAGTTTTTTTAAAAAAATAAATAGATTTCTTCAATTACTATGCCAGAATTTTATTATCAAAAGCATTATGATACCTTAGCCTAATAGTAAAAATCTATGGAAGTATAGATTTCACTATACTTTTATTAGAGCATTTTTCTCCCCAAGGACACAGCTAATATTTACTATACAGACATTGCATACTAGAAAATATTTGAGATACTTATTCTACTGCTCTACTTGACAAAGTGTAGATTTTTGTATGGGCTAGACACTGATTTCCAAAGCTTAGCTAATAAAAACAGTAATGGGAACTACAGCAGGTCTGCAGAAATCTTATACACAATTACTGAAAAACACTATTTAAAACTAAATACAGTTGTAAAGGTTGGAAATGGGGAGAAAGAACCTTATTTTCACTCCCTTCCTGGAAATCTTTTCTCACTCTCTCCTGCTTCTTGAGCCTTTCCCCTAGGACTTGGGATCCTTCAGGAGCCTCCTTGCTCCCTTCAGTATCTACAGATATTGCTGCAGTTTCCTGGGCTTCCCCTTTCACTGCAACATTTTGTTCCTTTTGTACTGGAGTCACCTGATTCCTCTCAGGTGGGGTTCAGCCTGTAATTAGGGTTAGCTTACCCCTGGTTCAGGGGCAAGCCACTCTGTTCCAAATGCCTTATTATATATAGTAGTACAATGTTCATACTTATGTACCATTATACCAGTTTGTTTGTTGTTAAATATAAATCTAATATTTCAAGTAATGAAATTCTATCACTGGTTTGAAATTCAAATGCTCTGCTTAAAAATATACAAAGCCAATGGTACCTCTACTTAATGGTACCTCTAGCACAATGCAATTGTATTACTTATAACCTATTTAATTACTCCAGAGACTCAAACAAAAAACAAACTGTTAGTTTCTCCACCAGGGAGAGGCATAACTGTTGACAGAGTTTGCTTCCCAGAAACACTTTTAAAAATGGACAGGAAACTATGTGAATGGCTCCCATGGGGTAAAGTTAAGACAATGTTTGGATGCAAAAATCGGATTTGGATGTATGTTGATGATTTGGGATTTAAATAAGCATCTTTGAATTTGAAAAAAATAAAATAAAACTCAGAATTTTCTCCCACAGCTGCATAACTTGGACTTGTGTTTATTAAAGACATATAGCTCAGAGATTCTCCCAAATTGGAGTAGGTGAAGTTCAGACAAGAGAAAAAACAGGTAAACTGTGGGTGGGTTTCTTTGTTTTCATTATGTGGTTTTCTTTTGTTTTGTTTTTTTTTTCCCTTCAAACTCCATTTCTACCACCTTGCTCACTTCTTACATGACTGGCATGATGAGCAACTATGCATATTCCATAGTCTGAAATCTGTCCTGAATGACTAATTTCATTTTCCTGTTGGTATAGGTCAGAATCTGTATTAACCCTTAAATGGGAATTGTAGCTTGAGCTGGAGAAAAGAAAAGATCAAAAGGTCAGGAAGGGAGAACACCTATGACCAGGACAGGTTATTAAAAGCATTAAAAAGTTATCAGGAGATTTCTCCATTAATCTTGGAAAATTCTATAGCATTCCTTTTCTAACTCTGGATCACTGTGTGCTACGGACCAACGCTGTCACACGTCTTTCCTTTTTCATGCTGTTTCGAAGCACATCATTCTGTATTACAGTAGCCTTCATTCAGTCATCCACAAAAGGCTCAAGGTAAAGAGTAGTCAAGTATGAATACTCCTTAGATTGAACATATAATAGTACTGGGTTGTTTTGTTTTTTAAATGTATGATGCTCCACATAAAAGCCTCTTGAAATCAAGGAAGGTTCTGACAATTGCTAAAAATGTATGGCCTGATTCTCATTGAGTTTCAGCCCTCTTTACACCACTCTGGATGAGAAAGGGAATTTAAAGTGTGTGTAAAGTCAGACACCCTTTATGCTGCCAGCATGGTGTAAAGAGGCTTTAAAAATCAGGCCCTTAAACAATAATTTTTAAACAAATATTTGTGATCAACAAAGATGGCAGCTATGCATTCTCTTCACTGTTACAGACAGACCTTTATTGAAGAGAACACTGATATTCTATCTCCAGAATCCCCTTTCACTGGACTGCTCTGACTCCTCAGGCAGGCAATGATATAATTGTTCATGCAACATAAGTCTAGCTAGTGGTTAGAAAAGGGGACAGGGAATATGACTGATGGGTTCTATTCTGGATATTGCCACTACTTCTCTGTGTAGCCTGGGTCAAGTCATTTAACTCCTCTGTGCTTTAATTCCCTCTTTTATAAAATGGGCATAATACTACGTATTATAACTACTTCCCACCGACATGTGAGGCTTAACTAATGTTCGTATTAAGATCTCAAAGCTTTAGATCATTAGTATGACACGGGGTTTGAAATTACATTCCATGTTAGGGCAACATTTATAGCATCAATATAGCTACACAAAAAATGGGGAAATTGCAAATATTATCTACAGCTTCTACAGGGCTTTTTGTTTGTCATAATCTATTACTTTAAAGAAGACAAGACAAACACTTATCAAAAACTGATTTCTCTCCAAGTGTTATTAGAATTTAATTCTTTGTTATTAAAGATTAGGAACAAAAAAGTTGTATCAGAGTCAGAAGTGATATATTAACACAAATATATGATGCTACACATCTAACATTCAATTAGATCAGGAGTTCCCAAACTTGGTTCGCAGCTTGTTCAGGGTAAGCCTCTGACACACTTTTTTTACCTAGGGTGACCAGATGTCCTAATTTTATAGGGACAATACCAACATTTAGGGCTTTGTCTTATGTAGGCACCTATTACCCTCCATCCCCGTCCCGAATTTTCACACTTTCTGTCTAGTCACCCTATGTTTACCTGAGCGTCCGCACGTACGGCTGCTCATAGCTCCCAGTGGCTGTGGTTTTCCATTCCCAGCCAATGGGAGCTGTGGGAAGCGGTGGCCTGGCCCACACCACTTCCCGCAGTTCCCATTGCCCAGGAATGGTGAACCGCAGCCACTGGGAGCTGCGAGCAGCCATACCTGTGGACGTTCAGGTAAACAAAACATCTCGTGTCCCTCCAGGGGCTTACCCCGAACAAGGCTTGAACCAAGTTTGGGAACCCCTGAATTAGATGAATGAATGGTTATACACTGTAGCATAATTGCAGATTATTATACGTTATACATTTCTGCATAACTACAGAAATAATAGTTGGCAGTTAAACTGTGCACATGCCAAATAGGGAACACTAGTCAAAGGGCCTTCTGCTTCTGCAGTTTGAGTTAAAGGGAGATATCTATTAGTCTCAGTAATACTAAGGCATGATGATGCCAATTGAGGATTAGCATTTGAACAGGTTTGGCATTTTATCCAGTATAAGGTAGCATTAGTCAGTCCATTACAAAAGCCCTTCTTATCCTGTGCTAGCATGGTACAGAGAATGTGAAAATGAGGATCAAGCTCCAGACTTCATCAGCTTCAGATAAATTTCTGAGACAAATTCTACACAGGACAAAACCCTCATTGGCTTTAATGGAAACCTTGCCTGTATAAGGGACTAAGAGCTCCAAGATTTGGCATTTTTGGTAGCAAGTAAAGTCTGATTAACATGGAACAGTATGTGATATACACTCAGTGCAGATATACACAACAGATTCTGTTGCCATTGGTCATGATAAGGCTTTTGCCATTAACAGCAGGGGGCACAGAATCAGGCCTCTATTGCTTGAACAGCAAAAAGAATGATGAGATTATATGCTCCCAGTCCTACAGCATCACCTTACCCCCTGCACCTCTTGATTTTAATTGGTGCCTGCAAAAAAAGTGTGGCATAACCATGTATACTAATTCAATTAAGACTTGATCCTGCATCATTTCAGTCAACAGGAGTTTCACTGCTTACTCCAGTGGGAAGATGATCATGGCCTTAGAGCACTGTGTTCACTGTGAGAGAGCTGTTTATTCACAGGAAGGATACAAAGAAGCCCTGGCCTCACAGTCCCTGTTTCTGTATATAAAGTTGTATTGTACATGAAATTTACACTGTGTATGAGGTCATGCAACATATTATGATATCAGGAGCTTGAGTAGCAAAGCATCTTTCTATTCTGTGCTTTTCCACATTATTTTTCACTTGCACCTTTTTATGGTGAATTTTGTGAAATGTCCTTTCTGACTCATTCACAGACAAACAAACAGCTCTCTTTCCTCCACAATCTTCTGCAAGGAAACAAAAAGACACTTCCTTTGGTACCTGTTCTGCCTCAATAATGTGTTTTTAAGTATTTCTCTCCCAACTCCCATTTACTAACTTATTTAAAATTTGCCAGTAGGACTAACATTATGAAAAAGAAATCTCACTTTCATGAGGATCCTATATGATACTTTTTGATAAAAAACCCCTTAGTTATGAAAAAATGTATTAAAATTATTTAAGGATAGAGTGAGCATAGTTGGGGGAGATCACTTTTTAAGTGTCTTAGAGTGCCCTTGAAAACTTAGTTTATCAAATTCTGTCATGCAGTTCTTTTTCATGCTACCACACTTGAGGAGAGTTCTCTCAGTGATCTGATAATTCTGGAATGCTTTGCAAGAATGTTATGGTTCACTCAAGCAAGTCTGATTCAGTCCCGTATTTTGTTCTATTCCTTTTAGATGAAAGATAGCTTTGTTCAAACCATTATTTTCAGAAATATTTTTAGGAAGGAGAATAATCCACTGGTGGATTTTAAGGAAGAGATTGCTAGCAAAGATTTAGAGAATTCATTTACTTGGAGTAGTCCTGAGAAGGAGAGAACAAAAAAACACCACAACAAACAAGTTTCTCCTCCACAGATCTAACCAAGGAGAATTAGAGGATGAACTTATGTTGGATCTTTACATCAAATCAAAGGATGAAAGATAACTATAAAGTAATATTGTCTGGTTTTGTTAGCTATGAAAGACAAGGGTCAAAACACTAAAATACTTTACTGTAGTGAGAACAAAAATCCTACACCATTGGAAAGTCAATAGGAATTTTGCCATTCATGTAAATGGGAGTAGAATAATTCATTTTGTCCTTTCTCAAACAAAAATACCATCAACATTAAAAGCTTTGAAAAAAAAAAAAAAACTTGAATTTTGCAAGAACATGGATTACAATCTTCCCCCATGTTACAGTGGTTTAGTCCAACATTAGGGGCAGTTTAACGATTGTGTAAAATGGATACATATAAGAAACACTAAAATGTTGCCCTCTATTACATATTCAAAGTATGTAATGTACATCCTGTTATGTTTTTGATCTAATATTCATTTAGTAATGTTTACTTTTTATTAACTTAATATTTGTGAGATGGGCCTGAATTGAAAACTCTTTAAGCAATATCATTGTATTTTGGGAAAATTTGGATCTAGCTATGAACTTTTTGGTTAGCCTCTAATCTCAACAATGGATTGAGCCAAAACCCCAGAAGCAAAACAGCCCTGAACTTTAGGGATATTTGGACTGAAATATTGCAGATTGGGCCCATTGGTCCTTAATACTTACTTTATTAATTTTATATCATAAGCAAAGTTGGTTGTTTTAACAGTGGGAAGAGAAATGGGACCAAACTTTATATTAATTGACATTCAATGCATCCCCACCTAAGTATATGGGTTGCAAGGAGAATATGTCAGTGCAGATCTTGATCCATGATATTTCAGTTCCTTAGGAATGACAGAAAGTGAAATATTGAACAAAAGAGTAATGCTAAAAATAATGTGTCTATTTTATCACATTGTTTCTTTTGGGAAAAAAGACACTCTGGAGAAAAACAAAAACATTTTCTCTAGACAGTTTGAAATGAAACGGTTTACTTTATTGATTCAAAATGACTGGTTTGCAAACATTTCTTTAATATCATTTACATTTTTTAAACATTAATAATGCTCAAAATCAAAACTTTTTATTTTGAATTTCCAGCAAACTGAAAAATGTGTTATTCTCCCAGCTCAAAAAGATCACATTTTTGCCATAGTCCCTAATTTCTGTATTGGTTCATCTTTGCTTTCTAGAGATTTCATAAAATAAATTCTGTATACACTAATAAAAAGAGGCATAGAAGTTAGCAAATTTAGTTTCACAGTTACTACAAATAACACATCTATATTGGAAAATTGGATAATGACATGTTAATTCCAAATAAAGCTTCTACATTATGGCACAGAAACAGTCCATTTAATTAGAGTAATTGCTGCGTATGTGAGAGTGGGATAATATTTTCTTTTGGGGCGGCTCGTAGAAGGTTATATGGCTGAAAATACATATGAAATATGACTAGACCCCAAACAATAAGTCACCAAACCTCCTTCCTAGTGAGACCTCTTTTATTGGTTTTGATATAAACAATTCTGATTCAGAGGCCCTCCCATTTGTCTCTCGACTAACTACTCAAATAACTAGAGTACACAGAAAATCACACAAAGTGTCTGGGCTTGCCTACCAGAAACTGTCTGATCAGATTCTACAAACCAACTCCTGGAGAAAAAAAGACAGCAGTTCCCCTTGCAACTTCTTTCTTTCATAAGCAGCCCTATCTAAGTTCTTTCATTAGAAATTAAATTAAATCTTTAGTTAATCTGTCTCCATAGAGATTCAGCACATCTTCTCCTAGGGCCCTGGGATCTAGCTTCTCTTGCAGTCCTCTGGTCCCACTGTCTAGCCGATACCACTTTCTTTTACTGGGAAACTGAAAAAAGAGTATATCATGACAAAGATGATGGACTCCACTAAGATGCTGTAAAACTGCCCCGTATTCTGCTTTTACAACACTTAAATACTAGACAGTAAGGTGTTATTTTCAGATCATATTCCAATATTTTCATTTTCAGAAAAACTGAACAAACTCATGAAACTGTACATCAGATGGAAGGGGGGAAAATGATGCTATTACTCTATGTACTATGATACATCAGAGGATAAAAAAAGAAATAGAATCCAACAAGATAGGACTAATGAAAAAAATCTAAGCATCATAATATCTTCAGATAGCAATCCACATTATCTTCAGAAAGAGCACAGTATGTTACACATACACAATTGTGAAAAAAATGCTGTTGGTAAGATAGCAGCAGATGTACTAGAAGTCTTTTACTTAAAGGAAATGGGAGGACTATTCTAATCAGTTTTAGCAAAATGTTTTCTTAACTTGTCTATCCATCAGCTGTTTACTACAAGTGCACAGTGCATCACGACTACAAAATGTCTTCCTTTAGTACAGCTCTGGGCATGGAACTCAATAGAGCATATCAGAACTTGTTTTCGGGCATCTAGCAATGTGAGCTGTTACTTTCTCACCAATCCATGTCATTCTTCTTCCATTATCCTGCAGCACAAGATTAGTTGCACTTAGAAAACCGTGTGCTTTCTTATTTGGTTATATTTTTGATGCAGTATTAGAAGGTGTTTTGATTATACAATACCACATGTAATAATGATGTATAAACCTCAAGGTGCTAAAAATGTAGACCTTGTGTACACACAAACGTTTTGCCACTATAGCTATGTGGACATATTTAACGAATATCCCATCCCTCTAACCACCATACCCAGAATACCTTTTTGACTAAATTCTAATATAGAGTAGTCCTTTATACAGGAAAAGAAAACAAATAGATTTCCCAAGCTCTTGTCATTCATTTGAATGAACAGTAGTCAGAACTGTCAAATGTTGGGATACTTACTCTAACAAGATTTTTCCTAGTTATGTGGTCTATACATAGTAGCAGCACCTTTATATTCCTTTAGTAAGCTCCTCTTCTGAGAAAGATGTTGAACTTCCCAAATGCATTTATTAATTTACAGACATGTCTGGTGAATTCCTCACAATAGGTGAAATATCTGAAACCTAAATTGACCATTCATATTTCACATATACTATCCAGAATGGCTCATCCCTATATTTAACCAGCAACCTAATGAAGCATCAGCTGGAATACACTCATCTTTTAGAGTTAAAAAAATTTAAAAGTACTGTAACCCTCTGGGGGTTTAGAGAGCATGGCCCCTTTAAAACCTTGTTCTCAGGCAGAGGAAGTGCTGATTGTTCCAGGAGGAGGAAGCACTGTTTTTTCGGGGGGGGGGGGGGGAAAGAGAGGGAGAGCAACAGGATATGTGTGTGTGTGGGGGGGGGGAACCTCCAGACTAGAGGCCTACAGCAAACAGGCCCTCACATAGTGAAGCAGCTGAGAACCTGCACGAAATCTGGGAGGGACAGAGCAGCCGATTGGGGACACCCCAGGACAGGAGCCAGAAGGAGCACTGTGCCAGGGAGAAATCGCCCAAGAAGGACAAACCAGAGCTGGACCCAATATCACTGTTACCCAGAGCTGTATGGGGCTGAAAGTACTGGGGGCTTGTGACCTTGAATTGGGAATAAAGAGGGAGGCTGTAGCTAGCTAAGTGGGGAGGTTGTTGCTCTGTGTGGGTTTGCAGAGAATGGCAGAAGAGGGCACCACAGAGGTTTGTTGGGGAAAGTTCACTGGCGCAGAAGATGACCAGGAGCTCTAAAAACTCACTGGACTGGAACCCTGCCCAGGATTCCACAACTCCAGTTGTAGACGAATTGCTTGGTGTCTTCCCTTTCATATTGTGGTACCTCTGGGCCTGCTGAACATCGTGTTGAATGTAACTCTGCTTTATTGTCCCCCCACCTTGCCCAATATCAAAAACAATATATTAGGCCAAATATCAAGTGTGAAGACAAGGACTGAGATAATATAAAAACTGAATCACCTCTCATTCCTAAAGCATGTCTGTATGTGTATTTGATAAAGAAATGAGCGATATTACTCAGATGAAAATTGCTCTGCTTGTTAAATTTGTATATCATAATTCTCTCTCCATTTAGATCTCTCTATCAACTGTTACATGGTGGGGCCAGGTGGCTATAGGAGAGCAATCCTATTGGGATCCGGGAAGTGGGCGGGCGAAGCCCGTCCACTGCTAAAGGATCCCCCCCAGCAAAGAAGGGGGATCCACAGGACCTAGATTCCAATTAATTTCAGGGAACAGCTAATGAAATAACAGGGACAGGGGTGTGGTCAAAGGGTCAAACGAAGGGAACTGGATGGGGACACCGAGCAGAGAACCTCAGACAGCGCCCACTGCTCCTCAAAGGCGTCAAGGGAGTCAGAGTATGCCGCCCAGAGGAACTCTGCCCGGATACGTGAACGGACCAAGGATCGGAAATAGGCCCCACAGTCACAGGGGACTCCATTGGCCAACCTCCTCACTCTGGTTTTATAGATGGCCATTTTAGCTAAGGCCAGGAGGAGGTTGACCAGGAGATCCTGTGACTTTGTGGGGCCACGGATAGGGAATGCATAAATAAGAAGGTGAGGGGAAAAGTGCAACCAAAAGCATAATAAGATATTGGTGAGGAGCCAGAATAGGGGCTGCAGCCTGGCACACTCCAGGTATATATGTGCCAGGAAAAAGGGACTTTCCCCTCATGCCGGAAAAAGGGACAGGTGTCTGGGATTGAGGTGAACCGTGCCAAGTACACACCCGTGCTCACAGCTCCATGAAGGAGATCTGCCCCCTCAGTGGTCGCCACAGACCTGGTCGTTCAAAAGAGTTTCCAGGTCCAGAGGAGGTCCTGGTAGAAGACCGGCAGCCCGGAGAGATCTCGCGGAAGACATCTCGGATGTAGATAAGGAGCTGCCGGTCGTATCGGAGCCCTCGGAAGCGGCGCAGGAAGGCGTGCGCCAGTATGCTCCACGCCGGACTACCTGCACCATAAAGGAGCCTCTGCAGGATCTGGAGGCGGAAGACATGGACCTGAGTAAGTGGACATTTCAGGCCCTGCCCTCCCTCCTCCAGAGGTAGATGGAGAACCCCTGCAGGGACCCAGTGCAGTCCTAACCAAAAGAACTCCAGAATCGATGTCTGGAGGTTGGCCAGGAAACCCGGGGCTGGGACCAGGGTGTTAAGCCGGTACCAGAGCATGGACAGGACTAGTTGATTAAGCACCAGCGCTCTCCCTTGAAGAGAGAGGCACTGGAATAGTCCTGTCCGTTTCCACAGCCGCTCTATCACCCCTCTCTCTAAATTCTGCTAGTTCTCCGGTGGAGAGGGATGCGTGGCAAAAAGGTAAACGCTGAGATAGACCAGCGGACCCATGCTCCACCGGATGGCCTGAAGCGCGGGTGGGAGGGAGCTCGCCTGCCACCAGTCCCCTACCACCAAGCCAGAGCTCTTGACCCAATTGACCTGCACAGAGGAGGCTGCCGAATAGATGGCCTGGCAAGCCTCCACCCGCACCAAGTCGCCTGGGTCCTGAACTACGAGGAGCAAGTCATCAGCGTACACCGACAGGACCAGCCGCACCTCTGGTTCCCGCAGCACCAACCCTGTCAACCTCCTTCGGAGGAGACAGAGGAAGGGCTCGATCACCAGAGCGTACAGCTGGCCCGAGAGGGGGCACCCCTGCCGTACTCCTCGCCCGAAGCTGACCGGTTCGGTCAGGGTCAAGTTGAGCCTGACTAAACACTCTGGGAGGCGTACAGCGCCCAGAGAAAACCCACAAACTGGGATCTGAAGCCAAACGAGTGCAGAGTGCTCAGGAGATACCCGTGATCCACCATGTTGAACGCCTTCTCCTGATCTAAGGACAGGAGGGCGAACGGCAAACGACGACTATCCCTACACCCAAGTTCCAAAAGGTCCTGGACCAGATATAGGTTGTTGAAGATGCTGCGGCCCGGGACGGTGTAGGTCTGGTCTGGGTGGACCATGTCCGCCAGCACGGACCCTAGCCGCAGCGAGACTGCTTTTGCCATGACTTTGAAGTCCGTGCTGAGGAGTGAGACGGGACGCCAAGTTTGTAAATCATGGAGGTCCCCCTTCTTCGGCGATAAGGCGAGCATGGCTTGCCTGCATGGAAGAGGGAGGACCCCGCTCTGCAAAGCCTCGGCCCAGACGGTGACTAGGTCTGGGCCGAGGACATCCCAGAACTCGCGGTAGAACTCCACAGTCAGCCCATCCATGCCCGGAGATTGATTGGTGGGCATGCGATGGAGGGCTTCTGTTAACTCAGCCAGAGTGAGAGGCAGCTCTAGCCGGTCTCAGTCGCCCGCTCTGACCATCGGGAGCTCCTCCCAGAGCACTCTGCAAGCATTAGGATCGGTCGGATCTGGGAAGAAAAGGCTTGCGTAGAAGGCTCTCGCCCTCTCGCCATCTCCACCGGATCCGTGAGGGGGGTGCCATCTTCTGCCAGTAGGCAGATGACATGTTTTTTAGCCCCTCTCTTTTTCTCCAGGGCGTAGAAGAAGCGGGAGCCGCGATCCATCTCCCAAAGGAGACGGATGCGGGATCGAACAAAGAGATCCCGGGCCCGATGGTCCTCGAGGGCCCAGAGCTCCTCCCGCTTCTCCCAGCACGCTCCACAGAGGGGTCGATCCTCGAGGTTGGCAGCCAGACGCCTCTCCAGCTCCAAGATGACCTGTTCCAACTGCTCTATCGCCACATCCCTCCGTCAGCTGGCGCCCCGAGTGTAGTAACAGCAGAAGAGCCGGGCGCGCACCTTCCCTAGGTCCCACCACCGCCACGCTGAGGAAAAGGCAGGCCGCTGTCCTTGCCAAGCCAGCCAGAACTCCCGGAAGGACGCCACAAAGCCCGCGTCCTCCAGCAAACTGTTGTTAAAATGCCAATAGGCCGGCCCCAGCCTCTCCGTGCAGAGGAAGGCTGTCAGGGTGGCCAAATGATGGTCAGAAAATGGGGCCGGCCAGATGCTGGAGGAGTGGGCTCGTGAAAGATGAAAGCATGATAAATAAATGTGGTCCAACTGGGAGTGGCGCAACCCATGGGCTCCACCCGGACAAAGGTGAACGTGGAAGTGCCATCCGGGTGGTGGTCGCGCCAGACGTCCACCAGGGAGTGGTGTTCGACTATCTCCTGGAGGACGGCGGAGGCGGCGGCCGGACTCTGCTCGGTCCCCGAGCGGTCCCGCTCCTCAAGAGTGATGTTAAAGTCCCCTCCCAGGACCAGGCACTCATGAGGATCCAAGTTGCCGAGGCAGGCGGACGCCTGCTGATAGAATTGCAGCCACTCCGGACTTGCTGCCAGGGCATAGATGTTGATGAGGTTGACTACGAGCCCCTCCATGCAGGCCCGGAGGTGCAGCAGGCGGCCCGGCACAGCCTCAGCGACCCCCAGCACCTCGGGCCGTAGGTCAGGGGAGAACAGGGTCACCACTCCAGCCGTACGAACTGTGAGATAGCTAAAGTAGACCCTATCCCCCCAGTCCAGCTGCCAGCTGTCTTTGGCGGTTGGATCCATATGGGTCTCCTGCAGGAAAACCACAGAGTACCCCCCCCCGAAGGAAGGAGAGCACCGGGGACCTGCGGAGACTCATCCTACAGCCGCAGGTGTTCAATGTTGCGATAGTAAGAGGTGCCATGAGGAGGGCTTGGGGGGGATCCTTGCCGGTAGGGACGCTCGTGGCTCCTGACAGGCCGCGCAGCAGTCCGTGACCTACCCCGTAGGTGAGTAAGGAGTCACGGAAGAGGTGGACCCAGTAGTAGGCTGCGGCACCCTGCCTCCCGGCCCTTTTACCCTCCCCCATGAGGGCCCTTGCGGCCCGGAGGATTTGATTAAATTCCCCCCATCGCTGGAGAGCAAGCTGTACTTTGTTGCGGGAGCCACAGACGTCTTCTAAAAACTCCCGCAACTCCTCTTGCAGCTCATGGGGGGGGGGCTGGGGTTACGGTCTCCTGATTACTCCCTGACGGGGCCCTTGGTACAGCCCCATGGCCCACCGAGACGGGCAGACAGGGTGCGGACCCCTGACGGGGCTACTGATGGGTTGGCCTGAATGCTGGGGCGATAGGGGGTGGCGGAGGGAGGATAGCAGCCCCTGGTGGTTCAAGATGGGTAAATGCAAAGGCTGCTCCCTGGGGGTCATCGATTGGAAAAGGGAAGGAGACAGCCCCAGGGGCGGCAATAATATCGCGGGAGGTGGACGGGATAGGGATAGGGGCAGGGGCAAGGTTAGAGGTGAGATTCTGGGCGGGGAGAGGGCTCTCAGTGATGCCAGGCGCAGGCTCTATGGTGGATTTGGCAGCCACGGCATCAGGAGGTGGACTCTCTCCTGTAGGGCCCTCTCCCGGGAAGGGGGTCGAATGCTCCTCACCAACGAGGAGTGCCCCTGGTGGCTCAGGTCCTGGCCGCGTGGCACTGGCCATCACCTCAACAGGCTCGGCGGCCCTCAGCGGGGTGCCATCTGCAGCCGGGTTGATGGAGGAGTCCAGGGGCTTCTCGGAGGTGGGAGTGGAAGCAACGGTTAGGGGGAGGGAGCATGGGGAAACGGGGGCTGGAGTGAAGTCGCCTAGATTGAGGCCCGCTGGCATAGGATCGTCCTCCCCCTGGGTGACCGGGGTCAGACCCAGGGCCTCGATCTCCTCATATATGGATGGGAGATCAGTTTCTGCCACCCCGGGATTCTCCCCGCTGGTACCTGACGCGCCGTTCGCCTCGGGGCACGCTGAGGTTTCAGATGGCGCCAGGGCAGGGGGGGCTCCCTCGGGGGCCTCGGAGGGGAGGGACTCTCGTGGAGGGGAGATACCGCCTTCCAGTGCTGCCACGTCTTCCCCAACCGGCACTGGTGGATGGAACACACCCGTGGGTAGAGTGGAAGGCTCGGCATCTGTGCCCCTCTTCCTTGTCTTCCGGGGGGCCTCCGCGTCAGATGGGAGGAGCGGAGCTTGAGCCTTCCGCTTGCCCCGCTTCCCCTGGACTAGGGCCCAGCCTTCCATGGCATCATCCGGGGTCTGGCTAGCAGGGGTTGTGTCAGGGGGCAGAGGCGATGGCTCAGGCACTTGAGGTGATAACGGTGGGGCAGCACAAGGGAGGGAAGATTCCCCTTGGGGCCGGCCCTTTCCCATGCCCGGCCGTGTCCCTGCCTCACCCTCCTCCACAGGCCCCGCCAGATTGCAAGCAGCGGGGCCGGGGCTCTCCCGCTCGTCTGGGCACAGTTGGGGAGGTGCCCCTTGGGTCCGAGCGGGAGCAATGGTGGACTGGGAAGGAGGAGGGGTGTTTTCGGGCACCGGGCAGCCAGGGGCACCGGCGATGATGGGGCCGGTGCCCTGCCGGGGCTCGGGGGTCAGCGATGCCCCTCCTTGCCGGGCCAGGGGGCAGTCCCTCTGGACATGCCCCATCACCCGGCTAAGGTAACACTGGGCCTCCCCCGTGGAGTAGTGCACCTGGTAATGGGCCCCCTGGTAGGGGACTAGGAAGAACCCCTTGAGCACCTCTCCGTCCCACGCCGCCGGCAGCAGTTGAAGCTGCACTTGCTGGCGAAATGAGAGGACGTGCTGGAGGGCAGGGTCTTTGCAGCCCAACGGGAGAGGGCTGATGATAGAGACGGGCTTCCCCAAGGTAGAGAGGGCAGGTAACAGGGCGGGATTGGGAAGAAAGGGAGGGACAGAGTTCAGAACCAGGTGGATGCCCAGGTCCTCCAGCAGCTCCAAGGGGACGAACACACCCCCTACTGCCAGGCCCTTCTCCACCGCCTCCTGGGTGCTAAGAAGACGACCTTGCCATACATTTTGGAGGCCGCCACAATGGCCGTGGGCCCCACCACCCTCACCAATGCCCGCACATAGGTCTCCACGTGGGGCGAGGCGGGCACCAGGAGGCAACAGACATCGTGCTTCCTGGTCATGGTGGGAAAGGGGCTCCGGCCGCTATAGATGGTAGCGGAGGCGGTGGGCAGGAGAGATGTAGGGCCAGGCGGGGGGGCTGCCGCCACCTGGGCATACGCCTTGGGGGCCGGGGGAGGGACACCCGCAGAGCGGGTGGAGGGAACAGTGGGGAGGGACGCCCCAGCTGGTGATGGGGCTGGGGCATTGGGGGTAGCCCCTGCCATGGAGGGCCTGGTCTTTTTAGCAGGGCCCTTCCCCTTCTTCTTACCCTGGACCTTCCCGCCAGCTGGGGGGGCTCCCCCCAAATCTGAGGGGGTGAGAGATGTGGCAGCAGTGGAGGTCACCCCGGTGCCGTCGCTGCTGGTGCCCCAGGGGGGTGGTGGCAGATGGTTTGGCAGCGGAGGTAGAGGCTTGCAGGGGTGACGGAGGGGTAGGCGGGGGAGAGGTAGCTGGGGGGGCCCCCACCCGTGTCATCCCCCAGCATCGTGAGCAGGGAGGGAAGGGGAGATACCAGAATAAGGAGGGGAAAGGGGAAGCAGGTCGACCACGCCTCCCCGCTAGGCTGCAGGCAGGGGAGGAGGGCACCAAAAGGAGTGGGCTGGACGGGGGGCAATCAGGGGTTAGGGGTCAGTCGCCGACACAGGGTGGAATTCCGGCTCCTCTAGTTGCACTGGGAGGGGATACAACAACATTGGGGGTGCAGTGAAGAGGGTTGAAACTAAAATGGGGAGTGGCACGAGTGCATGGGAGGGGGCATGCGTGCACGGAGCAAGGGGCTAAGCGGGCTGGAGTTAGGGCAGGGAAACCAAGGGACTAGCTTCAGAGGCTGGGGTGGGGCAAACAAACAAAGGCTATAGAAGGAAATGGGTGTGGCAGGTGAACAAACTGAAACTAGTAAGTGGGGGCTGGAGCAAAGGGGGGGTCAAAAGCTGCAAGTGGCAAATGGGGCAGGTTGTAAGGGCAGAGCTGTGGGGTGGGCAGTCCGGGGAGGGAGCACGGCGTCCACCTGCACTTGCACAAAATCAATGTGGGCTGGGTTACTGCTTCTGGCCCTCGGGTGGAATCAGGGCATGGCAAGCCAAGCAAGCAGCTGAGTCCAGAGGCAGGAGCTGAGGCAGATGGTATACAGCCAGTGGGGGTGTTGGAGGGGGCAGCGGTGGTGGTAGTAGTGGTGGGGACAATCAGATGGATCGGGGGGCAGCTCCACACCACACCCCCTGTATCCCTGGAAACACAGTCAAGACCTCCACCACAAGAGCACAGTTTGAAAGTTACTCAGTCTTAGGGCCCCCTCCATGGTGGTCTGCAAACTCTCTAGGTGCTCCCCCACTGGTAGATCGTCCTCTTCTTCTCCCCCTCAGGGCTTCAGCAGCTCCAGGCAGCAGACTCCACAGCAGCAGCAGCTCCAGGAACTCCAGGTGGTGGTCCAGGCAGGCAGAAAGGACCCCTCTCAGGTGGTGGTGGTGGTGTCTACAGCAGCAACAGCTGGGGTCCCTCACTCCCCCCTCTGGGGAGTGGCCCAGCAGCCCCCCCAACCCCAAGGGGCTAAAGTTGGAGCAGTAGCAGCACCCAAGGGTGGGGGGTCCAGCAACCAGCCAACAACCAGGTAGCAGAGAACAGGGCGGGTGGTATCTGGTCCAGCCAGGGAAGCAGTGGAGCAGGAGCAGCAAGGAGAGCCTAGAGTCTAGCAGTAGTACCAGCAGCAGCCCTCTCCCTCCAGGGCAGAGGGATGCAGGAGTTTAATAGAAGGGAGAGATGTTGGTCCCAAGGTAAGCAGGTCCCTTTTCCCTGCATAAGGGAACAGGAAAAATTCCAGAACAATCAGGAGCCTTCTGGAGACAATTAAGATGATTAGAACACCTTCAACCAATCAAGAAGCTGCTAGAATCAATTAAGGCAGGCTAATCAGGGCACCTGGGTTTTTAAAAGGAGCTCACTTCAGTCTGTGGTGTGTGTGAGCAAGAGATGCTAGGAGCTGACAGTGAGAATGCAGATTGTTTGAGGACTGAGGTGTACAAGCATTATCAGACACCAGGAGGAAGTGCTATGGTGAGGATAAAGAAGGTGTTGGGAGCAGGCTATGGGGAACTAGCCCAGGGAGTTGTAGTTGTTGCACAGCTGTTCCAGGAGGCACTCTAGACAGCTGCATTCCACAGGGCCCTGGGCTGGAACCTGGAGTAGAGGGCAGGCCCAGGTTCCCTCCAGACTCCTGGTCAGACACAGGAGGAGTCGACCTGGACTGTGAATTCAGAAAAATGGCCAAGCTGAGGGCTGCCGTGAAGCTCCAAGGTGAGCAAATCCATCAATAAGTGCAAGACCCACCAAGGTAGAGCAGGAACTTTGTCACAACTCAAAATCTGAGAATATTGTGAAAAAAAATTAAAAGGGGTTGGAACAAAAATTATATCAAGCCCATTTATTTTTCTTTCACAGCTTTTTCCTCTGAAGATGTATTCATCATAAGTGTCTGCTATGGAGATCAATGTTTGTTATCTAAAAATAAATCTACGTTAATATTAATTTCCCCGTTAAATAGCTTTGGATTAGTGACATTTTTATGTGCTAATAAAACAGTTATTGTGTGAAGTACAGTGTGTGTGTGTATGTGTGTGTGTGTGTGTGTGTAGTGGAGAGAGATTTCACTAGGGTTATCATTTTGGTTCAATTCCATTGGTTTGGTATTTCATGGTTTTTACAGGTAATATGGATCACTCTATTCTAAAATCCTTAAATATATTTCTATTTACAATGAGGAACTGAGGCACAGGATTTATTTAATGAATTGCTTAAGGTTACACAGGAAGTCTGTGGTGTAACCATGTTCACTAGACCATCTCTTCTGCAGGCCCACTCGTGAGTCCATTGAAGTAGATGTCGGAACACCCATTGACTTCAGTAAGCCAAATTCTGTTCTGATTTACACTCATGGAACAGGCTAAGCCAGGACAAGATTTGGCTCAATAGAACTGGCAAGGGGCAAAAGTATAGCTGGTTTATTAAGGAGGTTCAGTGTTTGAACAGGACACCATACAGACAGTGCAATGTTTGTGTGCATCTGACAAATATACACAGATATGCATTTGAGGTACAAATTGCTGTGCAATGTAGTCTTACTTTTTACTTGTGTGTGAAAATATCTAAACTATAAGACATTAAAAATCTCAATCAAATTACAGCTACAGAAACCAGGCTGTATTTTTTTGTGTGCTCAGATATCTACATCATTTGGACTCTTGTAAGATGTACACATTACCATAGTTGTCCTTTCATCTGTTAAATGAATAGACTGGCCAAATTGATAATATGGTCTCTACTTTGGCAAAGGTAGTCACACTAGCTATTACTTAGAGAAAAGGAACAACTGGGAGTTAATACTAAAGGTCTGAAATAACAAGGCAAGAAGACCAGCCAGGAAGGCTAAAGGACTCCTGGAGATGGATGGAGAAGTAGTAGGAAACTATTTTGTTATATTTAATACTTCATTAAACCAGGCAGGTTATCTGATCCCAGAAACAGACACCTCACTGAAATAGCCCTTTACTTTGGAAAGAAATAGTTAAAAACACTTTGAAGAACATCTCATTGAAAAGTAAAATAATACTTAGAAACAGTGGGCCAGATCTTCAGCGGATGTATACTTGTGTAGTTCCATTGATGTGATAGTTTGTATTTACTTTGTCTACATTTGAACATTCTGTTACAACATTCTATAGGTGTCAATATTTTTGGCTTTCAAGTGATCTCTATTTGTCTCTCTTTTTCCGTTATCTTCATGCTACCACAAAATTCAAAAGTAACACCGGAAAAGATACCCTGCTGGGTTTCAGTCTGCACATTTATTATCTGAGATCTCTTTGAGTTAAGATATCTCAAACACTGAGTTTAAACTCTGACTTCAGACTGTTGAAAGTTAATATCTTAGGTTCTGAGGGATGAGTTCAGCTGATGACAGTGATATCTGTCTGTACGCTATGGATTTATTGAACACCATTTTTTTTATATTCAAATGCTGTGGCAACCAAGAGCAGCCTTCAGAGAGGCTGTTATACTCTCAGTGTAACTTGCCAGGATCATCTAATAGAAACAAACATTTCCTATCATTTTAGCATTTAAAAATGACCCACATTGGAAATCACTATCACTTAGAGTGCTCAATTTTCTTTTTCCTGGCATAACGTTGGGACTGGATGTCAAATATTTGCTTGCCAAGTTTGTCAATCCTTGTCATAATATTTGGTTCTTCTGTTAATAAGGCAGAGAATCAGATGTGGATATTTAAATTCAGCTAGGCACATTATGTCACATCCTCTGATGCTGTGAATTGGCTTCATAGAGTTTGTTGATTTATTCCAGCTACAAAACTGGCCCACTCTTCCTTAAGTGGAGAGAAAGTATCTGATGAAGAAGCACCATCAAAACTATTTGTATTTCCCATACCACCACCACTACTCATTCCCCAAACAGTGAAATAATCCATCTGTAGATCCAGTTCCGTTTCTCTGTTAGGCTTAGTTCCAAGTTGTCATTTAATCTCATGTGACTTCTTTTTAGAAAGAATATAGTAGCAAGTCTGATTTTTTTATTTTCTGAAAAAAATTGTCAAAATGTCGACAAAATAATACGAGCACTACATCTAAACACTATTCTCAACTGGACAGCTTTTTGGTTTGCTTGTTAAATCTACAGAATGAGACTACTGGTATGAACAGATCAGATTAAAAGGACCTAAATCCAAACCAGACTCATCTCTTTTGCTGTGCTACTTTGGAGCTGTGGCAGGAAAAACATTTGTCACTGTTAGCAAGAGTTTCACTGATTTTAATGTACAGGAGAGGCCAAATGAAATATGAAGAGGTATGGTAATAGTGTAAGTAACTGGTTTTGTGTGTAGAAACCATTTTAATATAATGAGGCTTGTCTACATGGAGACACTCAGGAAAGTTGTTATGAATTAAGAAAAGGTATGACTTCAAAATGGATTAATTATCCTACATTAAATCCCCATGTGGACACTGTTATTCAGCATTGAAGTGGCATTAATTCATTTATTTTAATCCACTTTAAAATAATATTTGTAGGTAATACAGATTAACTTTCCTGAGTATCCTCATGTAGACAAGCCATTAGAGTTATCCAGTATCAATGTGTACAAAGAATGATTATTAAAATTTGATATCCTGATGTAAAATATGTCCATTTCATCTTTAGAAAGACAGAATAATATAAATACTCTTTTCCATCAACATTTAAAGTAAATGCATTAAATATGAATTATGGAAATAAATATATAATCTTAATACCTGATCATAGTACTTGATAACCCAACCTTAAATGTTTACATATTGTTTTCTTTCATTACTATTTCTTTGTTATCCCTCCCATTATTTATTTGTTTCCAGATTAAATCAACATCTTTCACCCTGCAGGCAGAAGAAATGAGGAACATTCAGTAATTATATGAATGTCATCAAAGACCATCAAGTCATCCTAAAAAGGCCACATCTTCAGCTGGGTGAACCACCATGGCACCATTGACTTCAACAGAGGTAGGTCGATATATATTAATCGAAGATCTGGCCCATTATTAACCCCGTAGCTTCAGTTCCTATACGGGCAAATCTTGCATGGAAGACAATAGGAATTAGAGGCTTAAGTATCAGGCTTTTAGGTGCTAAAATATAAAAAAATAATAAAGTCTAAGGGTTAGAGAGAGACAGCCTAGCTCAGTCTTCTTTTTCTTACTCCTGTCCATGTAGGGTGACCAAATAGCAAGTTTGAAAAATTGGGACAGAGGGTGTGGGGGTAATAGGCGTCTATATAAGACAAAGCCACAAATATTGGGACTGTCCCTATAAAATTGGGATATCTGATCACCCTATGTCCATGCTCCCCCAGCATAGCAGGCATGTGCTCCAGTCATCCTAGGCTACTAAAATGGTCTCCAGAAGGCTACTTAAGATAGAGAAGTATTGAGGATGCTCTGAATTACACCAGGAACAAAAGTGATACCTGGTTGTACCTGGGATCAGGGCAATTTTGATTCATATTTGGTTCAACCCAATACACTAGTCCATGGACATGATAGTTTTTTCTGAAAAATGAGTTTGCCACTAGTCCAGATATGTTGTCTCAGTGCTATATTTTAAAGTCATTTATTACTCATGCACTCCTATTTCTTTTATTAATTTTAAATCTACACAATAATTTGTTGTTTATTTATCCCAGGAAGCTTGGTTCAAGAGAATTGTCTAGTTTTCAGTTAGGAACAGCTAAAGGGACTCACTTGCTCAAATTACAGCAGTAATAATGTTAATGGAAACACTCATTGTGAGTGACTGAATTATACAGTGACCACTTGAAGATAAATGCCTGACAGCTGCACCTTACTGGTTATGACTGATAAATGCCTCAGTAACTTGTGTTCAGCATTCTCACATTATCACCACATAACATATAATGTTATATTACTGTTCAATTATTTCCTATATGGAAGGGGTGCACATTTTAAATGTAGCAAACCGTGTTCTCTCTGGTGGTGCGCTGGAGGGGGGGGGGAGCAGACACAAAGCAAAAATCAAGGTCAAAATGTCTGACAATTGACTAAATAGCATTACCACAAGAGATGAGAACTGCTTCTTTTTCTTTTCACATGCTGAAAGTTATCAGCAATGAGACACACAGTACCAGAATGACTCGCCTTCTAGAGACTCTCTCTATGCTGAATTTACTGATTGACAAGCTGTGACTGTGTCGCTTTGGGGCATGAGACAAAACACTGCATGGACTCCAGTAGAGGGCACACAAACAGAGGTTTATTGAGGAAGGTCATCCCCTTTGGCAGATGAGGAGGATGTCAATTGCAGTAGCCCCATTCATACCATAAATATGTCCAGAGTAGAATAATAAAACACAATACCCTAGGTCGAAAAGGGAACATCATAGCCTCACACAACAAAGTAAATAATATTCCTACGCTAAGCCTCTTCCCTTGGGGAGAGGGGTTGGAGGGGAGGGTCCAGCATCTAGTAGTCTCTAATTGTGTTTTAGCCCCCCCCCCCCATGCATTACTTCAGAGAGCTAACACAAGAAGTCTGTTCTCCCTCCCAGCCTTCCCTCAGTTGAGCTGGCTTTCTCCTTTTAACCACACCATCCAAGCCTGACAGCTTTTGCAGGTGAGGCAGGATGGGACTGATTTAGCCCACAACATTCATTAACCCTTCTGTGGCCATTGTGCAACCCATCACACAAGGAAATTGGCCTTAAATCCATACCATCTTCCCAACTGCCTCCTTGCATCTCTGTGTGTGATGCAAGTTATCTGTTTATTCCACGATAACCATGAAAATTTGAGATTATTTTAATTTGTTTGTTTATTTTTTGGTCCCAACAAGTGACATATTATGCTTCCTATGAGGCTTACAGAGTATCTCATATGCTATATCCAAAGAGGAAATTTTATAGTTTTGTATTAGAAAACATGGTTTTCAGCTTGTACGTGCTCTAGGGCTTTGACTGTTTGAGGAATGAAAAATAAATTGTGTGATCTGTACTTAAGGTGAAAGAAGTTGATTAGTACTTTGGTGCCCCTCCAGGGAATAAAGCACTTGAAAGGTAAGTACATGCTCACAAAAAAAAAAAAAAAACAACCCAGAATAAGCTCAAGTTGTTTGATAAAGAATAGCCACTGACACATGCTGTTATTATGATGCTTTTGTTCATACTACTTGGACATTAAGTGGGATGTGTACATTCTGAAGATAGTTGGCAGATACATGGTCTTTTTGTAAATCTATAGGGGAGTGGTGCCCAACCATAAAGCTGCTCTTGAATTGTGCTCAGTAATACATGTAATATAGAGATCTCTACTTCTCACATCAAATTTTGTGCTGTGAAAGAGATATATGCTGTGCTACCAAATGGACTCATTTAGATACAGTATCTGTGAGGAAATGAACAGTACCATTCAGTGTAGCATTAGATTTGACGTTTATTTTTAATGTTGCTGCCCGTAGATGCTAGGTTACCTATTATACTGGCACAGGCTGAATTAATGCAGTGGTGGAAAAAGTTATTCATATTAAGCATGAATTACCAATGTCATGACTCGGCAAAAAAACATGCTTGGTTGTGGATTGGCTGGCTGTGTTGTTGTGGAAAGCTTGGGGACAATCAATGGAATTTGATTTAAAGGAAAGGAAAAGTTCATTGACAAAAATACATTAACACTATTTTGATTAGTACCATAGTGCTGCTGGGCCTAGGATGTTCTGAAGCCTATTTAAACAAGTACAGCTTGGTGATCTTCTAGAACCTTTTTTAATTTTTTTAAATTTAATATAAAATGTTGGAGACTCATCAGTGTGACTTTGTAGATTTAGGCTCTCACCAAAGACTTCAAGTTTGATTTAAATAAAGCTACATGAACAAGTCTTATTTCCTCCTTTGCTTTTCATCTGAGGATAAATTGACCCCAATTTTGGAAAGCATTTGTTTAAGTCTCTTCAATAGGAATTAAGCATGTGCTTAAGTGCTTTCCTCAATAGGATTTCCTCCCATCCCTCAATCAAGTACTCATTGATCTGAACAAACATTAAGTCTTTCAAAATCTTTGTGGAATTAAGTTTAGTACATGTGGGCAACTGAAGTCAAAGAGGTTAAATAACTTATCTAAATGTCAGGTCAGCAGCTGAGCTGGGAATAGGATTTAGGAGTCAATCTTGCCTCAGTATCTTATATTAGCTATACCTCACTATGGCCTCACTCCAGCAGTATGTACATATTTAAGTTATGTACATATTTAAGTTAAAGCATGTGAATAGCCCCTCTGACTTCAATAAACTACTCACCACTGAAAATGTAAGCATATGATTAAGTGTTTGCAGGATCAGAGCCATTTTAGTAGATTTTAAATAAGAAGTTTGGTTTTGATTAGCTGGTCCTGCTATGGAGTTTAATGCTTGAAAAGCTATGCCATGCTTTGATGTATGGGATCGCACTTTGATAGCATTGCACTGAACACTTGTTCAACATAATTGAAGTTTCACTTAAATAAACTAGCTAATTGGGTTGTACTAAATAAGTAGACTCAAGGTGGCTACAGTATAATGTGATTTATGAAAAGATAACACTACAATTCCCACAAAACTGCAACTCAGCAGTAATGATAATAAAATGTTGTTTCTCTCTACTTTCTATTTTTCTAATACACACACTTTTTCAACTTTACCCTAACCAACCACACATCAATTCTATTTAAAAAAAAAATGAACGTAAAGTTAAGATTCTAACTTAAAGCCACAGAAAGGGGGCTGCATGTTTGTGGGTGTATGTACGTGTGCACACTTTCCTTTCTTTCTTTCTTTTTTTTTTTTTGATTCTCTTCAGCTGTGTTCATGCCCTCCTGTTTCTGCTTTAATGTTCATGGAAAGCTGTGCTAAGTTTTACTGACATGTACATTTGTGGAAATTAAGTATCAAATTAACACAAGTAAACATTTGAGGGGAAACAAACACTAAGTTCTCACACACAAGTATTCAAATCTAAAGTCCTTGTGCATAACATCAAGAATATGAGCAGTCCCATGGAAGCTAACTGAACACATTGGGCCAGAGAGCAACACTTACACTCACATAAAATAGCTTCTTGCACTCTGAGTGCTATCACTGAAATGAATTCAGTGGGCTCTGGACTGGACCCTCCTGGCCTATGGAGTGCTATGAACTAAAGGACAATCTCCATTAGCTGTCAAAAGATTAAGGTTTAATTCAATCTCACAGGCCTGTCACTGGGGATCAATGTATTCACCAGTAATAAAATCATAGAATCATAGAATATCAGGGTTGGAAGGGACCTCAGAAAGTCATCTAGTCCAACCCCCTGCTCAAAGCAGGACCAATACCCAGTCTTTGAGACAAGTCTCACTATCCTACCATATATAGTCAAGTGTACACATACACACTAGCATTTGCACTTTATAGGACTTAGGGTGTGCCTACACTACAGCTGCTGCAGTGATTCAGTTGTGCTGCTTCAGTGTAGATACTCCCTGCATTGACAGAAGGGTTTTTACCATTGATGTAAGTAAGCTACATCTCACAGAGGCAGTAGCTAGGTCAATGGAAGAGTTCTTCCACTGATCTAGCCACATCTACACTGGGGATTAAGTCAACCTAACTATGACAGCCAGGGGGGTGAATTTTTTAAAAACCCTGAGTGACCAGGCCTCAAAAGAAACGGAAGCCAAGTTTAAAATTGGATAAGAGGTAACATTTTCAAAATCACCCTACTGACTTAGAAGCCTAAGTTCCACTTCTAAAATAGATTTAGACAGTAGTGTGACCTGAAGGTCAATGGCGCTTAAGTCACTTTTTTTAAAAAATAATATTTTACGCAGTTTTGGCAGAGTACATGTAACTTTGTATAGAATGCAAAATGACGCTCCAGTGACAGCAGCTTTGTACTATTCATGAGAGAACCTACAGTAAAACACCAGGGTATATGCATGATGTAAGACAAATAACAGACACACAGAAGGATTTCAATTTTAAGTTCCCACCTGACTGTTTCCCAACAATTTATCTACAATTCCTTACAAATAAAAATTGCATTGTTTCCTTTTCACCTTATCTTTGTGGTAGTCAATCTACTTTTTTAGGCATCCTTCTCTTATGTCAGAGACTTGAGCAATGGAATTCTTGCTACATGTAATACATTCTCCTAGATCAGCGGTTCTCAACCAACTGCCTGTGGGCCGCTTGTGGCCCAATCAGCAAACAGCTGTGGCCCATGTGACATCCTCAGGGCCATACAGGTAGTATATATATTGTGTAGATGCAGCCCACATAACACAGAGAGAACTGCATATGCAGCCCACAGTGGTCAATAGGTTGAGAACCACTGCCATAGAGAGTCATATAAAGTTAATTTCTGTCCTCACTGAAGAGCCATGGACTTCTGTTTACCTAGTTTCAAGAGCTAGAAGTCAGTGGAAGTATCAGACCCACACAGTTTCAACTGTGAGTACATTCATTTTTCAGCATTTTTGCTTCGTAAGTTCTCCTGTGCAACCATTTGGCATCTCTGATGGCTCAGAAGACTTAAATTGAGTATATATTAAAATTAGAATTGACAGGAACAAATATTAGAGCTGTTAAAATGCATTCTTGAGACAGAATCTCCCATAAACAAACCTAATGAGAATGAAACCATATTTTGAAGAAGGGAATATCACATTAATAATAAAAAATAGCTTATAGCAAGGGCAAGATGTCTGAAACAAATCAATAACAAAATCCATGGGATGTTTAATGGACCCTGTGTTATTGTGATATAAAGGAAAAAAAATACACAGATGTGCTAAATGGAGCTTTGCCACTGGCGGCAGTTTTCTCCAAGCCTCATTTGTTGATTTTCTTTAAGAAAAAAAGTTTCAATATTGAATACAAGAGTTAAACCAAAACCAACGGCTAAACTTCTGTCATCTTGTTCTGCTAGTAAGTGATAATTGAAATGTCTGTTTCTTTTGCTCCCCAAAATGAAGCATTTTGAAAACTAAATGAATGTCAGTTTCTGAAAAATACTAAGGGGAATATGTTCATACACATACATCGCTATCAAGTGTCACTCATCTGGAGTGACAATCACACATTTATTCCTGCTGTCACACGCCTGAGAGCTGGAATGTCAACTTCTGAACAATGCTGTAGCTCATGAACTAGATCCCCCTGAAGCTCCTCATTCTGGCTGTTAGAGACTTATACTTCCTCCTCCTGCTCCCCATCTGACTGCTTTTCCTGCTGGCTCCCTCGTGCTCACTGTGTCCCTATGTGCAGTCCCTTCCTAGCCCTGAACGGCAGCACATTCCCTCCCCCAAAAAGGTGGCAAAGGTATGAAAAACACAGAACCAGAGGTGTGACTAAGAGGAAAAAACAACAACAAGGAGCAAAGTGGGAAGTGGAAGATTATGGGTTAATGGTTAATAATGTGACATTCAGCCCATTTTTTCTTAGCCTAATTTAATTTCAATATTTCTGCTGCACCACCCTGAACAACTCAGCTTGTGTGTACACCTTTCAATAATTTGGACATAGTTATTATATCACTACACAGTCATCATTCATCATTATTAATGCATTACACCCACTGTTCACTAATATTTTACTATGTAATTTCTGTGGTTAGTAAGCACTGGAAAGAAGAAAATCCAAAGGAAACCATACAGAGACAATACAAGCTGCAGCAATGCAAATTTCCCCAAACTGTCATGCTATTTATTATACCTCCAACTGTACTATTGTAGCACAGCCTAGGGTTTCAAGAACTGTGTGTTCATTGTACATGACTATACTATCTTCAGCCTTTCTGCCCAGACTACTAACAAAAATATCATCTGAGCAACTGTTTTCCACAGATGAAGATCTGCTATTTCCTAAATTCATTACCATTTGTATTTTTTTTTCTTTATGGACATTGGGCCAAATCCTGTGGTGTAAATGGGCACAGCACCAATGCCCTCAGAGTTACTTCAACTCGTACCATTTGAGGATCTGGCCCATTGTTGCAATTTCTTCTAGATTTACATCATATTACAATTTCTGAGTGGCACCATAAGATAGATATAGAGCATATAATATAAGTTATAATTCATTTTGTAATATACATTCTGCAGCCTAGAGGATAGAGATTAGCTTGAAGCAAGATCCAAATACCTCCAACCTTCTAGGGAGTTTAAAATCTGAAGTTAGATCTGGATCTTACCACTGGGCCCCATCCTTATAATAGACCAAACCAATGGTTCTGAACTCCATTGGTTGAAATGAAGGTATTAAAAATTGGAACGCACATTTTGTGGCCATCAGTATGCATGTAATAGCAAGGCAGGGTTTTTTTTATACACATTTAATGTAAGTGATGGGATAGGACAGCATGATAGGACAGCTTGAGGCCATCTGGCCCTCTGAGTCAAGCAACAATCTTATTTAAAGAACTCAGGATTTTGCCTGAATAAGGTCAGTAGGATTTGGGACCATTAAGTGCAGCAATGTGTCAAGCATTTTTTAAAGGACATTACATAGAAGCATTGTGCAAGGACTTATGTAATAGATATGACAAATACACAAGTAAATATGTGAACTGCTCCTGGGGAAACCTTTCTAGAGGTCACAGCTTTCTCCTAACTGGTCTCCCCCAATTCATCTCAAATTAGTGCACTCTATCAACTTAAACTCCAGGGCTTGCTGTCTTTCTTTAAGGGCTGATTGAGTCATTTTAGGTTATTTTCCTGTCAGTTTCTCAGAGGCATTCTGGCATGGGGCTGTTGCCCCTCCACTATGCCAACCCTTTCTGAGTCCCCATCTATCTCTGTTCACCTTCCTATATTGCTGGGCTGGTTTTCCTTATGGGTCCCAGCAGTAGGTGCATGCCTCCATGAATGGCACTTCAGGCACCTGTACTGGGTTGTGGTCAGCTGGTTGCAGTAAGCTGGAAAGATTCTTCTTTCCTTTCTGCCTATGCTCCGCAGTCCATCCCCCTGCCTAGTAAGGGGTTTACAATCAATTATTTTTTTCAAATGTTTTGCCCTTTCTAGTTTTAACGTAAAGTTCTACTGAAAAGTGTTTCTGTAAAATAGCATAATGAAGCTGTATGCTCACTCTTTCTCAATTACTTTTAAGATCAAATATGCTCAAATAAAAGATTAATATTGAATATATTATGGTAGCACCTAAGGCAACGGAGATCAGGGACTCGTTGTGCTAGGCATTGCACAAACACTTAGAGACAGCTCTGATCCAAAGAGCTTGCAGTCTAAATAGACAAGATAGACACAGAGAGGGAGAAAGTAAATATTACCACCCACCTACATGCACACATTTTTCTAAAATGGGTACAGTGGCACAGTCAGGTTAATATCAAGTTTTTTTCCAAATGTCTAGTGACTTTGGGTGCCTCCGTTTGTGGGGCACATTAAAGAGGCATGGATTTTACAAAGTGCTGAGCACCGAGTCTCTGAAATATCAGACCTCCTTAAAACCTCGCAAATTGAACACCCACACATTGAGGTGACCAGAATAGTTTTTTTAAAAATCTTGGCCTAAGTGACTTATCCCAGATTTATGTAGGCAGTCTGTAGTACAGGGAAAGAGAGAACCTGTCTCACCTAATCACAGTCCAGGCTCCTAAACACATGATCATCCTTCCTGTGCTGTGGAAGCTTTCATCGTCACTGCTCCAATTTTCTTACTCTGAGGCATCTATTACTACTGAGCTGCCAGTTTTACCCCTTCTATAGCCCCCAAAGGCCCAGATCCTAATTTAATGCAAATAGACATACCTCCATTGGAGCTATGCCAAATTACATCAGATGAGGATCTGGGACCAAAATATAAAGAAATTAAATATAGCCAGTTGTGTTTTTAAAAGTTATTCATATAGAAGAAGAACAGAAAAGTGAGCAAAAATAAACACAAAGATTTTGTTTTTCCATTTATGCATTCCCAAAAGTCTGTCAGATGTGAACACAGAGATTCTACAGGCAAGAGTCATAGAACTGTATATACTCAAGCATTTCTGACATCAGTAGCTTATCAGTGAATTCAAGTATCTTGTTGGTTGCAACAGAACCCTGAAAACTGATGTCAAGTTCTCTATACAATCTGACATTACAACATTATAAACTAATTCTGATTCGGTCTGTTCCATGGCGTACATTTAAAGTCTAGCAATAGGATCTGAGATTCCTTGGAACTTTCCCTCAGGGTTTTGAAATGCCATTTCTAAATCAAGATGTGAATGTGATGTCTGCATGCAGGTAGAGTTCCAAACACATAATATACACGGTGTTTATGGACCAAATTTACCCACTTTCTGGAGTTTGCCCTTCCTGTTAACATCAAGAAAAAGAAAACAAGTATCTCCCAAAGATTTCTCCTGAGTTTACACTGGAGATCTGGCACCCAGAACATTGGATTACAGGGGTGTTCTATTCCTCTATCCTCTTCTTGCTTCATTCTGGTGATTCACCAGGGGCTGAGTCAAATGATCAAGAGTCCGGCTCTTGTATTACATATTCTTGCTCAAGCTATCAGTACACTGGCTATCTATGAACCGAGACACACTGGAGTAGCATATGTCAGCCTATTTCTCGCTGAGAGTGGAACTCTAGAGAACCTGAAATTAAAAAGATAATGATCTCATATTTATATAGAACTGTAGTTTATATGTAAACTAACAACCCCACCCCCAGCATATGATTTAACAGAGGCTTCAAATTAGTGCTAGTTTTATGCTAATTCTGCTACTCTTATTCACATTGTGTAGACCTTGTTCATACTACCACTCCCCTTCTGATGAGAAGAGTGGCAGAACCTGGATCTATGAGTCTGGACTGACAGATGTTACAACAGCCTTTGATTTTCACAAAAAGCCTGGGATTATGTTTTGTTATAGGTTCTTCCTTAGGAGGTAGGGGAGAGACAAGTGGGGGACTGTTTTATTCTTGCATGGGAACAAGAGCACTGCTCATTACCTGAGTCTTCACTTAGTAAGACACCCTACAACCAGACAGCTTCCTAAAGACTTATTTTACCAACAGGAGCCTCATTTCTGCAAAATGCTTTGTGTCAGCCAATCATTACAGCTACACATAATCACACTGAAGCAAATTGGACTCCTAACATATTCCTAATAGGAGCCCCATTTGCTTACTTGGGATTGTGTGTGGGGATTACATGCACAGATGCCTGCCTGTGCAGAGCACTTTGAAGTATCGGGGCCTGTATGCAAGAATATTTCATCCATTGCTGAAATACAGCAACTGTTTAATAGTGCACCATAGCGCTGCAAAGCAGGTTTGGACAGGCAGTGAAGAATAACTTACCCCATTGAAACTAAAAGAGGAATTTTAGGTAGGCAGAAAGGTAACTACCCAAACTGAAATCTGGCCGGGACAGTAAAGCTAAAAACTGTTTAAAATGTCTTGTTTAAAATGTCATGGCATTTCTGATTAACACAATGGTCAAGACCTTGATTTTAGATCTCTAACCAAAAGAGCAGCACTTTCAACACCACAGTTCAATCTAGCTATATGACTTTTCTCACATCTGACTAGGAGGGGAAAGTGCTGACTGCTGAAGCATTGCTACCATACCTGCAGCACCTACGTGTCCTTGGAGTGCTCTGCTTATCTTATGTGATGTAACACAGTAAGAGCACATGAGAATATGGATGACAGGGAACCTCTCACCATTGTAGTCTAGATGGAACCGTTAAGCTGAGATCCAGTCTATTCCTATATATGTGCTGAACTTTTCCGATGTGATTTTCAAAGTTGCTCAGCACTGGTCTAACTCTGCGCCCTCTCAAGTCAACAGTGAGTTTTATGATTGACTTCAATGGAAGCAGTTAGGTCAGTGCTGTGCAAATTTGAAATCCCACCATTCTCCTTTGATCTATTATTCTCTGTGTTTAATTATGAGGACTAAATTAAAGTCTTGCTATTTTATACATTACTATACCTGTGTGAGAGAGTAGGAGTAGCTTAGAGCTGTCTTATTACTCTGTGTACTTTGTAAATTCCACCTCATGGGCCAAACTTTTAGATAATTCATTAGGCATGGGTGACTAACCAGTTAATGAGGGGATTTAGCTCACTGGCTTGGGGGCTGTTAAGTGGGGGACTAAAAAAGGAAGGGTAAAGAATCCTAGAATTTCAGAGTGGTGAGACTTCTCTCCCCACATGCCTTCCTTCTCTACCAAGTCTTGTTCTACTTCTGCTCTACTTCTTTTTTCATTCCCTTCTACCTTGGTGTCTTCCCCCCAGCCATTGGGTTCTCAGCTTGTCTCTTGTAGAATCTGTCTTCTTTCTTCCTTCTCTAGCCCCCCTTGGCTTCTTGACACCTTGCCTGCTGTGGTCCTTCACTTTCTAGTCATTTGATTCTCTGGTCATTTCTCCTCTTCTTTAAAGGAAGGGGGTTCTGATCTGTTGCAATTAACACAGGTTGGGGCAATGTTTTGACTACCCCAATCTTCTTTCACCAAATTGTTCCCTGAATCTCTAGAGACACTGTGGCCACTGGTCAGATTTTTGCTTCCCCATGGATACATGTTGGCTTCAATATTTCCCCTGGCTTCATGAGTAGGGTTTCACCCCATCTTTCCTGGCCAACAAGCACCCCATGGCAGAATCTAACATACCCAACACTTGTTGCTGCCCAACACTCATGGAGACTGTGGGTGTTTGTTTTGACTACCTGTTGTAAGGGACTGCGGAAGACTTTGTTACGGCCTAGCTAGGGAATTTCCGCTTTCTCGAGCCGAGAGGTTATTGTAGGACATAGGTAGTTACTGAAGGACACAGCTGCTTTGCATGGCCCTTCGCCAGGTAGCAGAAAGCCCCCCTTTGGGAAGTATATTTGTATATTCATGAGCTGTTTTTGTGTAGTGCTTATTAACGCTGACTGTCTGCCCCTCCGTTGGACTCCGTCCCAGGCAGAGCTCTGGTGTGCTGGGTTCCCCGCCTTCATGACTGCAACGCTTGGAGTCCCTGTTGTGGGTGGGTCACTAACCTTCAGTAAAGCCAATAACTCACAGCTGTGTGTAAGCCTCGTTTTTCTCAGAGTACTCCTGCCAGGCCTGTGGTGCTTCGAGCACCTTGGCCCAGAACACCTGTCAAGGGTTTCCATCCAGCTACAGAACTTGGCAACATTACAGTCTATATGCAACAGTTCCTTTTCAGATGCTATGGGACCCAACACTGGTAACAAATGATTTAATGGTTGATGGGTGGGGTCTCTTTCCTCTCCCATCTCTTCTTTTCCTGTGACTCTATTGTCAGTAGTTCCTGGCCTTTCCTCCAAGAGTTGTGTCCTCTACATGTATGGGTTGTTTTACTAGGGCCACTACTTCCACAAACTCCTCTATGAGTTTAATAATGGCTTCTAAAGTGGATGGTTGGTGCCTCCACTAGGGACTTCAGGGAGACTCTGCAATAATTGTTCCAAATTATAGTCCAACTATTTTGTCATCTGGTCTAAGACACATACTGGTACAATCTAAGTTTTGGGCAAATGCCCTAAGTTGTGTCCCCTCTGACCACCCTGACACTCAAATCTTCTGCATATACTATTCTGCAGACAAACCCATCTGATCTAAAATGGCTGCCTTCACAGTATGCTAGTAAACTGCTTGTTCATCACTTCAGTACCATATAAACAGCTTGAGCTTCTCTCAAGAGATAGGAAGCTAGTCAGAGGACCCATATCTTCTTCTCCCAGCCTGCTCCTGCAGCCACTCTCTTGAATGTTAACAAAAAGGATTGGGGTCCATCTGTTAGGCTCATTTTGCACATTCCCGTGCCCACCGCCCAGTTATCATTCTATGCCAGGGGACTCACCATCTTTTCCAAGAGCTGTTGCTACACCAATGATTGGCATGCAATGAACTGCTGTAGGCTTTGTTGTTGTTCTGCTTGCCCAGATAGCAAGAACTGTCTCTTCTGTCACTGAGTCTGATGAAACTCTGGGAAGGTTTTTTGTAGCTCCCTTTGCTGTTCAGCTTCCCAGCACAGGAGTTCCTACCGTACAGTTTGCTGTATTTTTCTCATCTGTTCCCCTCTCTTGGCTTTCTCCCACATCAGAATGGTAAGATCTTGAACGAGCCCCCACCTGTTTATGGGTGAGCTTCCTGACCCTGGATTTCTCTTTACAAGAAGTCCTCACACACTTACATTGTAAACAAAGTACACTGTGGTGAATCTGTGTTTTGTGCACTCTCATTTCCCAACACCATAAGGCTTTACACAAGCTTCAACACACCCCCTTGGCATGGTGAGGAGGGAGGTCTCACTTCTCTGAACAGTCCCCAGTTTATGAGCTGAATCAACTCATCATCTGGATAATCACCGAATTCTAATCAATTACCTCCCAATTTGCTAAAAATGGTGAGCCAGTCCTCAGCTACTCCCACTCTGTCACAACCTCATTCAATTTTCTATGGCCTGATGAAGACCGAGATTTCTTCAAAGTATCCCCCTTGAAGTTTCCGGGTGGAAGCCTGGCATCATATAAGTTAATGGCAAAACTCTCATTGACTTCAATGGGATGAGGATTTCATCCTCTGTTTCTAGTTACTGTAATAAACTGGACTCGTACAACTTTCTTATGCTTTGTTTTTTCATTCTCACTGTGGGATTAATGTGAATACTCCTTTCACATTTTCCAGAGAAAAAAAAATAATGTTTTCATCTTTCAGCAATTATTTGTCCTGACTCAGATCCTTCCATTTGATGGCAAGGCATAGGGAAAGCTCTCATGTACAGGTTCAATAGTTTCAAGGTTTCCACTTTTGTTGTTCCACACTTTAGTTAGTTAATGGAAATTAAAATAAATCTTGTTGAATTATTCTTTGATCTTTTACAGCATGGGCCTTTAAAGTCATCACCTCGTGCTACCTGAAAGTCAAAAAGTTCCCTTTTCCAAAAAGCGTCAGGAGAGAGGTCTTAGAAAAAGTAATAATGAAAAGCTTTCTCCCACAACTAGAAAAATCTTTCAGGCAAGAAGAAAAATATAACATGATATGTGAAAGCTTGCCAGTGACATAAAAAGACAAAAAATTAACAGCAATTGTGGGCAGATTAAATAAATAAATAAGTTTCAGGGCCAATCCAGCTCAATTAAAATCCATTGGGATTTTTCTGCTTACATAACTAGGAGTTGAATTGGGCTCTTAATGAATAAATGACATACCCCAACAATTATTGCTTTTAGATATTACAGGATTTAAAAAATAGCAATGTGCTATTCCCTGCATATGTGTCACAATACATTTTTCAATGAAGAATCAGTACATACCTGTTACCCTCCCTTTCATACCAAAAGTGTATTAAAATGTCAGTAAAGTATTCAGTAACAGTGTCCATAGGTTCC
Source organism: Dermochelys coriacea (assembly GCF_009764565.3). Taxonomy (NCBI): domain Eukaryota; kingdom Metazoa; phylum Chordata; order Testudines; family Dermochelyidae; genus Dermochelys; species Dermochelys coriacea. Next base: position 58,898,324 of record NC_050075.1, on the reverse strand, counting down.
CAATCCCTCAAATGATTCCAGATCATTAAAATCTAACATACTATAGATTAAAAAGAAACAGGCATCAAAGAACAGTTATAAATTACCAGGGCTGTATTCTTCTCACATGAAAAAAAAGCTCCTACTGATGTGAAAGAACAAAGCAAGACTGGATCCTGAATGATTTAAAGGGAGACCAAGACAAATTAAAAGATATCTGTCTCATAGATACCCTTCATTAGGTTGTACTGTCAAGAGTGAGAGTAAAGTGTCAAGTTGGTGGGTCTCGTCCAAAACCCATTAAAGTCATGGGAATTTTTCAAAATGATTTCAATAGAATCTGTATGAGGACCTAATTCCTGCGTGAAAAGGATTTTTGTAATTACATAGCCTACTTTGTATTCAGCTCACTATTCATAATGCATCCATCACTCTTGTACATGGATGCCAACAAAATTACTCAAAGCACAATTTACTACATTCTAAATTCTGTATTATTCCTCTTAATGTGTGTATGTGGTTGTAGTAAGTATCATAATGTCACTATATGAATCCATAGTATGGTTACACCTCAAATACTATGTGTAGTTATGATCACCTCATCTCAAAAAAGACGTATTAGAAATGGAAAAGGTACAGACAAGGGCAACAAAAATTACTTAGGGTATGGAACAGCTTTCATATAAGAATAGATTTTAAAGACTTGAACTGTTCATCTTGGAAAAGAAACAAGTAAGGGAGGATATGATAGAGATTTATAAAATAATGAATGATGTGGAGAAAGTGAATAAGGGAGTATTATTGACTCATTCATATAGCAAAAGAACCAGGGGTTGCCTAATGAAATAGGCAGCAGATTTAAAACAAACAAAAGGAAATACTTTACATGACACACACTTAACCTGTGGAACCCATTACCACGGGATGTTGTGAAGGCCAAAAGTATAACCAGGTTCAAAAAAGAATAATATAAGTTCATGGAGGATAGGTCCATCAATGGCTATTAGTCAAGATGGTCAGGGATGCAACCCCATGTTCTGGGTGTCCCTAAGCCTCTGACTGCCAGATGATGGGACTGGACAACGGGGATTGATCGCTTAATGATTGCCCTGTTCTGTTCATTCCCTTTGAAGCATCCAGGATTGGCCACTGTCAGAAGACAGGATAATGGGCTAGGTGGACCACTGGTCTGATCCAGGATGGCCATTCTTATATTCTCATGTCCTTCCCTATACCCCTCCACACCCTTGGAAATTTCTGTTGCTTGTCTCATGGAAGTGTTGCTGTTCCATTATTCAAACATTGCTATAGTAGAGATGATTTTCCAAAAAGACAGTTCTTATATTTCTCTCCAAAGACAATATGATGTGAGTTCATCTTGATTTATGGTAGAAGGGAATCTCATAGTTAAGTGCCTACCACCAATTAGGTTCTGTGCTTTATTGGCTGTGTGATGATTATAACAATATATTGGGTCTTAAAGAGAGAAAAGTTAGTCAGGTTTAGCTCATAGGGGCTCTCAAGGTTGGATCAGGTTTGGGATGCAGATCTGGTGTAATATACCCAGCTTTGGAATGCTTTCATCTGTCTGCCTTACCCAAGAATTGTGCTGCTGTGAGCTGAACTCTTTGAAGGCCCCCGTGACCTTCGCTGTTATCCACCACAGATAATTAATAGCACTACAAGACTGGAAGTGACAAACACATGTATCACTGTGGCTTGGTCTGCCTCCAAAAGGCTGCCCAAAGGTGGGAAAAAAGCATTTCAAGCTATAGTTACTATTAAGATATCCAGGAGGAGCAAAGAGTTCAATAGGACCCTGGCCCATGCACTGAACTGACAATGTTAAGGCAATTTCCTTTAAAGAAGAGAGAGGGCATTGCTTTAGCTAGTTCTTCTAAGCTCTGCCCTCCAATTTTACTTCTGTGGTATTATAGCCAGCTGCTCTTCTCCCGGAGCTTCTTTCTCATGGAACCAATATGTTGGCATTGTCTGGTTGATGAGAAGATGTAGTGATGGATGAAGTAATTGCATTGCTGTCATAGAGCTCTAAAATACATATTGAATGGAAGGAGATACAGGTTTAATCCTGTGCATTCCCATATGCCCATCCCTCCCCACATGTATACATGCAGAGTCTGTTCATCAGCAGACTAGACAGATTTATTTAAAGTTGATAGAGTCCCAGGTACACAATACTTGACATTGATTCTTGATCAGACAATTCTTCTAACATCTAACCACATTCTTGACATAACTCAGCAATCTGAAAACTCTATAGTTAGCAGTAATCTCACTTTACACAAAACAAGGAGAAAGAATTTAATAATTGATACATAAAGAGAGTTGCTCTTCTATATGGAGGACATTGATGCACCTTCAAAAGAACTATTTTTGAGAATGAGATCATCCCCTTTTGCAGAAAACATTATTAGAAAGGAGACAGGAGGTCCAAGACATTCCATATCATGTTCCTTGTATTGTTTCCAAACAGATATCCAGTCAGATGAGAAGACTTTTGGTAACCATGAAGCCTTCCATCCCTAGGGATGAGGATCCACTGAGCAAAGTAGTTCTTGTGGAATAGCAACATCTGCTTGGAAGTCAAGTCATTCTGGACTTCTCAGCTGGCCTCTTCTCCTTGTCAGGCAATGACATTGACCTCCCCAACAGGAGCTCTGGAGCAGCAGCAGCCACTGAGAGCACCAGTGAGAGTCAATGCCATTTGAAACAACATTAACTCCAGCTGCTTGGAAATCTGTGGATTCTTCCAAACCTCCTCTTCCTCCCAGCTCCACTCCGGACTCCTATGAAGGAGCTTGCACAAGGTGACAGGAGCAGGGGATGATGCAGCAGAGAGTGCCTTCCACTCTTCTCCTTTGTATGTCCACAAGGGTCTCTGAAATCAAATATGTTATTTTTAAATGTTCCCATTTATTTTGATGGGAGTTCTAGTGTACAAGGAATAGGTTCCCAGGTCTTGAACCACGTCTCACGGAAATCATTAAGGAGTCTTTCCTTTGACTTCAAGGGTTTTGAATCTGGACCTTACTTCTTTTCCCCTTTGGCTTGCTGAAGATCCCCCTAATTCACAAGCAATTGAATATGTATGGGAAACAGCACATGCAGATATAGATCATCATCTTGTGGATAAAAGTATATATGAATGCACCATAAAAGTGGAAATGCACCATAAAAGGGGATGGATCACTTGATGATGACCTGTTCTGTTCATTCCCTCTGGAGCAAACGGCATTGGTCACTGTAGGAAGACAGGCTACTGGGCTAGACGGAGTTTGGGTCTGACCCAATATGGCCTTTCCTATGTACTTGTGTGCCCAGATTTAAGTGCTCAGGTGAGTTTGTAGAAGGATTTTAAAATGTTTGTGTGTGGGGGGGGAGGGAAGTAGTACAGGCTTAAATCAGAAAATTGAGCATGCTTATCTTTTAATATAATGCTGGGGTTATTTTTAGTGCTTCTTAACTCTTTAAAAAATATTTGCAAAAATTGCAGCTCTGGAAGAGATTTTTCTTTCTGTATTTCCTTTCCACATCAAGTTTGGATAGCAGCTGTAAAACAACAAAGCAAATTAAACTTGCACAATGAAGTTATTAAACTGCCTGCTACTGTTAGTCCTTCACTAGAAGCACACAACTTACACATGTCAGCACAGCAGCACCAAAGGGAGTAATGGAAATTAAATTCTTAATCTCTACCAATTTTGAAGGAATAATCGGAGGTTCGAAGAGAAGCTGCTGTTGTTTGCAGATTCCTTGGGTTTTTCCCCTCCAGCAAGATAAATTATAGTAGAAACATCTCTGTTTTTTCACTTTGATTGCCTTTGCTATTCTGTAGCCCCAAATTAAATTTTGTAAAATCCAGCAGATGACAATCAATGATTAAAACTGTACTATGCTGGAAAAAATGTCTTCTGAACATCAAAAAAAATCCTTAAAATGTGATTAATAAAAAAAAGAAAAAAAAAACCCACAACCCACACTGATTTAATATTAATCCCTGAACGTCAGGAGGCTGATTTTCTTTGTGCCATGTCTATTTGCCAACCACAGAAGCACCAAAACCATAGATTTAAAGGCCGGGTGGTTTAGATAACATATTGGGTTTGCCTACAAGACAGATTAAGTCATATCTTATATTTGAAATAAAATGAAATGTGGAGTCTGTAAAATAGAGCATAGAAATATATTTATTTTTCAAGGCCACACACAATATTCAGGAAACTGGATTTTCCAAGTCCAGGAAAACCGAAGTCCAAGCTATGATTTGTTTTAATCCTAGCTGGAAAGATATTTTCTCCCCTCTGAGTCAGTGTAAAAGATATTTACAAACTTTGAGACAGTTCCTCTAATGATATAAACTGACACAGCCTCACTGACATTGGTAAAGCTATGCTGGTTTACATCAGCTTAGAGCCTGCCCCTATATGCTATAGTTGTACCATTTCATTTCCAAAACTAACAATTATATGCTCTCCCCAAAGTTCTAATCTAAAACAAAAGAGAAGTAAAACAGACTACTAGCATGTTTTGATACTTTTTAGATAGGATTGGGCCTGAGCCCCAGAGAGCGTAAATTGACACAGATCAGTTGAAGTAAATGGCACTATACAGATTTACACCAGCTGAGGATCTGGCCCATAATTTATAGTTAGCACTAGTTTTATATGCAATACTTCATATGTTCCACCATTATTTACATGATATATTTTAATTGCTATTTTTTAAGAAATGTTTAAAATGGTCTTTTCTTTTTACTGTGCTATTCAGGCAATCACTTTGTATACACAACATATTTCCATTTCTAAAATAAAACTATTAAAGTACTAAGATGGATACCAGACTGTGCAACTATGTATAGTAAAGCATTGTTTGCACTGAGGTAATGCTTTCATTCTATAAACATACCTAAATCCTAACACAATTTCATTAAAAAAGCACATTACAGGAAACTATTCTGGAATAAAATAGAATGAAACAAAATACATATAACTGTTTTAATGTCATTATGCTTTGTTGCTCAGTTACCAATGCTTCATCCATTTTTTCATCTCACTGTCACAAACAATAGGGTTGCACTTCCAACCCAGAGAAATTTCCTATCAATCACTGATGTATGCAATATATTTGCTTTCTAATATTATTTTCACAAAGAAATATAACAGGTTACATTGGTGATACAGCAATAGTAAACAACAGTTTAAGCCTTGGATTGGCAGTGGAAAGAGATTGTACTTTTGTGCTCTATACCTGCTTTCTAATAAATGGAGGTCCAATATGTAACTGTTCAGCTGGAAGTTTGAGACTCTTAACTCTTCACAGTTACAAGCATTACCCTGATATACATCTATAGCTCAAATACTCATTTTACTTGCCCTGGTGGGGCCCTGGCTGGGCCAGGGACATCTGAAACTAAGTTGTTCAGTGTGAGGAGGAGGTGAGGCAATCAGCTAGTGTTCCTCTGGTTCACTCCCCCTTTTCTGCTCCCTCTGGATGGGTTTGTTCCTCCCCCCACACCTGCACTAGGGAAAGGAAGCTGAATGACTGGCAGTTTTGCACACATCCATTATGTGTTGCAAGCTGAGATTCAGGCCAATTCATTCATGGCTGACCAGCATCACACACATTAACCTGTTAAGTTGTGTCAATTTCAGAAGCATTTCTGGTACAGATAAGTTAGCAAAGGTCAAACTTGAGGCCTTTAAACACAAGTGGGAGTACTTCTTGGGTAATAGTCTTTGTCATTGGCATGGCATGATGCCATTGCCAAATGCCAGTTGCAGAGTACTGTGCACCTGTGTGGACAAGAAGCTGCCGTACCCTACTTGTGGATTGGCAGCTAAATCAGACCATGCAAATCATCATGGGAACTTTAAAATCAACACCTCTACTGTAGCTTTCTGTATAAGAAAAGATTGAACTTCCAGCTGTCTGTCGAGATATAGCCATAGCACAAGAACTTAAATGCACCGAAGTCTACCCAGAAATCCCTCTCTGCCAGATTATGGATAATATACCCCAACAATGGTTGAAATCACAAAAACCACTATAGACCGCGTATGACCACCTCAGTCTCTGGATCCAGCCAGGATATCTGGACCTCATCTACCTTTCCAAACAAGTACCATATATCTGACCCAACAAGCCACCCTCCCAGTTTCAGCCTGCCATGCAAACTTTGGGCAACACTGAATCACATCCGAACAAACAATGGAAGATGTGGCCACTTGATGCACAAGTAGAAAATCAAAGACTCTGCTTTGTGTGCCTGTGGTGAGACTATCCAACCCAAACATCAACACATCATAACTCAGTACTCCAAATATAGATTCAAAGGTGAATTGAAGAATATCCACAATTTCACAGAGGCAGCCTTGATATGGCTCATGGAACTAAAACTGCATCTATAGAATGTTGCTCTGCAGATGCCATGCATGCGAGAGAGAGAATTGCATGATGAAGGGTAAGCTTCATGTCTGATGCAGCTTCAGGCTCTACTCATCTCAATTCTCCTATCTTCCATGTGGAAGAGGAGAGACTGGCATCTAGGAGATGACCCTTAGCTGGCTGTAAGAGAGTCAGATTGTGAGAGACAGCACTAAATATTCACAGTATATCCAGATACATTACTGCATTCATTTCGCTCATTCATTCTATGGTTCTACCAAAAAACAAACAAACAAACAAACAAAAACCAACAACAACCACCCCCCCCCAATGTGTCTGACAATGACTAGTCTCTATAAACTCATTTTGCTTGTTGCTCTTGTTTCTAGGTATTTTGCAGACTTTGTCCCACAACTGTGGGAGTTTTACAGAATTAGGCTGTCAGTGTTTAAGTGATTTTTCTCAAAATATTTGTTCCAATATCATACTAGGGATAAAGGTTAGACTCATGTAATAGGAATTTTCAAGAATCCCTCACTTGGCAATCAGTAGTACTTTTTCTTGTCTGCTGCTACATGCCAGTTCTCCTGTCCAAAGTAGAGAATATTCATTAGCTAACTCCCTTAGCACCCTAGGATTTTTATAATCTGGAATGGCTGATTTGTATGCTGCATTCCAAGTGTTATCTTATCTCGCCTTAAACAATGGTTATTATAACAAATCTTCCTAATTTATTAATTGTCCAATTTAAGTCATGGGGAAAAAAAACAATCCTTGTGTTTAATGCCTATATCAGTTTTTCAAAAGACTTTTGGATACAAGGTACTACATAAAATTTAATATAATCATTACTAATCTCAAGACATTTCTATTCCTATGGGGCTTTTTTTCTTTATAAATGGTTAAACCTCCTAGGGGAGGTTAAAATGTCATAGGGGAAAATCTTTCTTCCCAACAGACATGATTACTAGTGAAATATCTCCATCTTCAGGCTATTGGAACTACCATTCCAAGGGATCTCTCCTCAACACTTTATTTCAATAGATTTGGAGCTTGTACCATGCTTCACTAGCTGCAAGAGGAGACTCTGACTCATCCTAAAGTTATTGCACATCCTTAGATTTCTGAACATTGTAAACCCTTCTCTCCTGCAACAAGATTCTTTTTCCCCACTCACCCCACAAAATACCTATCTTGCTCTCTTCCACATTCCTATTCACAGAAATAAACCAGTCATGATTTTGGAAGATATTAATTCATGTTCTCAGGAAAAACAAAAAAACCCCAAGGATATCCCGTCCACAGGGGAAGGATCTTAGAGGCTCACTGGCAAAAGCATTGCCACATAACCTTGACCTTACTGATGCAATACCTACAACTACAATTTTATAACTGGTTAGAGGCATGCTTGCCTTACCTGGTTATGAGAAACATGATTCAGGTTGTTTCCACACAGTAGCTTTTCTCCAATCCCAACCATGTTTGTACATCCACACCAAATGTGTTTGTATCACTTCATCTGGGAAAATCTGGGCAGCTATCCCATATTGCCCTAGCAGCACATGGGGCAATATGCTCTGTGATGCTACCACTCAAGAGGTGGGAGGAAAGACTAGTTACAAAGGTATCTTCAGAGGGTTCTGTTTGTACTACAAAAAGAGTGTGCTGAACCAGTTAAAGGAAACAATCAAGTGGCAGCTTAGGCCACTGGCAGGGGAGAAACTTTGTTAGAGACCCTATTACTGACCGAGTTCAAATGAAGACACAAACCAGTCCTACTGCTAATTGATTAAAAACAGTTAAAAGATGTAGTATGATCTGGACCTAAAAGAAAAGCACATATTTCAGGCCAGAACTCCATCAAAATGTTGATCAATGATATTGAAAAGATTTTTAAATAATAATGTTGGTAGCAAAGGTATAATACCTAGAGTATAGTCTTTCCTAATTAATGCCTTTAATCACCTTTAAAAATTTTACCCTATCTCCCTAGGCTAAACACCACACACAAATATGTGGAAGAAAAATTCAGATTATATGAGTAATGCATGTTATAGTATATGAATCAGTATTACTTATATATTGTTTCATATCTTGCATATGAATCAATAATTATATGAATGAATTGATCTATGACTTTTAGCCATATCAGCAAGATTTCTATCTGTCTCTCCTATTTTATAACCCAGTACCAGGTACTATATCGGTCTTATATTACTCCCCATGCATTAACAGAAGTGTGTGATATGTTGTCAGACCACTGTTGGAGAGGTTGTGAGGAAGTAGGAAATTTGTATGGGGAGTGTGTCCCAAAATTAAATCACCCTGGAGTGTGCTGCCAAAACTTGGTCTGCAATAGTAGGGTTGTGATGGTGCCCCCCATAAGGCTTTATGGAAATATGCTTATGAATGCATATGCTTTATATATAAATATGACATAACTGGAATGTTTTATGCTACATATGCCATGTAACTTATCTCTGTGAAGGTTATGATATATTGAATATATTGATCCTATTTGTATGCATGTATCATTTTGTATTCGAAGTTATGAATATTGGCTTGCTTGATTTCTAAGTATCCTTGGTAAGCATTTGGTCAGCTTCTTGAGAAAGGAATGTGCAAGTTAAATGCCCAATCAAGAAGCACTTAATGGACAATGGATCTTGAAGACGCCAATCCACATCTGAGCTTTCCCAGGAATGTGGCTTGGCTGGTAAGAGAATCAGTCATACATGGACATTTGACGTGCCCATGTGACTCCAAAACTCCATTTTGTAACTGGATTCTACACAGAGGGAAGCGGGGGTGTTCACCTACAGGAGAAAGTCTATTTAAATCCCTGGGAGACTCCTCTATTTTGTCTTCATCTCTCTCAAGAGATAGCCTCTCCACTTCCGAGGATACCTGAAAGAAACTGGAACAAAGGACAGTAACTACAGGAGGTGTGAGTGATTTGCTGGACCCAGACTGGAAGAAGACTAGTCTGTAAAAGGAAACTTACTGGGTGAGGTTTTTATCTGTATTCAGTTTTCTTAGACATAGACTTGTGTGTTCTATTTTATTTTGCTTGGTAATTCACTTTGTTCTGTCTGTTACTACTTGGAACCATTTAAATCCTACTTTCTGTATTTAATAAAATCACTTTTCCTTATTAATTAACCCAGAGTATGTATTAATACCTGGGGGGCAAACAGCTGTGCATATCTTTCTATCTGTGTTATAAAGGGCAAACAATTTATGACTTTACCCTGTATAAGCTTTATACAGGGTAAAACAGATTTATTTGGGGCTTGGACACCATTGGGAGTTCAGCATCTGTGTGTCAAGGACAGAAACACTGCTTAAGTTGATTTCAGTTAAGTCTGCAGTTTTGGGACAAGTGATTCAGACCCTGGGTCTGTGTTGGAGCAGACTGGCATGTTTGGCTCAGCAAGAAAGGGTGCTGGAGTCCCAAGCAGGCAGGGAAAGCAGGGGCAGAAGTAGTCTTGGCACATCAGTTGGCAGCTCCAAGGAGATTTCTGTGATCCTCCAACCCGTCACAAGGGTAACAAGTGGTTCTCTCTCCCTTGTATGTACTACCAGTATTAGGAGCCAATGAAAGCAATAAACCAAAGTCAAATCAATTGTTACAGTAGTTTACTGTGAGCAGCCATGTCAGGGTTCCCTCCCCACTCTGAACTCTAGGGTACAGATGTGGGGACCTGCATGAAAGACCCCCTAAGCTTATTTCTACCAGTTTAGGTTAAAAACTTGCCAAGGCACAAATCTCTATTTGTCCTTGGACTGAGGTATGCTGCCACCACCAAGTGATTTAGACAAAGAATCAGGGAAAGGACCACTTGGAATTCCTATTCCCACAAAATATCCCCCCAAGCCTACAGCCCCTTTCCTGGGGAGGCTTAAAAAATAAACAAGGTGAGCACAAACCAGGACACTAAAGGTTTGTAGGACACTAAAAACCCAATCAGATTCTTAAAAAACAAAACTTTATTATAAAGGAAAAAAAAGTAAAAGAAGCACTTCTGTAAAATCAGGATGGAAGGTAATTTTACAGGACAATCAGATTCAAAACACCAAGGATTTCCCTCTAGGCCAAACTTTAAAGTTACAAAAAGAAAACCAGGAATACACCTTCCTCTCAGCACAGAGAAAATCATAAGCCAAAACAAAAATAAGCTAATACATTCCATTGCTAGTACTTACTGATTCTAATAGAGTTGGATTGCTTGCTTCCTTGATCTGTGTCTGGCAAGTACACAGAACACACAGACCAAAATCTTCCTTTCACCACACCCCCCACCCCAGATTTGAAAGTATCTTGTCCCCTTATTGGTCCTTTTGGTCAGGTGCCAGCCAGGTTACCTGAGCTTCTTAACCCTTTACAGGTAAAAGGATAATGTGCCTCTGGCCAGGAGGGATTTTATAGTACTGTATACAGGAAGGTTGTTACCCTTCCCTTTATATTTATGACAAGCCATACGTGCAATTGGGGCTGATTGAAAGATGGATTTCAAAGACGTTGGTAGTTCTTGCAGTGCAAAAGATTACTAGGTATACAATATATTTATATGCAAACTACTAAAGTACTTGGTTGGCTTGCATCACTTATTCAGATGAGGAACCCAAGCAATAAAGCATGTCTTTTTTCATCATACACAGCATATTTTCACTGTACTAATTGACAAAATATTAATTTCTTCTGAGCTCTGTATTGTATTTCACATAGGACCAGGTTTTGCCACTCTTACGCGTGTTAACTAATACCAGGGTCATATTCTGGTTTCCACGCTCACATCAAACTATGCTTTACTCTATGAGTCATCTCACTGAAGTCAGTGAAATAACTTGTAAATTCATGTGCTAGTAAATATGAGAAAGGGTATAAAAATTTGGCCAAGTGGTGGTGTTCATTTTCTTGGTTCTATTCCAGGAGTATAGTACAATACTGCTCAATGGGAATGTGGGGGGAAGAATCAAGAGCAAGGTTAGTGAGTTACTACCAACAACCATAAAATTATTTTACAATATATTATTATGCATATATTATTTTCTGGTGTAGCTGCATCAAAGTCTTTTTATACAACTTTTACTTTGCAGGTATGCCAGAAGAGCAACAATAAAAGTGAGTTTAAAACACAATTTTATCTAAGGTGTCCAATTTTCTTCTAATAAAAATGATCTCGAAAGAATGCACCTCTACATTTCAAAGTAGTCCAGAAAAAGGTGTTTCTGTAAAATGGACATTGTATTACAGAGGGGTTGGCTAGTTCACCATTTAAATTGCTGTTTTCATTAGTTAGAAATAAGGATACATCATGGTTCATGTGGTTTCTGCCCTACTTCTTTGTATCTTCATTCCAGCTTGAAAACAAATCAATGAATCTAGAGAGTTTCTTCACCGAAAAGTAAAGTATACAAAGCACCTTTACATTTGCCAGGGGGAGCTGGTGGCTTGTCATTCAGGAATGAATCAGTTTTATGTTATGTTGGGAAATGTAATGAGACACTTAAATGATATAATGCCAGATGCCTAGAGAAATTCAAAATGATGTACCTATTTTTCACCTGGTAATGTACATCTGTTTTCTGCAGCTCGTCTAGCAGGTTTCCCTGCTGAAATAAAGATACAAAGCAACACAAATTGAATATTAGCAGCAGGCAGATTTCATCCCACTGTTCTTGGATAAGATACTGACAATGAACAGTAGGAGGTCAAACCATCTCAGTTTCAGTTGTAAATAACACTTAAATAATCTGTTGCATAGTACTGTGAGAAGCAAAGTACTAAAGAAAAGAGAAAGAGATTTACTCCTGAAAGAAGAATAGTTGCTTTTCCCTGGATTTTTGTTTGTTTGTTTGTTCTTAAGTAAAAGTGTGGCTGAAAATATACACTGGACTATAATTAACACAGGTTCCCATTTATTTTGCTGGTTCTAACCCAAAGTTCCCACAGATCATAGTATATAGATATACACTTTCCATTCTCACTTATAGAATTAAACCTTACTGAGACAAATGTGCTAACAATAGAAGAGTACAGTGAAGAAAGTGTAAACATCTAATTTATGAAACCAATATATGAAAACTGCCATTGAAAAAGTGGGATTAAGTAGCACGGGTTGAAAAATTTCCCTTGAAACTTTTTTTAATGGAAAAATGGGTTTTTGACAAATTGTGTGCGTATGCGCATGGAAAGCATCTGCTTTCTGTGGGAAATTTTGACTGTCACAAACTTTTGAAAAAAGAACATTTTTTTGACCAACTAGTTTTAAGGAAAGATTTGAAGGAATGGCCCATAGAATAGTAGACCCAGATTCTCTAGTCCTGGTGAACTGTTCTCAATGCTGGGCCTTCTCTCTTGCTAATGTTATATATAATGTTGTTCAAAGAGCAAATTGGGATATAACATTAGCAAGAGATAAGCGCCAGACCTAGCACTGAGAACAGTTCAGCGGGACCAGAGAATCTAGGCCTTTGTTTAGTGTATTTCCCATTCTGTTTCTAGCCATGTGTCCTGAAAATTTATCCATGTTTAATTATACATCATCACTTCTCAGTTTTCTCAAAACAAACAAACAAAAAAAACCCCTCTCTCTTTGAAGGACTTTTGTTTTCTTTAAAACAAACCTACCAGAGCTGTTAAAAAAAAACAATAAAAGTAGAGTTGCACCAAACAACTGTACCATCTTCCTTTGTATCCTTCTGTTAACAGAGGGAACAAAAGATAGACAAATGTTTTGACAATAAGTAAGCATGATTCATTTCAACTTTGCTATTGAAAAAGGGAGATGTTAAAGAGGCTGTTTGTGTGTCATACTAGACTGCATTTCATTTGCAATCATTTTACTAAGACTTCCTTTTTTTTAATGACAGGTTTCAGAGTAGCAGCCATGTTAGTCTGTATTTGCAAAAAGAAAAGGAGTACTTGTGGCACCTTAGAGACTAACAAATGTATTAGAGCATAAGCTTTCGTGAGCTACTGATGAAGTGAGCTGTACCTCACGAAAGCTTATGCTCTAATAAATTTATTAGTCTCTAAGGTGCCACAAGTACTCCTTTTCTTTTTTTTTAAATGTCTTCTTTGTACCATTGTGTACCAAACATCAATAGACAATAGATAAACATCAATAAAATGTGTGATATAATAATGCATGGGTAAATAATGCATGGGTAAAACAGTTTGATGGTTTTGTGAAAAGTTTTTCTTCAGCTTGTTTTATCTTTTTTAACCTTTCCAGTGAAAATAAAAAGCAGTTTTCATAGGGAAGGGGAAGAAATGTTTTTCCTCAGGCAAAGCCTAGGTGAAGCCAGAGAGAATTAGTTCCTGTACACCCAAGATGTTAAGGCCTCAACTAGGGCACATGCTTAAATGTTCTGATGAATAGATTTAAATGCATGCTTAACTACTTTGCAGTATCAGCAACACACTGAAGGTAATGTGGAGTCACATTGTAGCCAAGAGAGCAACTCCCATATTTCAGCATGCACCACATGCCTGCTACTACTTTCCCAGAAATTTTTCACATGGTATGCACAACTGAACCACTCTCTCTTTAACTTAGTATGGTCCAACTCAGGTTAGGCCCAGCTGGGTCAGACATAAGTGAATGGTGCACTACTCAATTTGCTGGGTCACAGCACCACTACTCAGTTCGGGGAACCTTTCAAATGAGGGGCTAAGGGTAAAATGCCCCTCCCCCCAGGAGGCCCCGGTCCTTCCCCAACCAATGATATGCAGGATGCATAATGTGCACACAGCTGGGAGTCCCACTGAATACACAGCTTTGTGGATGTGGTTTACTAACCCTTATCTGAGCCAGTACATGGAAGTGGGGAGGGGACCTGAGACATGGTTCCACCCCTTCCTGACATGCTTTTGGGCACTAAGCAGAGAGTAAGCCTCAATGTAACGTTCATAATATAGCTCCATCACCGTATTATCTGAGCACCTCACAATCATTAATGTATTTATTCACACAATGCGCAGAAGTATTATTACCTGCTGCCCCTTAAAAAAATACAAAACATGAACCGAGACACAGTAGATTAGGAATAAAATTTTTAGATGTGTCTAAGGAGACATCAAGGAATATTAATCCGAATTAACTGATGGTGTGAAAACCTTGTGTGGAGTCTGCTACTCAAAATTTAAGTGGTCTTAATTTGATTTAGTTTAATTCACTCTGAAAGTGAATTAAGTTAAACCAATTTAAGGCCACTTTAATTCTCAATGAGGATTTATTTTGGTTTAACTAATCCACTTCAAATTCATATCTTTAGTTAGTTAGGATTAATTTTTCTGGCTGTCCCCATGTAGACAACCCCTATGTGATTTAGGAGACTAAGCTCCATTTTCAAAAGTGATTTAAGAGTTTAAATCTCATAAAAAAGCATTGGGATTTCAGCTCTTAGGTGCTTAAGTCACTTTTGAAAGTATAACACAGGCTCTTAAATTGATTAAATATTTTTGAAACACTTTACCATAAGCTACTTGCCCACAGTCATTCAACTAAAGTGGGTGGTGGTGAGTGCAAGAAATTGAACCCAGCTCTGCTGACTCCTGGTATAATGCTTTAATCACTGGATCACACTCCTGTTCCTGCTAGATCTTCTTTCCTCCTCCATACCCATCTCCAAAAGCAGGGGCTGTAATCTCGCCTAACCTTTACACAGAGCACGCAGGAAGGGGGAATGCTCCTGAACACCTGACAAATCCCAGGCAGTACCTGTCCAATTGGAAAGGTTTCCTGCAGAACAGCAGCAAGAAAAGTATCCTATAACTGGCTTGCACATTTTAAGCAGTCTTCTCTGGATTTCTTTAGTGCATTTTTTCTACAACTAAATTAACTATCATTGTAATGAAACTACAATTGAAATAGCTTTATTGAAGTTTTATAGATATCAGGAATAGGCTAAAATCCAGATTATTTCTTTTTCTCCCAAAAATTCAGCTGCACTTCAATGGCTAATGTCACAGTACACTCCAAATTGACAAGAAATCTTCTCAGATAACATTTAATATACTATGCAGCTGAGGAAGGCATTTCGGCCACAGCATTGCCAGCTTTGTTGTAATTTTCCAAAATTAAAATAAATTCTGTACCTAACAAAACATGAGATCATCATCTCTTACCGGTTTGCTCACAGCATGATATTGCTGAGTTCCCAAAACTGAGTTCCCAAAATAGCAGTGGTGTTTGGCATTTCAAACTGACCTTGTTATTTTCCTTAGCTTTTTACTATAGTATCCATCACCCAGGGTCTGGATCTTGGGTACATTAGGTTTGCATGACAAGGCCATAGCAGATTTCAGGAGCTAAATTCTCTGGTGATATAGGAGGTCACAGTTGCGCTGAAATGAATAGACCTGTGCCCATTTATACCTTCAGAGAATTTGGCCACAGAAGTGTTCCTCTCTTCTGCTATCCCTAGAAGACTCCAATCTCACTGAAACTTGCCAACAACATATCAAAAAACTGCAACCGTTCATGTTAGTTTTTCAGAAATCCAAAGAATAGCTTGGCATCCTAGGCAATATTTGATGTTATGTTTCTGATCTAGCTCAAAGTGTTTCAGTTCTAGCAGGATTCATATTAATATTTCCAAATAAAATAGAGGGGGGGGGAGAAGAGAGAAACTAGATAAAAGCCCACTCATAACATCTCCATGGGTCATATTTATCTGCATGTGAAGGCATGAAATTCAGATTTACACATACACTTACTAACCCATAACTGAGGAAATGAGATTAGCAAGTATTCCCATAACATCACCAGGCACATAATAAGATTACTTGTACACTTGTTATCTGCTAAGGAAGTTTGTCTGCCTTTTGCATAGGTTCCCTAAGCTCTTATCTGCAAGACAAGTAGAAGGTAAAATCTAAATATCTCATCTAAATCAATGGTCTCCCCTGGAAAAACAAACGAAAACAAGTGGACCTGTTTACATTTTAAATGTCAAATATTATTTCATCAACGCAATATTGCCCTGAAGAATTTGAATTATGTGCAAATTGGCAATGAAAATTAGCTTGTGAATTTGTATTCAAAGAGTTATTCAGTCAGTGGATACTTTTTTAGAAATTTTAGAGGTAAACAAATTTGCTTTTAGAGCTGGTCTTTAAAAAAGGGAAAAACAGCAAATGCGTAAGGTGGGGTGAATGGAAAGGAGCAGGAAGGGGAAGAAAACATTGAATGAACCATTTAACATAGTATCTATGCCATAAATAAGGAACCCACTGGTGGCTATTTAATTCTGGATGTGCGACTGCAAGGATTATCTTTCTGATTCATAGCAGAGGCATCTCTCCAACTAAAATTTTTTAAAATAAATATGGGTTTAAACTATGTGTGAAAAAAGAGCATTCTCAACCTTTGCAAACTCCCAAAAACAGTTGTAGAACTTACCCAAGCCTGCTACACATATGGGGCTGGATCCTCAGCTAGTGTAAATCAATATAGTTCCATTTATTTCAGATTATGACCCACTGCTGTCCCTCATCCCTCTCAAGTTTTTCACTCATTTAAGTGTTCTACATTTGTAGGAAAACTTAATATATTTTTTTCACTATGCACATAGCACCTTTCATCATGAAGCACTCCAAAGGACTTTACAAATTATATACATAAAGCACACCTGAATGCAGCCATGTGAAATTCACCAGGTATCCAGAACAAATCATGGTAATTACTTGGCTCCATTTCTGTCTAACACACCAGCTTGGAACTGACACCCACAGCCTTGACCTAAAGCAGATTCCCACTCACTCATATTGTGTGGAGCACAACAACTTTGGAACACAGACCAGGCATTCAGAGCAGATTACAGCTGAAGGGAGTTAAACATATGGACATGATCCACCCCACACACAGTTGGGATTTTTCAGGGTAAAGTCTTTGCCCATAGTCCCTAATTCTAACCCCTTAACCATCAAATTGATAGCCACATTGGTGTCAGTGAGATATGCTTATCAGGTTAATGGCTCTAGTTACCCCTAACCTTGACTACAAGAGAAAAAATAGCACGTGGTCGCACCTGATGGGTAATGGGCAGAGCAAGGAGCATGAGGGGGAAGTATAGGCAGCATGACTGAGGACCAGTGGGCATCCCACACAAAGTGTTTTGTGGTACAGTGTCTGGAACAGCACACACCACAAAGATAATATGGATAGACAGAAATCATGAATAGGCACACTGACAGGTGTTGTGTTGTGTGTCTGTTTGCAACCAAAGACCCATATAATTCCAACAACAGTCAGAAAAGTGTCCCACAGAGACTTCTGTCACCATCAGGCCCTGTAGCATAAACAGCACACACACACTGCTACCAGGGCTTTAGTACTTCTGGTGATACAATCATATTGTCTGACATGGGTGCCTCTTATTTATCAATCAAAACTGATGACACATTGAAACAAATGTGCAGGGACTCTGCTCACTTACAGCTGCTGCCCCGTACATCGTATGGTTGGTGTATCGGCAGGATTTGTGCACAGCCCAGGCATGTACTTCCTTTGGAGTGGGAGCATCACTTAGTGGAAAGAAGGTCAAGAGTGGCCATTTTGGTGAGTGGAGGAGTTGAACCAGGGTCAAAGATGATATGAGGAGGTAGAAGGCTCTGGAGTTGGACATAACATCAATGATTAAACTGAAGGGTGAGGTTGGGGGATGCAGGAAGAGGAAGCCAGGTACCAAAATCAAAAAAGTGAAGAGGGGAGTAGGAGGAGGAATTGGGATGGTAGCAATATAGAAGAGGGGAGGAGAACAGAGCTTAGGAAGTTTTGCTCAAAAGGAGGAGAAAGTGGGTGGAAGGTCTGGAAGCAATAGGAAGGGAGCTTGGAATCCCTCCCAGCATTTTCTGAGAATGAGTCATGTCAGGATGTGTGTGAGGAGCAGGGGTTTCTACATGAAAGCAATACCACAAGTAAAGAGATCCAGGTTTCAATGAATGGATGGAGCATGGATGGAGTGAGAAATAAAAGATCATGGATGGTTATGATAGTTTTTTAGGAAATGAGTATTCCAGAGGAATCAGGGGAAAGGTTGGAGTAGGGATGAGGCTGCAGAATATGGGGTCAAAGTGATGAGACAAGTGATAGAGAAGGGTAAAACTGGGTGTGAAGATAGAAATAAAGGGAGGGGCCAGTATTAGGGGAAATGTTTCAAGAGGTGAGAGGGAGACAGCAGAATGTCATCGTCATCAAGGTTATTTTGTTATCTTCAGGAGTACCTAAAAACTGGGCAATTTTTGCCCATCTTGTATCTATTATTTGGCTGAATAGAAGATTTTAGTGCTGTCAGTCAGATACCTTTCTTCAGAATTAAGTTTAAGTCATTTAAAAAACCCAGTGAACATCGCAAAATAATACCACTACTCTTTCCTATATTCATCAGTTACAAAACAATATAGATAATAAAGTCATCTTCAGGAAAGTTTGCTTTCCTTTCGTTATGTTCAACTGGAGGCATGTATTTTAGTGAGGCCGGTTGCATACATGAAAAAATATTTTTTAAAGGAAGTGAGGAGCTATAAAAATATTTTACTCTGTCAGCATTAAACCTTATAAATCTATTATTGTAGTTTTCTAAATCCATATGCATTATGGAACGAGGAAAGAATAATTTAAATACCAACAAGATGATCAGCATGTCAAAAGTTCACTGCTGAGTGAAGTCCAAACATTTCTTTGGGCTTTATTCCAAACAAGGCAACTAATTTGTATGTGGGTGCCAGGAATAAGAAACTTTAGTGTACTTTCCATTATAATTTGTGATTATGATGATGATAGCCCCCTTTCTATTACCGTGATCATTACCATCATCATAACTCTTTCAAAAAACATACAAGCTGTTCTGTGTTGTCTTGAATTCCTAAGTCCAACACTCTGAATTAAGGCCAACCTAGGGCATTTAAATTACTGTCAGAGTTAGGACAAGGAAAGTCAATTTCTTACAGTGCAGACAATTATGGGTCCGGAGCTGACTGATCCATTGACTTATCTTGCTGATGGAGATTAAGAAATGCTCTGTGGACACTATCAATCTCAACTTTTTCCTCATCTCACTATACCATAGATAGCTCATTTTTCTGAAGGAGAAATTACAATTGTGTAGAGGTAAAAGTTCTCTGGGAGAGAGAGTCTGTAGTTTTGTAACAAAATGTTATGAATGTTTTTGATTTGCACAGATTGAAAGAAGACTTTTTGCCACGGGGTTTCTACAGTAATCATTGGCTTTTATTTCAGGAACACATTAAATACAGTTTTGGTAGGAATAACTGAATCATGATTCTGTACTGATTGATTTTACAAAAACTGTTTTCATGCTCTGATGTAGGTGGCCATTTCATTCTGAAGGAAAAGTAGAACACATTACAAAACTACCTTGACATGCACCATTGGGGAAATAAAACGTGCCTTGACATCTCAGCAGTACATTTCTTGCTCATGATGGGCTATGTGTGAAATGGACTGAAAAGTCCACAGAAAACTCTTTTATTCATCTGCACTGCAGTCTACAAAAGCAGGGCAGATCTTCATCCACATGTACTCTACTCTTCATTAGCACTGCTCTTAGAGTTTGTGAAAAAACATTGTTATGAAAATCTCCATTTCTTCTTGGTCATTTTGTATTTTGTTTTGAATCTCTTGCGCTATTCCAGAGCAAAGGGTCTGAGCGAAAGGCTAGAGACATGGAAACAAAGAGGAATTTATTTTTAAAAAGGGAGGAACCCGTTGGCTGTTGGAATCTGATCCAAACACTGTTAAGTAAGAGACTTTCCATGAACTGTAATGCACACTGGATTTGGTTCTCAAAGCATTCAGTCATATAAAATTATATAGCCAGAGTTGATGCTTTAAAAAGATATAGAGCTTCTTGCCATGCTTGAAACTCTCCACTGTCTGACTGTTCCTTAAGTCCATTTCTCTCTCCAGTTCTCACTTTCAGGCTCGGTCCATATTTAACTTAGGTTGCCCAGCACTATAAAACATTGTGTGCCCTGCGAGTCGTAGTTAGGTTGACCTAATCCTGGTGTAGACGCAGTTAGATCAACAGAAACATTCTTCCATCAACCTACTGATACTCAGATAAATGGATTAACTGAATGAACCGAAAAGTCCCTTCCACCAATGTAGGAAATATCTACACTAAGGTGCTGCAGCATGTAGTATAGACATGCTCACAGATTAAATGCAAGGAGGTGAAGTATAGTCTTAAAATGCAAATCACTAGGAGATGAGTCAAATGGGTTGATTGCGGTAAAAAGGCCCTTTTTTCTTTGTTTTTTTGTTTTTTTTTTAAGGGGTAGGAAGCTCTCCTTTCCATCACTCAAATATTTAACCATAGATAAATCTTCCAGTAAGTACCAAACAGTCTGTCTTTTGAATTTTCAAAGAGAAGTCACTGCTCTGCAAGACGGAGAGAGTGAATAGTTAAATGTAAAATTAAAGCCTGTGTGTAATTCTCAGAGGAAACAATTTGTCTGAAAAAGTCCTGTCTGGGATAGCAGTGAAAACTTCCACACATTTGCCTGAAGGACTGGTGAATCATTAAAGGAGAAGAAAAATGTGGAGCTATAAATACAAAAGCAATTAATTTGTTCTTCGGTGTTTTATGGAAATTCACTCAGGTGGAAGAAATAACTTTTTCAGTATATGCATATGCAAATCACATACCATTATACAATCTGCATATTTCATTATATAAGAAACAGGGTGAGACTGAAATAATCCTTTGAGATCACACACAGACAAGAGCAGAATCCCTTCAATGAAAATAAGTCCTTATTCCTTTGTAACTCCATATGACTTTCAGACTTATTTTGGAAGTAGGGGACTGGAAGTCAGATCTTGAGTTACACAGAGGATGATGACCTTATATAACCACACCAATTCAGTGAACCAGTCTCAACTCATTTACTTTGTAATTAGTCTTCTTTGTTTCCCTACCTGGATAAATATATCTGGGACAGGAGTTCAGCTGTTGTAATCAACATAAATCCATTGTCTTCAATAGAGTCGTACACATTTACACCAGTTAGGAATCTGGTATATTTCTATGGAAATAACAGAAGAATTTTCTGTGTTCCAATCCATGTTCTTGCCTACTTGATCCTGTAACAAAGTCATCATCCTGTAGGCATGGGATCATTATGATTTCACAAATTAAGCATTATAACTGAAACAATATTAAGTAGGAGTAAAAATGGGCTGCAAGGGATAAAGTCTTTATTTAAGACAATTTTTTTTTCAAATTAGCAAAGTGGCAAGGGAAATTATAAGAAACAATAAATGAGTTTATGTTTAAATCTAATATATTACAAACTTTCCCACTCTGTTGAGAGGGAAGTCCCTTTTAAAATCTATTAATGATATTAAACAACCTAAATCAGGTTTGGGTTGTTGTCTGTTCCCTTTTTTTCTGGGCGGAGGGTTGAGGAGAGGATAGATATATTTCTCTTTCAGAAACAAAGAAGAGTAACATTTGAAAAAATGAAATAAATTCCATTGACATGCTGTAGAGCTCCAATTGATTTTGGACATGAACTATGACAGATATGACTATTTCCTGCATATTCTTGAGTGACTTTATTGAATTAAGTTTAAGTATCTTTTGGGACATTGCATTAATTTCAAAGTTTAAGTATTATTGTGGGCTGGGATTATAAGTAACCTCCATAGAGGGGGAGAGGTGATGTGAGGCCTGGGACTTCGAAGGATTATATTGAAAATGTGCCAGACAAGAATGGACTTTTGGGACAATAAGCATGAAGTGAACTTCCTGGGCAATACCCACAGACAGTTTAGAGCAAATTCCCCACCTCCAGATATGCAAAATCTCAGACTTTTGAAGCTACACTCTGAGGATTGGATCATCATCTGCTGATTACCTGCTCCAGGAAACTCAAGATCAGATACTCCAGTGGTATAAGAAAAAGCTGAACTGCCCAGTTTGTGTTCTGGTTCTGAATCTGAGACAGTTATGAAGTTGTAACCATGGGGAAAACCTAGTTGTGCATTTTACGAACTGACACCTTGCAAGGCCTTAGGTTGGAGTTGAAGGTGACCTCTGGTAAGCTTTTTAACATGGGTGCAATTCTTTTATTGTTTTAATATATTTTCTCAGTAATGCTTTCACCTTATAAATAAATGTGCTTTCTTAGAAAGAGCTGTGTGGTAACTTCTAACTGTGGACAATACACTGGACACAGCCGTTGGAGAGAATGTAAAGTGCAGAAGCTGACCTTTTTGGCAATCTGTCTTGCTGGGAGTATCACAGTGTAGATAAGGAACTGTTCAGCTTGAGAAAAAACCCAGTCAGGATGGAGTGAGACACAGGTCTCCAACCAAAAAAGGTGACATCTGAGAGCTGGAAACCTAAAGTTGGTGCCTTTGGTGGACTAAAGGGGGAAACAAATGTGCAGTTACCATAAAACTATGACAACGGTCAAATACCATGTAAGTTACTAGAAGCTGTATTTTGTGTGTGTCTGTTATTCCCCATGGGCGAAAGTCCTGTCTTCCCAAACAAAGCTGAAGTAAATGGCCTTTGTGGGGAAAACCATGCAGGAGTGGGAGAAGGGAATCCACTCCTCATACCCTCCAGCGGGTCATAGGAATAAAATATAGCACCTATTACTCCTTATATTTTGGGTTCCTGGCTACTAGATACAGAAGTCTCTCCCTGCATCACAATATCTCTGCTCTACACCAGACTTTTTGCATATGGTGCAGAGCCCATGATCTTGGTGTCTTAGAGGTTGGTAAAATCTTCTACCACTCTATATGTCTACTCTTCTGCCTGCTCTACAACTTTACTATGATATCACATAGCTTTCTATTGAAAAAAGTGGTTTGAGTTAAATTAAATATTTGGTTTGCAAGCATTTTAAACCTTTTAAAAATAAAAAGCAAAGGGTTAGATCCACAGAAGAGCTTTCCAACTTATAAATGAATAGTGCAGAGGGTTTTGTGGGGTTAAGTTGATTTCATCCAAGATGCACTCATAGGCCCCATCCTGCAATATGGTCCTTGGATCTTCCCTACAACATGGAAATCAAATGGAGTTTTGCTAGTCACTTCAGTGGGTGTGCAATCATGGTCCATTATAGAGGTACATCCATTTAAATCTGATTGAAGGATACAGGCCATAAGCTGCACAGTGATTACATATATAGAAACAATATATTTACCTTTCAGTTTTAAGGCTTAATGATTATGTTTAACCATAATTGGTTCAGTATTTTCCTAAAGCATAAATCATAACATATACCACTATATCTCTGAAGTGCAAGCTGTGCTTTTGTATTAATGCATGCACAATATATTCATTTATGTATTAGCAATCCACAAATGTGTCTGTATATGAAGCAATTGTGATGCCATGGTTATGACTAAAGAGGAAATTTCATCGTAACCTACTATGTTCTATCATTCATAGCTTTTATTTTTTAAAAGTTGTTATGATATTCTTTACACATAAATGTCTCAAAAATTACAATATCGTTTTTCCAAATTTTCCTCCCTCCCAAGCAACTAATGGAAAAGTTTGAAAAAATTGTATTGTCATTTTTGAGACTACTTAGGGGCATGTTTTCACCACATAGCTGGTTGTTATCTGGTGGTCTCATATAATCCGAATATAGTTTAAAAAAAAAATCAAAGTTGTGGAGTTATCCTCAATGAGAACATGCATCTTTGACTTACTTGAAGAAATTTGGTTTAGAAAGAAAAACAATGAAGTTAAAACTATTCAAAAATGATGTGCTCTGATGCTCAATACATGAATTTACACTACTTTCTGGTCAGTGAACTGCAGTCTGGAACTTGAGATATAGCGTGTATATATATGTTTTTATTAATTACCACTATGGATCTACCATCCTTCCTGGTCAACCAGTGCATTTATTTCAAACTGTAGGACTTTTATATCCAACATCCAATAAGCCTGGAATTTTCAGTTTTAAACATATGCAATAAACTAACATATTGGCAGATCCAATCTTCCCCATTCAGTGAGAAGAAGAGGAGGCATCTGCAAAAATAATTCCACCACTCTGGCAACTAAATAAATCTGAAGCTCAGAAATCAGCTATAGTTATTTTAGAAAGAAGGGACAAACGTCACAACTGGAACATCTATCTGAACTCCTTCATTCTTAAACATATATACATACATATATGCCTTTCCCACACTTTCCTAATCTTTCTCCCACCTTCAGGTTTTTATTTTGGATTGACCTCTTGAAAGAGTCCACTGTTGGGAACAAAGAACTCACAAGAACAGTTTGCAAAATTTTGACCCCATCAAATCAAACCTTAGCCAGGACTCAGAGCCTAACCACAACCATACATTATACTTAATTCAGACAAGATTCCAAATACCATTCCTTGAATATATGTCCAACTCACGAAGGTGGAGTGTAGTTTCAAAAACTCATTCTTAGTAAATGTAAATTCTCTTTTTTACTAATTCCCAACACCAGCTCATTTAACTTAATTACATGCTAGTTCTCAGTTTTAGGACCCTCACACCCTATTAAAACACTAACATTAGTAACTGTTCCTCTTTCTATTGTGCAACGTTCACATCTGTACAAAGGTTGCATGCATCATCACAGAAGCCATGGCTGTGGAGGTGAGATTAATGGGTTAGTCTTGGCATGGGCCTATTTCATCTGTTCTTTAATGGTTTGTTTTAAAAGAGGTACTTACAATTAGAACTGGATTAGAAACTGATATTTTGATTCACTGACAGTTCAGAAAAATTGGTTTGAGTTAAATATTTGGTTTGCAGGCATTTTAAACCTTTTTAAAATAAAAAGCAAAGGGCTAGATTCACAGAGGAGCCGTCCAATTTTATAAATGAATAGTCATTGGAGAAAGGACTTACATGTCCCACATCCCAAGTGAGTGTCAAGCTATGAAGTTATTCTCTCTTTGGCACACTGTCTATTAAAGTATTTTTTTACAAAGTGGAACAGCTTCATCAGGAGAAATTGAGAGATACCCACTCCAGAATAGCCAACAGTCCAATGGTTAGGGCATCTTCCTGGAGGGAAAATGTAGCGTCAAATCTGTACTCCAAAGCTGGTATCTGAATGTGGGTCTTCCCTCTCCCATGTGAGTCCCATAACTACTGGGCTTCGGTATGTAAAGGGGTTTGGATACACTATCTTTTCCACCTGTTTTATGAATCTTTTCCACTCCATCCCTCCTCCAACCCCCCCAAAATATCAAAAACTCTTTGGTGAATCATGTCAAATTTTGGTTGACCCTAAACTGCTATTTTTGGGCAAATAAACTACTCATCCTAAAAATTTCACCGATCTCTAATTAGAATAATAGAAAAAGTACCTTGGCTGATTTTTCATCAGAGTTTGAATGTCTGTTAAGAATGTAAACAGCATTATTTTTTCCTTTTACTGATACATACACAACCATCCTCCCAAACCAAAGTGTTTGCATTTTGACAAGGAGCATGGCTTTGCTTATCATAAAAATTTGAATCAAAACTAACTCAGGATGGCAAATGTGAATTTTCTGACCTTCTTCCACTTTAGCTCATTACTTACACTGTAAGCAAATAACCCAGGCATTTTGAGATTTCATTTCTCTATGCTCCCAGATCCCCCATGCAAAGAAAGAATCAGGTTCCCCTCCAACTCTGCCCCAAATGAGTTTCACTCTATGTGCAATTGTCAAAAAAATAAAATATTCATGCAGGCAAATCTCCTCCTGCATATTGACAATTAAGATAGGCCTATACTTATCCTAACTGACATAGTATCCATTCAGTCCTGGTGGAGATTCCAGTCATCCTATTTTGACAAGCCTGGCTTTAGAATAGGGGCAGGCAAACTTTTTGGCCTGAGGGCCACCTCGAGTTTCCAAAATTGTATGGAGGGCCGGTTAGATGAGGCTGTGTCTCTCCAAACAGCCAGGTGTAGTCCGGCCCCCGCCTCCTGTCCGACCCCCCACTTCTCGACCCCTGACGGCTCCCCTGGGACTCCTGCTCCATCCACCACCCCCTGCTCCCTGTCCCCTGACCACTCCTGGACACCCCACCCCTGACTTACCCCTGCCACCCCATCCAACCCTCCCCCATTCCTGACTACCCCCCTGGAACCCCGTCCCATACAACCCCCCTGTTCCCTGCCCTCTGACCCTCCCTGAATCCTATCCATACCCCTGACCACACCCCTGAACTCCCCTGCCCTCTATCCAGCTCCCCCTTACCATGCTGCCTGAAGCACCGGTGACTGGTGATGCTACAGCCACGCCACCCAGAGCACCGGGTCAGGCTGCAGCTCTGCAATTGCGCTGCCCGACTGCCCAGAGTGTGGTGCGGCGTTGAGGCTGCAGGGGAGGGGGAACAGCAGGGGAGGGGCCGGGGGCTAGCCTCCCGGGCCAGGAGCTCAGGGGTCAGGCAGGAGGGTCCCATGGGCCGGATGTGGCCCGCGGGCCATAGTTTGCCCACCTCTGCTTCAGAATGACAAAAAGTTAAGTAATATGAAGCTAGGAACAAGCAAGACCTCAGAAATCAAAATCTGGGCTAGAAAAAGGGGCATTGTAAAACATTAATGGGATTTCATATAATAAAACTGAAATTAGCCAAGGCCATTTTATTTTCCATTTGCACACAACGGAAATAGGCCTGAAGTAAAAGCCAAATTCTAAGCACTCCTAAATTAGGGAGCATTTGAAATCTGGATCCACATTTTGTGGTTTGAACCCATCTCTAATACAAAACTATCTTTCATACACAAGAAAAAGAAGATAGTGTGCTACAAATGAGACAATGGGCCTGACACTGCTCTCAGATATTCAAGCATGACTCCCACTGATGTCAAATGTGTGTTCATGTGAGAGACAGCAAAATAAGGTATGGGACATCTCAGAAATTCCATTGACTTCAATGGGTATGCAATGAGGTCTTACATAAAATTATAACCATTCCCATCAAGAAGAATTACAGCAACAAATAAAATAATAATAATTAAAAAAAAACAATTACACTAATAACCAAAAGTAAACCAAACAAAATTTAACAAGTACTGCCACATTACATCTAGTAATGGTATTGGGGATATTTTACAGCCAAGGAAATTTGCAATAGAGCTGGTCAGAAAACAGAGTTTCCATTTGGTCAGAAATTCTGCATCTCAGAATTTTTGTTGTGAATTGTAACAAAACCTAATCATTTCAAGAGTTCTGATGGAATGGAAATTTCAATACATTATTATTTGGAACCATCCATTTTGTTTCAATAATTCTCAGTTGCTTCACTTTGACAACATTGAAACATTTTGTTTAGATCAGGTAAAACGTTTCATTTTAATGTCAACACGTAAAATATCAAATATGCCATATTGTATATAATATAGCTAAACCAAATATATCAAAATAAGAAAGTCAATACTTTAACTAAACAAAAAACTTTAAACAATTTGTTTAGAGATTTTCCCGTTGAACATTTTGTCAAAAATCAATATGATCCTATGAAATATTTCAATTTAGACAACATTCTATTTTCTGTTAGAAAACTGTTACATTATTGCTATTTTTATCATCTCTAGTTGCCAGTAATGGTGTTAAAGGTTATTCCATTGGCAAGATACTCAGAATAGGTCATGCTTGTCCCTGTATATGCCATTAAATCACTATTTCCATGTCAAAGATTCAGTCATTGCCCACACTGTAAAGCATGAACTTGACTATTTCGAGATTCATCTGCCTTTTGGATACATGGAGGATTTATTATTCCATCACTGTGAATCCATTTAAATTTAAACCCAAATAATTGAGAGAAACAACTCACATTTCAACAAATACAAGTGCTTGTAGTGGTCCTTGTAGGTTTGAAACAGGAGATATGTTTACATATACATATATAGATCCTGTTAAATTACATAACACACACAAAGTTACTCACCAGCTTAAAAACTTCTCATATGTGAGGGAGAAAATAAACTGTTCTAACATCAATTTGAGTGTAAACAGCTCTTTGAATTGCATTCATAGATTTCACTAAAAATCCCTGCAACAAGCTTAGAGATATGTATCTGTCCAAGTTCTTATATTGGTGCCCATCACTACAGTATCTGCGTGCTTCAGTAAGTTCATATGTAAAATACAAAAAAATAGAGTGTTTGCTGAACTACAAGATGCACCAGATGTAAATAAACAGGGAGTAGGTTAGATTGACCTTTCTTTTTATTCCCCTCCACAAATTCTTTGTCTTGGTTTCTTAACATTATATTAATTTTGAATCCCCAAATTCTGAAAAGTCTCAGATGAAATTGTTTGATTGTTTTATAAACAGAAGAAACTCAAGGGCTAACTGTTACAGCTGAGCCGCATTCTTCATAGCACAGCTCATAAACAAAAGGGCAGTGTTCTGATAACGTAAAGGTCTGACTTGCCCACTAAACCATTGGTGTTCGAGTTGAGCCTAGCAATAACCATAACTATGCTTAAGTAATATAGAGCAGATGGTAGAAAACATCACATGCCATTCTCCTGCAACTCTTCCAATTTCCCTTTTTTAAAGATGGAATGTTGGGGGAGATTTTCAGAGAGACAAATAGCATTCGGGCACAGAGCTGGGCAAGTTACTGACTTTCCATTTGACCTTCAACATTTCATTTGTTTTTGTTCTGTTTTTAATAAAACCAAAGGGAATTTGGAAATGAAGAGTTCTATTCACAAAACCAAGGAGGAGGAGGACCCTTTGTAACTGATACCCCAGTGGTTATGGCACTCAGCTGGGATATAGGGAATCTGGTGTTAATCCCTGCTCTGGAATAGGGACATGAGTGCAGGTCTCCTACCTCCCAGGCCAGTACCCTAACCACTAAAATATTAGCTATTTTAGGGTGGGTTGCTCTCAATCTCTCCTGTTGAAGCTGTTCCACTTTGTTACAATGCATATTGAATTATTTAAAGAGGGAATGGAACCTAAGTCCCCCCAACACTCCCCAAATGTCCCATCTGTGTCCAAAGCACCAGGTGATAGGATAACAGACTTGCTCTCTCTGCCCAATGAATATTTATTTATACAAAGCGGAACACTTTCAACAGAAGACATTGAGTGAAACCCACCTCAGAATATCTGATAGCTGGGTGGTTAGGACAGAATATCCAATAGCCTTGGAAGGTGGGATCAGCTGGGTTCCACTCTGTACTTTGGAGCAGGTCTTCAAAACTGGGTCTCCTGCTTCCAACATGGGTGCCCAAAACACTGAACTATATATAACAGGGGGCCACAATCCCCTATTACTTTGTGAAAGGTGTCTATATCCCCCTGTGAATCTAGCACTTCCCAACCACAAAACATTTTGTTTAGGAAATAGTTCATTTCAACATTTCCAATTTTTCCCCCAACTGAAACAATTTGCCAAAATTGATACATTCACAAAACGTTTTGATTGACTCAAATCTACTTTTTTTAATGAAAAAAAAACATTTTGGATGAATACTTTTGCCAAGCTTGAGTTAGGCACCTAACTCTCAATCCAAAAACAATGGGAGCTAGGTGCCTCACTAACATTTATGCCTTTGAAAGTCTCCCTCATTAACAATAATTCTTTGCTTTGGTGGGTCAAACATCCTCCCTTCCCTCCTCGTAACACCCTTCTCCCTTATTTTAAAAATGATTGGATAGTTATTCTAAAAAAATAACTATCCAATCTTTCACACTTAGGAGTTTAATTTTAATCCAATAGTTGATTTCTGAGCCTCTCTCTCTCCTCCTAGGATTCATTGGCAACAGTACTCTTCACTCAGCTGCTGCTCTGTAGATACAGAAAAAAATTAAGTAAATGTTTTGGAAAATAATACATATGCAAGGGTTGGAGACCAAATACTTTAAAGTCTTACCTACAAAAGATGAATCATAGAAATGTAGGACAGGAAAGGATCTCAGGGGATCATGTAGTCTAGTCCCCTGCAGTGAGGCAGGACTGAGTATTATCTGACCATTCCTGACAGGTATTTGTCTAACCTGTTTTGAAAACCTCCAATGACAGATTATACAACCAACCTAGGTAATTTGTTCTTGTGTTTAACTACTCTTACAGTTTGGAAGTTTTTCCTAATTTCTAACCTAAATCTCCCTTGCTGCATTTTAATCCCATTAGTCTTGTCCTGTCCTCAATGTTATGTTGTTGTCCAATGTCATGCAGGTCATAGATTCATAGATTCATAGATACTAAGGTCAGAAGGGACCATTCTGATCATCTAGTCCGACTTCCTGCACAGCGCAGGCCACAGAATGTCACCCACCCACTCCTATGAAAAACCTCACCCATGTCTGAGCTATTGAAGTCCTTAAATCATGGTTCAAAGACTTCAAGGAGCAGAGAAGCCTCCCTCAAGTCAACCATGCCCCATGCTACAGAGGAAGGCGAAAAACCTCCAGGGCCTCTCCAATCTGCCCCGGAGGAAAATTCCTTCCCAACCCCAAATATGGCAATCAGCTAAATCCTGAGCATATGGGCAAGATTCACTCTGGGTTCTTCATCATCTGGTGTTGAAAATTATTTAGTGTAAAGGTGACACAACTATTTTTTTTCTAGATTAGGATTTAAAACATTTTCACACTTGCATTTTAAAGTCTAGTGTAGGTAACACACACTACCTTTGACACATTTTAAGTTAGTTGCATAAAAGCCTAGAGGACAGCCTAATTAAAGTATATACTGCCTTCTCTATATAAAAAAATTTATATTAATTAGCATGTATTAGCTAATACAGTCTAACATCACTCCTGTAAATCGTAGGTTGAAAAAAGCAGAGACCTTGTGAAATGTTGTCTATTATGCTTTCTGTGGAGGTGTTGACAAATATTTAACCTGTGTACAACAACAGCCAAACTGCTATCTTCAACATTTGTTTAGGGGGGTTGGGAGAAAACATTTTCATTATTGTTTAGATGGGGCATAAAAGACCTAATTGGAATATAAAAGGATGGTTACATTCAAACTAGTCACATCATTAGCAATAAAGGTGAACCTATACTGTTTAGGTAACAGTGATATCATCAGTGCTTGTGGTGGAAACAGAACTGTGAAATCGGGTCTGTCCACTACTATAAATCATCAGGTGGTGCTATTAGAGAAGGGCATATTAGATCAGTTTATCTGAATGTATAAAGTTAGATTGGTGAAAATGCTTACTATCAAGTGTGATGTACCTCTTTTTAGATGCTGAATATAGCTGTTCAGGAATTTTCTGTCAGAAAATACAGTTTCTGCAAAACTGAATTTACCTGCAAGAAAATTTATAATTTTTTTATTATGGCAGCTGTAGCCCAGTCCATAGAAAAGATTGGGGCGCAGACTCTGATTCCCATAAGGTAATGAGGCACTATGGGAAAATGTAGTTAACTATTAACTGATTTGAAAAAAATGTTTCAGATCAGTAAGCTGAAATAAAAGATTTCAGTTTCAGGAATGTTAACAGGTTTCATTTTGTTTTGACATTTTCAAATGATTTGTTTTCAGAATTTCCATTCTGCAGACCATTTAAACTTTTCATCTTACTTTGGAATGAAAATAAATGTCCTCATTTCAGAATTTCCCATGGGATGGAAATTCCACATGTTGTTCTGTTCTAGTGCCAAGTATAACACAAGTAAAGTTGATTTGCCCACTGAATCTTTCTTACTAAAAAATCTTGCCCTTATATCTGGCTACTGTTTACAGATTATACCCACACAAGTAAGTAGAATAGTACAAGACCTTGACAGTGAAGTTTGTTCTTATCATTCTGGATGTTCTCATTATCAATAGAAATGTTTAATCCCCATTTCACAGAAAATGTTGATTCCTTGAAACAAAAAATGTTCATAATAAAGGGTGAAGTTCATGTTAAATATATATATATATATATATATATATATATATATATATATATAAAAAGAAAATGTCAAAATGTGTGACATTTTCTAAAGAAAAAGTTCATTTTTTCAATATGAAATGACTTTTCCTTCTGAAATTCTAGTTAATATATAGTAAAAGAAAAAAGATTGAAATTGAAACAAAATTTTTTTAAAATGATCAAAACTAATAGTTTTGATTGATCCAAAGTGTTCAGTTTTCAGTTGATTTTTGGTTCATGAAAATTTGAGATTTCAACTTTAATCGTAGTTTGGGATGGGAAAAAAAATGAAGTCTCAAACATACTATTGGGATGGGAAAACTGTTTCCCAGCTAGCTCCATCCTTGGCTTCAATTATATATTGTGGGAATGAGTTCCACAGGTTAGTAATTGTGTTGTATAAATTTTAATCAATTTAAATGTGATGCCTTTCCATTTCAAGGAATGCCCCTGGGGATGTACTTTTGAACTGACTCGCCTTGCTTGAGAACAACACCATTTAACTCTTATTAGGAAGCCTTACCATGAAAACTCTCATGGTAGCTGACTCCTGTGCTAGCAAGCCCACTGTAGCATTTTTTCAGCAGCCAGACTTACAGGGACATGCTTACATTTACATTGTCTCACACAAGGCTGTTTGGAGTGATACCTCTTGGTGAATGAGAGACTGCAGTATAAGCCAATGCATTTTAGCTGGATATATTTGATATAGGTCATATGAATCAATATATAAATATATTTTCACGTTAGTTCAGACACGTAATACACAGAAAATCTAAACAACTATTACAGATATGAAACACAAAGAAAATGTTCATAGCAGTGCTGCCAAAAATAGCAAGGTTGTCAAAATATCCATTGCAAATTAATTTCCATGAACTTTTAAAATCCACAGTTACAGCAAAAGTTAATTTATAGTGACTATATCCAGTGCTACAGACTTTTGTTTTAAAATAAGTTAATTTGTAATGTTGGAGTCTAGCCACGTGTTCTGTTAATGATTTACCTTTTTACGCAGTTTATAATATTTCCTTTTAAAGCATTTCAAATCATTTTTATATCTAGGTTTTCTTCACTTGAATTTCCTTGGGGCTTTCGTTATTTGCTGTTGCTGCTAATAGAATATAAAAGGGGGCATCGGGTGGGAATGTGTCATAGAAGTGTGGTTGCAAGACAGATCATAAAAGCTCCTAAGGATAGTGTAAATATATGTACACTAGTTATAGCAATCATTTTTTCTCTAAGCATAAAGCCATTTTATTTTTTCTTTGCAGCTGTAATAATTTATCACAAAGTGTTCTTGTGGCTCTATTGTCCCACTGATATATGAAGGAGCTGTACATATAAATCCTAAAAAGAAAAGGAGTACTTGTGGCACCTTAGAGACTAACAAATTTATTAGAGCATAAGCTTTCGTGAGCTACAGCTCACTTCATCGGATGCATTTGGTGGAAAAAACGAGGAGAGATTTATATACACACAAACAGAGAACATGAAACAATGGGTTTATCATACACACTGTAAGGAGAGTGATCACTTAAGATAAGCCATCACCAGCAGCGGGGGGGGGGGAGGGAGGAGGAAAACCTTTCATGGTGACAAGCAAGGTAGGCTAATTCCAGCAGTTAACAAGAATATCAGAGGACAGTGGGGGTGGGGTGGGAGGGAGAAATACCATGGGAAAATAGTTTTACTTTGTGTAATGACTCATCCATATCCAGTCTCTATTCAAGCCTAGTTAATTGTATCCAGTTTGCAAATTAATTCCAATTCAGCAGTCTCTCCTTGGAGTCTGTTTTTTGAAGCTTTTTTGTTGAAGTATAGCCACTCTAGGTCTGTGATCGAGTGACCAGAGAGATTGAAGTGTTCTCCAACTGGTTTTGGAATGTTATAATTCTTGACGTCTGATTTGTGTCCATTCATTCTTTTACGTAGAGACTGTCCAGTTTGGCCAATGTACATGGCAGAGGGGCATTGCTGGCACATGATGGCATATATCACATTGGTAGATGCGCAGGTGAACAAGCCTCTGATAGTGTGGCTGATGTGATTAGGCCCTATGATGGTATCCCCTGAATAGATATGTGGACAGAGTTGGCAACGGGCTTTGTTGCAAGGATAGGTCCCTGGGTTAGTGGTTCTGTTGTGTGGTGTGTGGTTGCTGGTGAGTATTTGCTTCAGATTGGGGGGCTGTCTGTAAGCAAGGACTGGTCTGTCTCCCAAGATCTGTGAGAGTGATGGGTCGTCCTTCAGGATAGGTTGTAGATCCTTGATGATGCGTTGGAGAGGTTTTAGTTGGGGGCTGAAGGTGATGGCTAGTGGCGTTCTGTTGTTTTCTTTGTTGGGCCTGTCCTGTAGTAGGTGATTTCTGGGTACTCTTCTGGCTCTGTCAATCTGTTTCTTCACTTCAGCAGGTAGGTATTGTAGTTGTAGGAATGCATGATAGAGATCTTGTAGGTGTTTGTCTCTGTCTGAGGGGTTGGAGCAAATGCGGTTTCACATCACATCAGCCACACTATCAGAGGCTCGTTCACCTGCGCATCTACCAATGTGATATATGCCATCATGTGCCAGTAATGCCCCTCTGCCATGTACATTGGCCAAACTGGACAGTCTCTACGTAAAAGAATGAATGGACACAAATCAGATGTCAAGAATTATAACATTCCAAAACCAGTTGGAGAACACTTCAATCTCTCTGGTCACTCGATCACAGACCTAAGAGTGGCTATACTTCAACAAAAAAGCTTCAAAAACAGACTCCAACGAGAGACTGCTGAATTGGAATTAATTTGCAAACTGGATACAATTAATTTAGGCTTTAATAGAGACTGGGAATGGATGAGTCATTACACAAAGTAAAACTATTTCCCCATGGTATTTCTCCCTCCCCCCCTACCCCCCACTGTTCCTCTGATATTCTTGTTAACTGCTGGAATTAGCCTACCTTGCTTGTCACCATGAAAGGTTTTCCTCCTTTCCCACCTCCCCCCCCCCGCCCCTGCTGCTGGTGATGGCTTATCTTAAGTGATCACTCTCCTTACAGTGTGTATGATAAACCCATTGTTTCATGTTCTCTGTGTGTGTGTATATAAATCTCTCCTCTGTTTTTTCCACCAAATGCATCCTATGAAGTGAGCTGTAGCTCACGAAAGCTTATGCTCTAATAAATTTGTTAGTCTCTAAGGTGCCACAAGTACTCCTTTTCTTTTTGCGAATACAGACTAACACGGCTGCTACTCTGAAACCTGTCATATAAATCCTATTATCCCTTGCATCAATGACATAATAGATCCTTTGGTTTGCAAATGATTAAATGGAAATACAAACATGGCTCCAAAGGACCCATTCTAGAATAAGATTATTATTATTTTATATTATTTACTAGAACAGCACTGTAGAAACATGTAAAAAAACAAAGTCACTACCCTGAAAAAGCTTACTGACTAACACAACATATGAATAGTAGCTTACAAGCAAACATTCCACATAGATAGTAGATAGATTGCATCTACACTCAGGAATTTCAGAAATTTCACGTCTCCTACCCTACCATGGCTTCATCAGTAGAAAAATGAGAATTCTTGTGGAGACAAACCATCAGGGCTTAATCTAGCCACCCGTGTCACAATGGGAGCTGCTGGTTACTGAGCTCTTTTGCAAAATCTGGGCCATGCCTAGATTGCTGTATATTGAAAATCTGTACACTGAAAAACTGAGCTCCTTTGAATACCTGGCCCTATGTGTGCAAAATATCAAAGAATAGACAAGGCCTTCCTTTGTAGGGAAGAATAAAAAGCAAAATCAGTGTTTATTTTAAAATTGGTATACTAAAAACTTTCAGAAGACTGAGACCATGCATGCTGTCTTTCAGCCAAAAGGGGACTGTTTTTCTTTTGATGCCTGTTTTTCATTCTCATTGCTCTTTTATATGTATACTTCAAAAGGAGTATAAAAATGCTGAGAAAGTTTTGAGCTTAT
This sequence comes from Dermochelys coriacea, assembly GCF_009764565.3. Classification (NCBI taxonomy): domain Eukaryota; kingdom Metazoa; phylum Chordata; order Testudines; family Dermochelyidae; genus Dermochelys; species Dermochelys coriacea. The sequence continues at coordinate 58,862,074 of NC_050075.1, read as the reverse complement.
TTGTGCTCCTATCAATGAAGAATAGCTAGAGGGCATTTTTGGAATCTTGGGATCCCTACCAGTCCTTTTAATAGTAAGAACAATTATTCAAAGAGAGGAGATTTTTTGTTGTTGCTGTTTCTGGTGTTTTTTTTGTTGTTGTTGCAAGGTTGATATCAATAATCTTGTTGAGCTTTACCTATTTTCCCTAAACCTGGAAATAGGGAATTAATCTGGAGACCGTTCAAGCTTTTCATAGAGTTATCCATCAAGCTGCATTTTACTGAACTGTCAGACTCAACATGCATGAGTAAACTTTCCAAAAACGGAAGTTAACGTGTCTTGACAAGGAAATATTTTTATTGCAAAATTATGAGAGATGTCTTCAGGGCTGTTAGTGAGACATACATAACTTTCATCAGAAACTTGACTCTTTTTCCATCTGATAAAGAAGGAGGTGTGTATGCTACTGGCCTTTCTAATCAGTGTTCCATTAATCGGTATATTTATTCATGATTGAGTTCATCCCAGTAAGAAGATCAAATGGTTAGAAGTTCGCATTAGAAAAACAAATCAATTTTTTAAAACAACAAAAGTAATTAAACAGTGTAACAGTTTATCTAGAGAAGTAGTATATTCATCATCACTTGGAGTCTTTAAGCTGATATTGGATGTCTTTTTAAAAGCTATGCTTTAGTTCAGTCACAATTTGTTGTCCTCAAAAGTGTCGGCTTATATAGAAGTGGAGTAGAATTCCCTCTACTCCAGGAATCATTGGTGAAATGGGAGGCCACACTAAATTATCACAGTTGTCCCTTCTGGTCTTAGTCTATTAAATTTCTGTACTTGTCAGACGAGACATATTTCTGGTTAAAAAATATATATATATATAACTTTTAAAGATGATGTTCTGTTTAGAGCAGAGGGCTAGGAGTGAGTTCTGTTTTTCCTGTCTCTGACATTGACCAAACTGGGTAATTGGGTGAAATTTAATTGCTTGTGATATAAAGGAGGTCACACTAGATAACTGATAGCTAGGCTCCTTCTCACCTTAAAATCTATGAACCTATGACTAACTGAGCACAGAAATGTTAAGTAATTTGCTCAAAGCCACAGTTTCCTCATCTGTAAAATGGGGATAGTTGAACAATGACCAAACAGATATTGGTTAATCTAATGCTGCTGAGATTGGTAGTTGGTAGGAGTGAAAGTAAAGGCCAAATTCTGTTACTAAATCATAATACACATCTACAGAGTCTTGTGACAAACGGAAAATGTTAATTTTAAAAGAAACATGGCTTAACATGGTTAAAAAAGGAAGTGACATCCTGGCCTAACTGAAGTCACTGGAAAAAACTCACTGACTTCAGTAGGGTCAGGATTTCATTGAATATGTCCAAGATGAACAACCACCTTTTTATATTAACCATAAGGGTACATACAGATATTTTAAGAGTTATGATAATCATTAATATTTCTGTGAAATTTTATAATTTGTGTTAGTTTGTAATCTGTTAAAGGGTTTTCAGTCTTGGGTTCCCAACTACCCACTGTCATTCCTACATTGTCAAATGGGATGGTGGGGAGGGAGTGTCAGAGTATAGAAAATGTTGAGAACCACCGATCCATGGAGAGAGAGGATCCAAAAGGGTTGGATAGTTGAGCGGTGTGGCAAGAGCAAAGGTTTGGTATTTTTTCCAGATACTAGGAGAAGGTAGGGAGCCATCCCTTGCTATGGAAATGTTGACACTTGAGAAGGCCTTTCTTTAATGATATTGTTTAGGTTTTTAAATTGTAAACATTGTCTATAAGGGAAAAGTATAACAGCTGTTGGTTATCAGGAGACTGCTGCTAGGGCAATGTGACTAACCCATTCTGGACTGTTTATCTGATCACCCTCTCAGATAGGAAAACCCATGAGAGGGAGATAAAGGGGAAGCTATCTCCATGAGACTTTCTTTCTGGAGATTTCTCCCCACTTATGGATTCTAAGAGCCATTGGAAGGGCAGGAGAAAGCCCATCATACCATGTTCATGACCCTCATACAATATTTTAGTGGATCCCAGCTGCTACTGCTTTTTCAGCCAGCAGCTGCTTCTGTGACCCACTTACAATCATTACTGCACAGATGGTGCCATGGAAGTTTAATATCACCTCAGACTGCATTCCGTTGCTGTGCCAAGTGCTGATGGGAGCAGAGAAGCAGAAACCCCAACCCAGACAAAAGCCCCCTATTGGGTCCACAAGAAAAAAAAAACCTATGTAAATAAATAATTTAAACAAAAAATAAGAAGAGCTCCAATTCCCTAAAAAACCCCAAAATCAAACCCACTAATTAATTCTAGCTGTTTATGATTCCCATTCAAACTTAAGTATTTCTTCCCCCCTTTTTTCAATTACAGAATATAAACTCATCTGTGCTGATATACAATTAGTCCCATGGTTTGTAATATTTAAGATATACCTCTCGTAACTTAAATACCAGTTCTCATCTTCTCAATAACATATTGTCTCTGGTTAAATAAGGCTATTTTATTTAAGTATCATCTTCCTTCTTTACTCAGGAGGACAGCTCTGGTCAAATCAGGAAAGGCAAAAGCTCCTCATTAGAAAAGGCAACTCAGTATAATTAAAATCACACCATGAAAAAAATCTCCCAGCAAAGTACATTTGCATTATGTGCTTGATCACTCATTTTTCACTGGCTAGATGGAGCTTTCTTTCAGCATTCACATATGGTCAATTCTGTTCTTTTAATATTGTTTCTTTCTCAATTGCACCTAGAAGTCATCTTAATAGAGATAATTGAATTTCAGTTAATTTTCCATCTGGTGTTCCAGATTGGTTATTCACTACTGCTGATGCAAGTCTGGTATTACTCACTTATACTACCAGTGCATTTTATTTACTGCCACATATGTAACAAAATGCAACATTTAAAAAATGTGTCATAGGAGCACTCACAGGAGAGAGACCTTGCTGAGGCACTTGACTTGCTTAACTCTTTACATAGACTTGATTTCACTTCCAGATTTAAAACTCGGCATTCTTTAATTTTATTATGATGTTGAACATCCTCTAATAAGAAAAACATGAAGGTGTTTGAGTGTGTCCTGTCACACTCCAGGATCTACTTTAACTTAAACACGTATCTATATCGTAACTCCCAAATAATGAGATTGGACTACCATCCTGATCCATCAGTATGCATAGGCCCCCAGTAACTGCTATCCCAAATGTGCATCAAGCAAACTGATACAAATGACTGTTGATCCGAGTATGTAAGGATCTTGGTGGGCTGCTCTGAAGACCTGTGCAATGCTCAGAGGTTAGAATGCAAAGGAAGCTCATGAAACTATGCATAAGGCTATACAGTACAGTATATAAAGCTTCTGAGTAAGGGGGTGGGGAAAGAGGAAAGGAGAGGAACCTGAGGTAGTCAATTTTACACTAAATTAAAGTAGGAATAAAGAAACTTGTGACTTTGGTGGGGGAAGTATTTGGGGCTGCAACTCATCTTGATGCATCATCATTGGGAAAGGGGTCAAGAGAACCTCACACTAGATGAGCCCTGCTCTTCTGGCTGTTGGGTTCACTTCAGCCCACTCTGGTCCATTCAGTTCCCTCAGCTGCCAGAAGGAGCTCACTTATCTCACCAGCTGAGATACCAAAATGGTGCCATGGGCTAGAATTTGGTCCAATGTGAATTGTCCACACATCAAGGAGAGAGAAGATGCATTATGACACAAAAATTGCAACCACAGATATTTACAGATTCAAACATGGGTCTGAAGAAAAGGGAGGCTGGCACTGAGAATCTGTCCCTTAATGTGTTTGGGAACAGTCTAAGGCAGACGGCCTGTAGTGTAGGCTGGCTTAAAAGTTCAACTGTAAGCTGTTTGCTGGAGTTCTGAAAGTGAACGGCTATAGTTCTGAGCTATAGGGTGCATGCTTTTCAGCTATCTAATATCTCCATTCAACTGTGTGTATGTATTATATATATTTATAAGAAACCCACATTAAAAACACTATTAAAGTTTGCGAAGTCAAGCACTAGCCATTAAATGTAAGATGGTTCAACTTGAAGATTCCTCCTACATACAAAGTAGCTAGGGAAGGTACTTTGCCCCCCAAACTCTTCTCTGGGGTGCCATACTTCTGAGCTTATTCCTATTAAGACTGACAAGATTGTGACATTTAGAGGTATTAAAGCTCTTTAAAAATATATTTATGTAATTCAGGACTTTCATTCCACTGCAGAGTTTAACAATGTCCAGGCTCACTATAAGCAAGTTCCAAAGTATCAATGGGTAATGTTATCCTAACTTCCTAAGCAGTTTAGAAGTATGAGTTCAATTCAATCAATAGGACTTAGGCTCCTAAATGACTTAGGCCCTTTTGAAAATAGGACTCAGTGTAAATTTTGAAAAAATGCCTAAATCCCATTTTCAAAAGTCCCATTAAAAGTCAATGGGATTGAGATGCTTTAGAAAAATGTTACCTAATATATTTAAATGCATTAATACAGTGATACTTAGACAGACTGAAGAGTCGCAAGTGGCTCTTTAATGTGCCTCCTCTGGCTCTTTGCAGCATGTGATATTAAAACACTGTGATTTAATTATTAACCAATCTAAGTTATTAACCAATAAGGATGCTTTTACTATGTTACTAACCAATTGTGGCTGATAACATAATAATACGTGGTCAGTCATTTTGTTGTGAGAAATTATATACATATATAATATATATTGTTTATATATTATATAAATAAGGACAAATGCAAAGTACTCTACTTTGGAAGGACCAATCAGTTGCACACATACAAAATGGGAAATGACTGCCTAGGAAGGAGTACTGATGAAAGGGATCTGGAGGTCATAGTGGATCACAAGCTAAATATGAGTCAACAGTGGAACACTTGCAAAAAAAAAAAAAGCAATCATCATTCTGGGCTGTATTAATAGGAGTGTTGTAACAAGACATGAGAAGTACCGTATATACTCATTCATAAGCCGAATTTTTTTAGTAAAAAAGGGAAGCATCAGAGAAGGGGATCAGCTCATGAACAGGTATAGAGAGGGAGAGGTGGGACACAGCCCCTCCCCCAAGAGAGGGGGCAAGGAGAGGCAGCAGAGCCAGAAGGGAAGAGGTGGGGCCAGAGTCTCTCCGCTTCCGGCCATACTGCTCTCCCCCCAGCCTCCGAAGCAGCTGTGCGGGTCAGCTTATAAACGAACCGGCTTATGATAGAGTATATACAGTATTTCTTTCACTCTACTCTGTGCTGATTAGGCCTCAACTGGAGTATCAAGTCCAGGTCTGGTGCCACATTTCAGGAAAGATGTGGACAAATTGGATAAAGTTCAAAGAAGAGCAACAAAAAAGATTAAAGTTCTAGAAAACATTACCTATGAGGGAAGTTAGAAAAAATTGGGCTTGTTTAGTCTGGAGAAGAAAAGAGTGAAGGGGGATATGCTAATAGTTTTGAAGTACATAAAAGGTTGTTACAAGGAAGAAGGAGAAAAATTGTTCTTCTTAATCTCTAAGGACAGGACAAGAAGCTGTGGGCTTAAATTGCATCAAGGGTGGTTTAGGTTGGCCATTAGAAAACCTTCCTGACAGTCAGGGTGGTTAAGCCCTGAAATAAATTGCCTAGGGAGGTGGTGGAATCTCCATCATTGGAGACAAACACCTATCAAGGATGGTCTAAATAATACTTAGTCCTGCCATGAGTGAAGGGGAGTGGAATAGATGACCTCTCGAGGTTCCTTGCAGTCGTACGATTCTATATATGCATATATACATGCATCTATACATGAATCTATACATGCACATGTAAACACAAAATATTTTCCCTGTCATACTGTTTAAATATCAAATATATAGTACTACAGTAAATGAAACAATTAATTCACACTACTGTGGCTCTTTTGGGTAATGCTGATCACTAATTCGGCTCCTGAACCACTCGGTCTGAGTATTACTGCATCAAGATAACCACTACCTACAATAGTTGGCAAGAAATTAGTTCCATCCCAAGCCCTCTAGAAAATATATATATATACAAAATGAGTCATTTCAATAAATAATGAAAGGTGTTTTAGCATGGAAACAGATCTTCCTGCTTTTTCTTGAAGATTAAGGCCTTTTCTGTACAGTGGGGAAATGAGCACTATGGGGATTTGATTTCTAAAGTTCTCTAATATGTTGCACATTAATTGGTCTGTGTAGATTCTGCTGATGCCTATTAAAATTTCCCTAATGTGCTTTAACATGGTGTGGCACTATGTTAAAGTGCACCAGGGATCTTTTAGTGTACATCAGTAGGGCTATATGGACAAATTAATGTGCAAGCACTTTAAAAATCACACCCCCGTACTCCACAATATAGACAAGCCCTATGTCTGCATCCAAAGTGACTAAATGGCATTCAGATAACTCTTGGTATAGTGTCCACAGCCTGTTCACAGCATACTAAGAAAGATAAAGAGGCAGAACACCCTAGTTCACATACAAACCGATCTAAAGCCCATTGAGTCCAATGGCAAGACTTCTGTCAGCTTTGGACTGGGCCCATACTGTATATAGGTGTTTTACCTCATATTTACTGTATAGAAAAAATCCAATATTTTAATTACATAAACCAGATGCACAAGCTAATTTTTGCATGTTTACAAGAATTATACAAAATGAAAAGTATAACAGACCAGCAGGAGTTCTTTTAAATACACATTGTGCAAGGCATGCATGGTTAATTTTAGTCAGAAACATTAAACCTCCTTATGGAAACAGAATTAGTAATTAGTAGGAAATAGCAAAGACTGTAGGATTCTGTGAGTCTTGCCATTCCAAATCCATTAACAGATTTAGCTTATTTTCAAAATTTAAAGTAATTAAAATAGTCGAATAAGCAATGAAGTTTGAATCCATTAAAGCAGAGTCACATCTGAAGTTTATCTCCTGGTTTCCTACAAATCTTAATGAACAGACCTGAGTGGAAAAAATCTTCCGGCATTATGTCTTTCCTAATTAATGTAAATATACAAGATGACTTCTTCCCTAAGTGCCAGTATAAAGGCACAAGAACACATCTTGAAAGGCCAGATACTGCTCCCTATTGATCTCAATGAGAGTAGGATTCAGCTTTAAGTGTAGTTATAATCTCTAATCAGACTGTAAAACTAGCTTCAAAGATTTCCACATTGATTGCCTTTCAATAATTTCCATATGAAATGTGCTCAGTTTACAAGTAAGATCCCCCCACACACTACCAAACTTGCACATTCAACTTGACTACAAGAATCAGTCTAAGTTCTTTCCTTCTCATGCACCAACACCATTAATAAAAATTCTGCAGGCCAAATTAGACTCTCAGTCACACCTGTGCAATGCCAGTCTCTTCTTCAGATTTCCACAGCTGTATTTGATTGAAATTTTGTAAACAACTATGTTGAGGACATACAAGGGGGGAGAAGAATGCAGCTCCCTCACCATTAGCGATGATGCCTCGGCAGTGCTTTTGGACAAAACTTATTTGTGTCACTCAAACAACTGTGGATACACATCTGTTGAGTTTGAAAGATGCCATAGTTTTCATTTTGAGTAACGCCATCCTTTCAGTTCACTGTAACAGCAGTCCCATTACAAAACACCCCTGATTTCATGGGTTATGAAGAAGGATGGGCAAGGCTAGTCCAAGAAAAATAACAACCCTTTTCTGAGTTTCCTTCCTCATTGTGTCAGATAAGCACAATAGCTGCTTAGCCTGCAGCGGGAGTAGATGTGCTACTATCCCCATTTGGGAGAGGAAAAGGGGCAATGTGGTATATGCTTCCCTCTGCAGCAGGTTATCTCCACTGGCCAATGTGGAGGGGGTAAAATATGGCCTGGCTTCCTCCCTGATACACTGGGGTAGGGATAGCAAAGGTGGTGGTTTTACTCGTGAGTAGTCCTTGTACTGCAGAGAGTTAAAAGATTAAGGGATAGACTCTGTGCAGTCTATTTAGGAGCAACAGTACAGAAGACAGCCCCAAGATGAATGATCAAAAGGTGGCTGCTTGCCAAATCTACCTACCTCAGGGATAGTACAGCCTTGGATGAAAATTAGTGCAGCCCCAAGGTTTTCCTTTGACTCTGTAGCAGAGCATAGCTGTCACATTTTGCTCTATGGACACTCTCTTCCTGCCCCTGGCATGCCCCTAAACCAGGGGCTGTTGAGGTTTTGCAGCATAGGGTGATATACACCTGCTTTACATTGCTCCATCACTGCATTAATTTTCCTCTAGGCTTTTGAGACTCCTTTACAGACCCAATATGTTGCACAGTGATGTAGAGGGACTCAAGGGGGCAGAGAATCTGTCCCTACTTCTGAGTGGTGGTACCAAGAAAGAACTCCTGATGCCTTCACCACACTTCTTGTGCAAGCACCCACAGACAAATACAACCAGCATAATCTGTCAGGTCATTTCAATTAGTGACATGCCCATTGACTTTTAGAGGGAGTAAGGTTCTTTTGAAAATTATGCCCATAGACACTAGAAAGGAGATAGTGACCACAGAGCATGTAAAGATTAAATAAAAGAGAGAACTCAGACCACCTGTCTTTTACCATGTATTTCAAGTAATTCTGGTTTTATTCTCTAAAATGCTCACTAATGAGTTTTATGCACATTAATCCACAGATTGAAAAATGCATCATACTCTCCAAAAGAACATTTTCCAGATTAGCCACCTGCATCTCCACATGATGGGTTTTGTTAGTTAATCTTTCGAATTTACCATCAAGTATGGGCAGCAAATCTCAGATGTCATCAAATCTCTTGTGAGAAGACCACATATTCTAGTCACAGCTGATTTAATATTCTACAACCCAGATCCCAACTAGAGTGAAGAAAAGTAGCTACGAACACCATGAAACCATAATCTTTACTTCCCAAAGTTTGTAGTTTGGAAAAAAGATTCTTTAGAAGCCTAGCTTGGCTTGTCATTAGACATCATAAAGCATAATCCTTATAGTCCTGACAAAGAAAATTAAAATCGGTAAGTAAAGTGAAACATTATTGATGGAAAGACAGTAGGAGATATAAATTGAAGGGGCAAAACTGACTGAAAGAAACCAAGCAACCATATGCTCTTCCTCACCATTCAAACCTTTTAATGAAATCCTTATTGATTTCTTTTAGAAATATTTTGTAATCAGACATCGCTCATTCGACTAGAACACAAGGAGAAAGAAAAATTGGTATTTTGTAGTGTTATTAAAATAAATATAAGAAAAAATGCTGTATGCAACAGATGTACAAACCTTTTTAAAGATTACATTTATCCTGATTTTAAAATGTCCTAGCAAACATGCAATCATTTTGTGAAGTAAACAAAAGAGTATTTGAAGTTGCAAGGGAAACCATTCTTATCTTGGGGCCAGATTCTCATTTATGCTGAGCAGGAGTTAATTCTATGAGCAATCACAATTAAATCAATGAGACTACTGATGGAGTAAGGTATTACAGAGAATGAAAAATGGTAACTATTTGGCCCTTAAGGATCAGGATGAGAACAGATAATAGATTTTCTTTTTTGTAATTGAATTGGCCTGTAAAAGGACTGAAATAGCTGTCATAGCTAGATATCAGTAAAACATTTGACACAATGATACAAAATCTTATCTGATCCCATGAGGCAGATGCATGTGTCTACAATTTACAGATGGGGAAAATGACATATAGAAAGGTTATGGAGATTGCTCAAATTAACAAAGTAAAACAGTAGCTGAGACAAGAATAGAACCCAGAAATGCAGACTTCAGCTGTGCAAAAATTTTTCAGCCTACATTTTTATTTTGGTGGGGAAGGGCACAAATGTAGATTTGGGTCATTCAAAACATTTCAGAAATTTGTGTGGAATTTGCCAATTTGTTTTAATTAAAAAATCCTATTAAAAATTGAAAAAAAAAAGAAGAAATATTCTATTTTGACATTTTTGAAACAAAATATTTGTTTGGGAGTTTTTTCATTCAAAATGACTATTTTGAAATTTACATCAATTTTTATTTTTCACAGATTTTATAAAGCTCAAAAATGATTTAAGCATTTAATTTGGGGTCAAACATAATGTTTTGTTAAACCTGCAATGAAATATTTGATTTTTCAGTTTCCTGATTTTTTTCTCTCTCTAAAGCAGCCAGTGAATCAAAGAGTCAGTTGTTTATACAGCGCTAGACCACACTCTACTACTGTTACAATCTTTAGATGACATAGGAACCGCAGGGTTGCTCTGAAGATACCTTTTCTAATTACATATTTATTTAGGTTTTCTGATGACATGAAAAGAAGAGTGCTAGCAACTCTCCATTTTAATCACCAGTGTTTTTGTTGTTACTTTGATTGGGGTCAGATTTGTCATTAAATAGCTCTTAGAATATTCACTTGTAGGAAATGAATGTAATGAATGTATATGTGCTGCTATAGCCTCACTGGCATCTGGAATAGGCCCGTTCAGGTTTTGGATTGGATATAGAATCAAATCCGCAGACATGAGTTTGAATTCATGAATTTGAATCTGAAATTTTGAAGTTCAAAGGAGTTTGGATTTTCAACTTCGATTTTGGTTGAAATTAATAACTTCTTATGGTCAACTGAGCCAAACTGTATAGTTATTTGAGCGTGAACAAGTGTATCAAACAACAAATTCTACCGATTAATCTATGTTAGAAAGTGGTTTAGAAATCTATGTGGTTTACAAAAATATAATTGATTTTGTTACCATGATGGGAAACATGCCATCTGGACATATAATTTGGATATTTTCTGTTTTTCCAAACATTTCCTTTCTGTTTTATTAATAAGTCCCTCTCTCTCTCTCTCTCTCTCTCACATACAGTCCTCTTCTAAGTGTCCATACCTATTCATCTGAATTATGAAAGACAGAGTAGTTCAGTAATTCTACCATTTCTGAGTCATCATAGATTTAAGCTTGCTTTCAGGTGTTTTTAAATGGGCCTCTGTCCTCTCCAGTATTTCTTTTCTCCTTCCTACCCCCCCAAAAACCCCAACACTGTGTGTGTACAAGCATTTCTTATTTCTCTTAGCCCCTTTGGCTAGTAGTAACTCGTTTTGAATGCAACCAATATTCAATCCTTTCACAGGAATGTGAGACAGGTGACAGCTAATCAATAATTTACTTTGTCCTTAACTTGTTATGCTGACAAGGATACAGCATGTCAATCAGTGAGAAATGATGCCCTATAAATTGCAATTACTAACTAGTAGGGAAGCAATCAGTCCCAAATCCATATATTATGTATGTTTAGCCCCTTTGAATGCTCAATTCACATATTCTGGATTATACTAAGACCTTTTTTCCCAATCAGACCACAAGTGTTTAGACTGTAGCAACTGGGAGGTGGTACGTTTACAAACACACAACCTGATTTTGATCTGTTTTCGCCAGATTAAATTAGCAGTGACTCCAGTGAAGTCAGTGGAATGACTCAGATGCTAAAGCAGAGCAAGTAAGATCAATATCTCCAGCCAGCTGATAGATTGTGGCCAGACTTTGACTTGGAGTTTTCAGTTTTAAAGTGTTATCAAGTTTGTTTATACTTAGAGGAACCAGAGACTGCACGGATGTGTCAATTTCTTTAATTCAAAAATCTACAGTTTGGAAATCAGCAATATAATTTTCTGATCACTTCCAAACTCCAAGCTCATACTATTTGAGAGCTTCCTTTACTTCCACTCAGCTTTTGGCCAAGCTATGCCTAATTATTATTATGGTTATTTTAAAAAATACATAAAAACACTTTTTTTGTTAGGAATTAAACTGTTTGACAGTTTGTGGATATTTTTATTGTGTTTACCTACAAACCAGTCATGTAGACATCAATTCAGCAAGGTACTTCAGCATGCACCTACTAGAGCTGGTCAGAATTTGTCAGAATAATTTCTGACAGCAAATGCCCTTCTCATGAAACTGAGACACTCTGGAAAATTTCAGTTTTGCTAAAAAGTTTTGAGTTTTTGTTGGGAAAAATCAAAGTTATAGCTCTCTGGCTGCATGCCTGGAAGACTCTTTCAATTGATAAAAGACTACTAATTGGAGGGGTGAGCAAGGTAAACACCCTGATTCGCTCCCTCCTTGGCTCTCTGCCTTCCCTACCAGCTCCAAGGCTGGAGAGGCAGAGAAACCTGCCACTCAAGCTTCACTGACTTCCCTCAAGCTCTGGGCGAAGAGATAGACAGACACTGCGCTCAGCCTCTCAGGCACTGGAGTTGGGAGGAGAAGCTGAGGTTCCTGGATCTATGCCTCTCTGGTACCTGGGCTGGAAGGCTGTTGTCAATTTCACTTTCTGCCAGTGAAATTAACAGAAGACTTTGGGGTCAGCAGCTAGGAAACCAAAAAAAATTCTGTTTTGATTCAGCCAAAACAGAACTTTTTTTTTTCAAATTCCTTCCTGTAAAAAGATATCTGTGTGGGTGCAAATTTGCATCTGTATCTAGGGTAGCCCACTGTCAGTTTTCGACTGGAACACCCTGTGGAAAAAGGATCCTGGCAGCTCCACCGCTGACCAGGCCATTGACTGTCCATTTGGTGGTGCTGCACTTCTGGGAGCAGCTTTAGGTTAGTGCTGCCCGGATCCTGAATCTCTGACACCATGCGCCCCCCTGTGCTGGGCCTCAAACCCCTGCCCCAGCCCTAATCCCCCTCTGAACCCCTCCCCCAGCCCAGAGCCCCCTCCCATACTCTGAACCCCTCAGCATCAGCCTGGAGCCCCCTCCTATACCCCAAATCCCTCATCCCCAGCCCCACATCAGAACCTGTACCCCCAACTAGAGCCCTCATTCCCCCTGCACCCCAACCCCCTGCCCCAGCCCAGAGCCCCCTCCCACACCCTGACCCCCTCATTTCTGGCCCCACCCCAGAACCCGTACCCCCAGCCCAGAGCCCGTACTTCCCCCACACCCCAACACCCTGCTTCAGCCCGGAGCCCCCTCTGAACCCCTCAGCTCCACCCCCCAGCCTGGAGTCCCCTCCTGAACTCCAAACCCCTCATCCCTGGCTCCACCCCAAAGCCCACACCCTCAGCGAGAGCCCTCACCCCCTCTCACTTCCCAACCCACTGCCTCAGCCTGGAGCCTCTCCCACATTCTGAACTCCTCATTTCTAGCCCCACCCTGGAGCCTGTAGTCCTCACCCCCGCCCACACCGCAGACCCCTGAGCCAGCCCGGTGAAAATGAGCAAGTGAGTGAGGGGGGAGAGCGAGTAGGAGACAAGGCCTCGTAGAAGAGGCAGAGTATGGGTGCGGCCTCGGAGGAGGGGCAGGACAGGGCAAGGGTTTACGGTTTTGTGCGAGTAGAAAGTTGGCAACCCTATCTGTCTCCTGGTTTGAGATGACTCCGCCTCCCCCACAAAATGCATTTTTCCCCCTGGGTAAGGGATCTTCATTTTTTAGCCAGCTCCATTATCTAACTTTAAGTATATGAATAGTCTAATTGAAGTCACAGCGAGTACTCACATGCTTAAAGTTTGGCCCATGCTTAAATAACTTGCTGAACTGGGTCTTTACAGCATTATATGACACTACTAGCATTCATAGCTTTAGGTGGGAAATCATAATCACATGTACTACACATACACCAATAGCACTGTTATATAATGAATTCATACAAGAGTAATTTAGTGAGCTAAACATATCTTTGAATTTCTGTGGCTTTTCTTTTATGGAAAGTCCAATAAAAAGTTAATTAAAAATAATAATTTTGAGAGATATGATTGTATCATTGCATTTAAAGATCCATCTGCATGTGTCATATTTCCAGGGTTTTATAATTCAAATATTTTAAAGTTTAAATATTGCATCTGGGCTACCAACACAGAGAGTATAGCAAGTTTCCATGAGAAGGGATGTAAAGAGTAGAAATGTGTTGAAGTTAACTTTTTTAAAGCAAATAATTAAAAATCTGTTGGCTGAGATTCTGTGATGCTTTTAGAGGCACAACACAGAACTTGCAGCCAAGTGGGAGAGGAAACTATGGTAGCTTTAAGCGCTTCTGATGCTAGGTTTCTCCAGAGGCTAGAGAAGTACAGAGTATAACTAAGCCAGCCCAGGGGCCTAAGTTACAACAACTTTCCCTGGCAGTTCCGGAGGTCACAGTGATGCCCGGAATTTCCACAAAGCTGTGAGATGCAGTCCAGTTCCTGACACACACTCACTGCCTCCCCATTATGCTAGTACTTACCAGAAAGTCCCTGAAGGAGAATGGTGACTGCAGGAAGAGAATCCTATTTTAGTCAGAACTGAAGCTGTTAAGGCCCCTTTACATCACTCCCCTCCTTCTACCTTGTGAAAAGTGGCCAGAGCAGGGGTCAGGATCTCATTCATTAGTTTTAATAAGAGAGCTTTTGCACACTTACAATTAATTAGCATTTAATGTTGATCCCTGTTCAGGATTAGGGCCTCCTTTATATGACAAGCACAAAAGGAGACATGATTCTTACCCCAAAGAGGACAGTTCAAGTCTTTATCTGTGCTATTACATTTGGATATTTTGAAAAAAGAGTGACCTACTAAATGACTAAATGAAAAATAGATTCTGAAGATGCCCATCAGCTATTATTAGTAAAGTCTCTGCTAGGCAATGTTACAAATTTAGGCCCTGATCTGGAAAAATGCTCTGCGCAGGCAGCAGCATCCACTCCAATAGAGTTCATTGCAGCATCAAGGCCTTATACCATACTTTGCTATCTCACAGAACTTTGCATTATAAACTAGTTTTTCACGATGCAATATCTGAGGGATTGCATATCTGGGGACAAATCTGAAACAACTGCTAGTACTGCTCCTAATCCCTTAAAAATTAATATTACCTATGCAGAAGTATTATATTCCCAGAAAAGCAAAAAAGTAGCATTTTTTCCAAGTCAAGTCTATAGACATCAGGCCTGATTCTGATCCATTTACATCAGTGTAAATTACTCTACTGAAACTAGTTGAGTCACACCAATGACATTGGAATCAGGCTCTAGTTTCTGAAATCTTTTGCTATGCTAGTAGTCAACATATGACATCAAACTCACTTTGAAATTAATGAGATGTGCATACACTACCTTTTTATTCGACAATAAATACTGCATGGAAAAATTCAGTGTAGTAGGAATGAATTTGTTTCTGTTGTGTATTGCATTCCAAAAAGATAGTGGCATGGATAGAGGTTTCACTAAATAATATTTTTAGTTTATTGAAGTAACATGCTGCCATATCAGTGTGGCTCTCACACCAAAAGCCCTGTTAACTGAAGGGTTAAGGCAGCTCAAGTTTATTTCCTATCAACACAATCATGAAAGTTCAAGGAAATTACCAATTAAGGCAACACTAACATTCAGACCAACCTCAGTGCACGTTCGTTACCACCAAACCCCATAAACCAAGTGCATTTGCAGATTCCTCACTTCCACCACAATCTCCCTTTCACTTCCATCATATAAGTGCCTCTCCACATCCTCAAAATCACATTTGATTTTGAGGAAATAGGTTAACAGGAAATGCACCAGAGAAACCTTCCCTGTAAGTTTATTGTTGTTAGTAACAATAATGTTACAACAGTGCTCAGAAGGCCCAGCCAAGATCAACCCTCCATTGCATTAGGTTCTGGACAAACACACGAGACAGTCCCTGGTCTAGAAAGTTTGTAGTGAAGACAAGGGAGACAAAATATGGGAGGGGAAACAGATGGAGATGTAAAGTGATTTGCCTAAGGTCCTAGAGCAAGTCAATGGCAAGTTGGGAGTAGAATCTAGGCCTCCCGAGTAGCAGCCCAATGTCCTATCCACTAGACCATGTTGCTATCCCTAGCTAATTAAGCTTTTAGAATAATAATTTCCCTGTTTTTTTAATTTAAATTAGCAATAAAAAAAATTTAAGTGGGATTGTCATATAAAGGCACACTGGAGAGAAGCCTGCTCTGACAGATGCCATTAGGACAACCAGAATGTGGTACCCCCATGCAAAGCTGTTCATGTGGATAGGAGGTGTGTGCTGAAGGTAATCATAGCTGTGTGGGATGTGGGGAGTCAGGTAGTGGGGGTAAGGGGAAAGTAGATTAAAAGTGTACAAAAATTAAGTATTTCAAATAAGAAGCAAGTCTCTCCTTTTTGCCTCCCTCCGCAAATTATTCTAACAGCTTCAAATGGTTGCCAGATTTTTAAACAACCTTCTTGTGAAATTCCTCCTTCTGGCCCAAAAGTGATCTGTTTCTCCAAAATTCTGGAGAAATGAGGGGCAATATTCAGTCCCAGACTCACAACAGAGTTTTGATCGGAGAAGTTATTCTGAGAGCTTAGAACGGATGCTATATCCCATTGGGAAAAAGATTCCCAAATTGCAGATGGCATAGACCACCCCATCCCCTCAGAGAGATTTGGGGATTGACTTCCCTGATCCTGGGCCCATTACACTAGCAAAGAGTGGCTGGAACATGCTGCACTTGCACCCTGCCACACCTCCTCCCACCTTTGGTGCATCCCAGTGCATCCCATATATCATGGGGAAGAAGGCTCTCTGTCATCTGTGGATTCTTCTATGCTTGGGGAGTCCTCAGTTGTCCTTCTCGGGCAGCTTTCCACCTGTACATTGCAAAACAGCTGGAAGTGGGTCAAAAGACCACAGGGGTGAAATCCCAATTCCATTCAATTCAATGGGAGTTTTGTCATTGGCTTGAGGAGTGGGGGGAAGGATTTCACTGCAGGGCTCTCT
The DNA here is from genome assembly GCF_009764565.3 of Dermochelys coriacea. Lineage (NCBI taxonomy): Eukaryota > Metazoa > Chordata > Testudines > Dermochelyidae > Dermochelys > Dermochelys coriacea. The sequence continues at coordinate 58,845,343 of NC_050075.1, read as the reverse complement.
AGTGACAATTCCTCATCCACAGACAAACAACTATGGACTGTCAGCTCACGTATCTGAGGTTTTCAACTGCTAGGGAAAGGTAAAAGCAATGACATTTCATGCTGTGCATGAAAGAGACTACACATACACATTGCAGTGTTGTGTGCATATAATATATTGTGTGAGTGGGAGAGAGAAAGAAACAGAGATGCACACAACATTGTATAAATCCCAGATTTACTATAGACTTTTTCAACTGTCTGTAAGCTTCAGTTCTTTTCAGTTACTATAGCAACAGGGAATATGAATATAGCACTGAGATATGAATAGTCCTGCCTTGGTATGATTTTGATCAGCTCTTTGTGTTGAAATTAATATTAAATTGGAAGTCAATTATAAATGAAAATACCTTTTTAAAGAAACTGCGGATGTTAACAGGATGTGTAACAGCAGGAAGGATTAAACAATTTAGTAGAGAGCAAGTTCTATCCAAGAACATACAATAAACGAAGAAAGCAGCTATTTTTTCATAAACACTAGAAAAAATAACTTCCAGAAGCAATTTCCAATGCACAATGAGTCACCTAAACAGCATGCAGAATTATATGTTGTAGTTAGTTTCCCTTTCTCCATATTTATGCCATCGTTCATAGCATTTAATTAGATGATGTTTAATGCTTCTCTTGTCGAAGAACCTACTGACTAGAAGTGACATCTTGAGATTAAAACATTTCTTTCAACATCATGTCATGACGAGAAGGCTATGCATACAAGTTAGCTGGGGGAGGGGTAAGAAAGGAAAGAGAAGGGAAAGTTAAATTATTATGGAAATAAGGGAGGAATTATACAACAAACATCATACTGCATTTGCCCTGTTTAAGAGAATCCTCTGGGGTTTGTTCACTTAATGCTAAAACAAACTGCAAAATAATAAAACTAAAAGAAAAGGCACTTTAGATGTAAGGTAAAAAATTCAAAAGTGTCTAAGTGACTTAGGAACCTATGTCTAGTTTCAAAGGAGAGTAAGGACTTGATTTTTTAAAGATATTTAGTCACTTTAAGACACAGATAGGTGTTTTTGAAAACCTCATTAAGCATCTAGGTGTCTAACACCCACTAAAAACGTGCATAAGACATTGCAGGATCAAGGCCCAAATCATCACTTTATTACTTACCAGTTCTTTGTTAGCCTATGGTACTTGAGACAGTCTATTTTTTGAACTTCTTGTCAATGCAGATTTCATTGTTACAAAGCAGACATTTTTCTCAGTCATCTCACAGTAAATGAAGCTTGTGGCTGGGCTTCATTAGATTTTTCACTATGCTTTGCCAAGAAATGTGAAACTCAAGTAACTATGTAAATTCATTAATCAAATAAGGCAATTAGTGTAAAATCCAATGACTGTTAAATGATTGTAAATGAATTAGTTACTACATAACATTTAATTTTCATAAGTACATTAATTTATTTACATGACATGGCAATCTTTACAAGGAAAAGGCAGACATTTAGACCCCAATACTACAGCTTTTGCACAATCAAAACTCAATTTTCTTCTAATGTATCCTTGCTGTTATGTAGCAAACTACAGTATTGGTCCTTAAGAAGTAGATTTTCAGGTGCTGAGCACCCACAATTAGGACCAGGTTTTCAAAAAAACTCAGCTTCCATTTAGATTCCTACACAAGGGCCAGATTTTCAATAGTGCTCAGCAACCAGAAGTTTCTATTGTGACATTGATGGGCACATTTGCAAAAGAACCCAGCACCCAAAGCACTGAACTCTTTTACCAATCTGGCTCAAAACCAATTCCCAATCAGCACACTTGGCACTAGTTAAACAAGTATGATTTTCTTTTTGTGTTGTTCATACTAAGGTTAAAGTTAGATTTTCATGTCAGAACAACATGTTGTATGGTTAATAGCTAATTATTCCCAACTGAAGCTAAGTCTTTTGCAGTTGAAAAAGTATAATTGGTAGCATCTGGTAAATTGTTTTCTAGGGCCTCAATCTACAATTCTTGCACAAGCTTTGATGCTGAAGTCAATGGGAATTGCTTTATCCCTGTTCACTGATTTCACTTATGCTGACATTAGGAAATTAGAAACAACTCAACCATGGTCAATGGAGTTAAAGCACTGAAAGTGAGAGTGTAATCAAACTCAAGGAAAGTTGTTGAGGGAAGCCTAAAAATAAAGGAATTTTGAGACAAGAGCAAACATTTAAAGGATTTCTTATGTCCTATGGCTCATTATAGCAAGAGATCTGACTCCTTCAGTTGGTTTTTGATCAACATAACTCTATATGCAGTTTGCACAGCCATGCCAATTTTACACCAACTGAGGATTTGGCCCAGCATGTTTAAGCTGCCAGGGGGCAGAAGAAACTGGAGGTTTTCTCAGGATTTGTGATTGAGAGGTCTGGTCCTACTTCTGATGCTGTAAGGAAGAGGAAAAGAAATTGGAATGACAAGACTAAAAGCAATAAAGAGTTATAAAGCCTACAAAGAGTGCTACAACATCCTATAATGTTTGGTATTTTCAATCCAGTGTTAATGTCAAGAACACAAATGCTACCTGTCCTGCAGTAACAAAGGAGAATCAGTGAAGGAGAATGCAACTATCATCAAGCATAGTTCCTAAACCAGGTCTAAACAGTAGAGGTGTGGGAGAGTATAGGAGTTCATCAACAGCATGTTCACTCTTTACATTAAGTACAATCATATCAGGCTGATAAATCAAGAAGTGGTTCACTTTAAAAATGAGTACAGCAAGCAAAAGTAAAAAGACCAAAACATTGAGAAGTTTTTTGCAGTGCTTTTAAATAGGTCTGGCATCCAAAGTCTTCCACAGAAGCACATGTTTAATTCATTACTTTCTATCGTTAAACTTCAGTATAACATGCCTGGATTACAGATTTTTTTAATTCCAATTTGTTTGTACTAAGTTTAGCTGATCTTAAAATACTTAACTGTCAGCTATCCAAACAACTATTTCCACCACTCTTTTAGTGCCAAACTTCCAGCCCTATTGCAATGACATTGTTTCTAGAAATGTGCCAATTCTCATTTATTGAGCAGAACAAAGCAGTTTTCAAAACTATGGACTTGGTTTGTTTGTTTTTAGCAAAATTGGATTGTGACACAGATCTGTATGGAAACCTTTAAAATGAGCACCATTGCAGTTTCCTTATTTTAAATTACCTGTGCCATAGAAATCATCATTCATAGAGTCAAATTCTCAACAGGAAAAATTTGAATCCAAATGACCAGCTGCCAAATGAAAAGTATTAAAATAAAGAGTCCTGAACCTTCTTCCAAACCTCTGGCAACATAATTGTCTTTCACAACGATGAAGATTGTGCAGGAAATGGAGCATTCTAAATGTCTGGTACAAGACCATGATATTCACTCCCAGAAGAACTGTCTCAAACCTCAGCACTTTGCACTCCAAGTGCAACAACTTCAACTTCGTGTTTACTAATAAAAGCTTCTAGTCTATTAAAGAAGCAGAAAGCACACACAATTTTCCTTCTGGGGTGAGGACTGGTGAAGGAATCAGGTGCGACGTACTAGTCACAATGTTCAATACATCATTGGAAGGCATTAAGATACATGGGTTTGGTGTGGCATAAGATCTAAATTGAATAGAATAGAATACAAATGACTCAGGTTTGAAAAAAAAATCAGTTAGCTTTTAAAAAAAATAATATTGTGACTGTACTTCTGAAACATACCAACATACTAGTAGAAAACTATTGCCAGAGATTTTAGCAAAGGTGACATTAGAATGCACTGCAAGAAGAGCGGATGCTGTAAGTGTTCCAACACAATGTGAGAGTTGAAAGCTTTGGATAGGCAATCCAGCCTTCAGGGTGTTTATTCAGTTTAAGCTACCAAAGACAAATCTCAGTGTATCATTAGTTCACAAGTCAGATCTTTTCACTAGGTGGATTTAGTTGCTCTCAATTAGCAGTACTCAATGCTGGAGATCTGCTTTGTTATCAAATTCCATTGTAGATCATAGCATGAAGCACTGACATTGCACTGCAATGTTTACAACATTATTACTTCTGTCACAACTAAAACATGTTGATGAAACATCACTATATTATATCATAATTTTTTTGTGTTTCTCTACAACTCAGTTAACAAAATGGTGTCTCCTCTATTCCCTTACCAACCAACTCTAGGCAAATAGGGCATTTTGGGGAGGGCTGTTTGCCTCCCCACCCCTTTTCTTCTATCCCCATCACTTTTTCCTGGCAGTGTGAAGAAAAAAAGGAGGGGCAGGTCAGTAACATCCTCTCAGCTCTCTTTAGGCTACCTTGTGTGTGAATGCTTTAGGAGGAGTCCTGAGATGAATGAGTTTCTTTCAGAGAAAAGGCATTCTGAGAGGAGAGTTGGTGTTGGTCCTGCTTTGAGCAGGGCGTTGGACTAGATGACCTCCTGAGGGCTCTTCCAACCTTAATATTCTATGATTTCTATGTTTCTAAACCTGTGCCCTACAGCAGGTGTACTTGATACACTGAAGAACTGGATGCAACTATAGCCGGGAGCTGAGTAGTGAGTCTCCAACTTTCGCTCTCTCCAAGAACCACTTTGAAAGTAAATTATCACTCCATGAACCTAGCTTCCTCTCTCTACCCACAATATTTGATTTTATTTTGTGGATCTTTGGTGTGACTGACATAGACTATAGTTTGAAAAATTATACCCCAGGAGAAGACAGTGCCACTAGAGATGAGTGCATATTTTTTTGATTTGATGGCCCAATTGAAAAAAAAAGTTTTGAACTGAAAATGTTTTGTTTTTGTTTTTTCCTCAGAGTCATGGAAAAAAAACTATTTGGGTTGAATGAAATGTTTCAGACATTGTTTCAAATCAACATTTTCAAAACAAAGTGTCAAAGTGTCATTTCCACCCTTTTATATCTTCTCCACTCTTGCTGGAAAACTCTTTTGCTGTGACCTGGGCCAAACAGTTGCGTAGTGCAATCTCTGAGTGGTTTCTATTGTGCACAGTTCCTGGGGTAAACCTTGTGCTTGTGTGCATTTCCTCAATGAGACATTAACATTGTTTGGTCTTTTTACTGTCATACCGGAAAGGTTGCTTGTGGGTGCTTTCATCCTCATAACATGTTTCAGTCACACATACATAGCCATGGATACATATATACATACATAATGCTTGGGTACCTTACATACTGTGAGGCTAAATTCATAAAACTTTTTGAGAGCCACAGATACAAGGTATTGTACAAAGCTCACTATATTATATCATTGCCAAATAAAGAAAAGGTTTGTGTAATCCTCCTAACTGTCCAAGAGCAGCCCATTATGACATTTCCATCATGTTGTCCTATTCCCACCTTAAGTAGTAGGCCCCACAGCCAGGACCTTCTGGAGCCCTGTTTCTTCTGGATTATCAGTATCCTAAAAAGTGTCCTTCTGCAGTACTGAAACACAGATAGCAAACCAAAAAGTATTTTTCCCCAGCTGAGATCTTACAACATTTCCAACCTCTTCACCAAGTGACTGGAAACAAACCACCACCACCAACTCACTCAGACCCCTACCAGTTTGAAATTTCAGTCTGTCTTCCAGTTCCCCTGTCTCCTCTATTCTATTTCAGGACACCAATCCAAAGGTCTATTTGTCTTGAGTGACTCCCCACAATAGCCCATCCCTGAAGCTAATCCTGCTCTCTGAGGCTTATTCCCTTCCCTCCCCTTCCCCAATATCTGGGGCCTTCTTCAGCTTCTCTACCAAGGAAAGGATTTCCATCTTGCCTCTTCCCGGGCCTTCTTAGAAGACAACATAGGACCACCTCACCCTGTATCTTCTCTCAGTGCTGTTCTGAACACCTTGCTTTATGGCAATCACTCAGCTGGGTCTGATACTAAACTGTGCATGGCATACCCTCCAAGTGCAATAAGGTGGGTTAATTGGGCTCTTGGGCTTCTGTTAAGCCTTTCTAGGCCTACTCGGGTTATACATATCATCACAGACGGCAAGGAATGGCTAGTTAAGATAGTTAGCGATAAATTAGATATAAAGATACAACAAAGTAATCCAAATTGTAGCTATAAATTATTTCAAACTAGGAAGAATAATGTAACACTCTTATGATTCAGCAGTAATTAAAGTGTCCTAGTAATAAACAAGAGTTACATAAATGAATGAAGATTTGACTTGGCAACAATTGGATCCTCACTGATCATTTATGGTTCATATTAACAACATTTTGCTAAATAAATTAATGCATATATCCACTGGTATAATGCAGCCATAATTTGTTTTCTAAAATTGTCTTGACTAATGACTCACAGAAAATCACTGTTCCTTTTTAATGTCAGCATCTCTCTTGGATTGCATTAGAACAGAAAATGCACAATTATTATTTTAAAATGTTATCTCTTCAATCGTGCAATCAAAACACTAAGAAAACCATTTGTGAATTTTTTTAATACATTCATTAGATTTGTGTGGGCAGTTTAGAATTCATAGCAATGGATTGTCACAATGAAAACAAAGGCTGCCATTAGCACTCAAAGAAAAACCCAAAAGAAAGAAGAGTCAGTATCTGATCCTTACTATCTTGATATGTTTCAGAGTAGCAGCCATGTTAGTCTGTATTCGCAAAAAGAAAAGGAGTACTTGTGGCACCTTAGAGACTAACACATTTATTTGAGCATAAGCTTTCGTGAGCTACAGCTCACTTCATCGGATGCATTCAGTGGAAAATACAGTGGGGAGATTTATATACACACACAGAGAACATGAAACAATGGGTGTTATCATACACACTATCAGGAGAGTGATCACTTAAGATGAGCTATTACCAGCTCATTGTTAGACATGGTGTGTTAAACTAGATGATTTGTTAGTCAAGAAACTCTATGTATTAGAAACCAGAGATTGAATGCTCAAAAAGTGGTAAAGATATGAAATCAATAAAGTTATTGGAATAAATGTTTGAGATGAACCTACCACTAGGAAGGTTAAAGATGAAAATTATTTCAAGAAACCCTCTCATTTACTAACGTCTCACACTGTAGAGTCACTCAACAATAAATAAATGACTGATTAAGCGTATCTGTCAGCTAGCACTGTTTTCTTTTGTTAAAATGCAATGGGATAGGGTGAGGAGGGGGAAATGTAGCTTTCTTGGAGTCAGTCATGGGATGATAATCCCAATCAGAGCCGTCCCTAGGGTATGGAAAATTGGGGCAACCACCCCAGGATCCGTGCATTGCAGGGTCCTGCGTTTTGTGAGTAGGCGGGCAGGGAAGTGAGGCAGGGGGATGGTGGGGGGACGAGAAGCCCCCATACCAACCTCTCCCTTGCCCCAGTGCCTCCTGCCGCCGGCAGGCAGTGCCAATAAGTGCCTCCTGACAATCGGCTGTTTCGCTGCATCTGGAGGTGATGGGGGAGGGGAGAGGAGCGAGAGTGCAGCATGCTTGGGGGGGTGGGGGAGGAACTAGGCGGAGAAGAGGCGGGTGGGGCCTTGAGGGATGGGTGGAGTGGGGAAGAGCTGAGGGGAGGAACACTCCCCCCCCAGCACATAGAATCTAGGGACGGCCCTGATCCCAATACAGAGAGATCCTTTGGAGGCATACAGCTGCATACAGGCTTCTTCAACCACTCTTCTCCCTGCAGTCTGAATGACTGGAAATAATAATTAAAACATCCATAGGAATAATTTTGTTCTGACTTCCTTCCATTCCATCCAGCCCCAGTCTCAGTCTCTTTGTCTTCCCTGAGCCTTGCCAGCCTTCCTTCACTTCTCTCCCCATTTTGGCCCTGATCTCGCAAAGTATGTAAGCAAGTGTCCAACCTTAAGATTATAGATAGTCCCATTGAGTGTGCCCAGTGTGGCTCTTTCTTTGCTTAAAGTTAGGCATGTTTAAGTGCCTTGCTAAATCTAGGGCCTTAAATGTCCCTCTTTGTCCTTCCCATTCTCTTGCATCTTTTATTAACCTAGAAGCACTTAGGCATTTTTGAAGATTTTCCCCACAGTACATAGGACCAGATTCCAACTAGCATAAACAGGAATAGCTCTAATGACATCAAAGGAGCTCCTATCTACACTCGCTAATGATCTGACCTATCTTCTTTGTTGGTGTGTTTTGGTGTTTGGTAAAGGCTTTTCTCATTTAGCACCTGCATTTCAGTGTTTTTTCTCAGGCTATATTATATTTACCTAATGCAATGATAATTCATGTCATTCGCCAAAGACATTAGATCCATATAATTGTAGAATCGTAATTAAACAGTTTTAAAATAGCTTTAGTAAAACAATGAATAATTCTGCATTTGCCATTTCTCCATCTCTCCCTTTCCTCTGCACTTGCAGCACACTTGATAACTATCATCTTTTTTACTAGCCAGCTGTCTTCATAGCATCCCATATAATGCTTTTTTGGCTAGTAAGTAATTAGAAAGGACAGCAGATACAACTCAAGGACACTGTATACTTTATTTGAGGAACACACTGTCTGGAACACTGAAATAAATGTTTAATTCAAAGAATCAAATATAATTTGAAATTCACAAACTTTTCTTCAGTAACATTATTTAGTTTCTGAGGTGGTACTAAATTTCACACTCTGGCCTGAACATAAAAGTTGAGGAGAAAACGAAGAGCAAAAATATTCAAAAATGTAAAGATGGAAATAAATGTCATTACTGAAATTATAGTGTAAAATATTCATTTTCCCTCTCTCTTTTAAAAAGATTTTTTTTCATTTAGAAAAACCAGGTTTTTGTCTTATGAATAAACTAGATGCCAATTAAATTTTCCCCTAAAGTAGAATTCAAATGCACCGTGAGTTTTGTTACTTTATATTCTTTTTTAAAAAAACTCATTTATTGTCTTGGCAATTACTGAATTCAATTCAAGAAAATATATTATGTAGCAATCAGACTTCAAAATCCAAATATATAATTTATATATATTTATACTTGTAATCCTGCATAGGCAGCAAAGAATGGTCTTGACACCTAAAATGAAAGGATCTGTACGATTCTGATTTATTGTTTTTTAAATGATTTCTGGCACCGTTTAAAAGGACATTTCACATTAACTAGCTACATTGGTCGCTTTCCCACAAAAAGAAAGCAGACATAAATATGTTACCTGGTTTCAAAATCCACACTTTAAATAGTATGGCTTGTATAATCTTCCACCAAATGACACAACAGCCTCTTTGCCCTTATAGAGATTGTAATAAGCAAATCTAGGCTGTAAAACATGGGTGGCTACACAGATTTTCGCTGTCAATATCTGTTTATTCTTTGCAGCTTGAGTCAGTAAAAGCCTGAATAATTAAATCAATAAATGTTCACCTATGGGATGCACAAGTTTAAAATGTGTCACTGAATAAAATTACCAAATCTAAGTCCAGAATGTCACATGGATTAGAATAGATTCGGTGCTCCAAGATAGCATGGGGATAAAAGGCATGTAAATGGAAATTTACGGTAGAATATTTATAACCATACTTTCAGGGGAATGAAAAAGGAAATAGTCTGTTCCTGGAGTTGATGGAAAAGTATCAGCAATCAAGTGACAGCTTGAATTTTCTTGGGCCTATTCGATCATGACCAATATTAAAAAAAAATAAGTTTACATGTTTAAGGACCACAGATTTTATTTCTTCACAAATAGGCAGCCAACAATTTTGAACCAAATTCTGCCTCCTTGAGTAAATGTAGCTCCCATACATGTCAATACATGTATGCATTTGATGGTGAAATTTAGCTTGTTCTTATTTTTGTGTCTCCATTTGAAATTATATGTTTTTAGGAGGAGACTTTTTGAATTCCTTAGGAAAGATCCTGTATATACTGTATTCGTGAATTGGGATAGGAAGAAAGATGTTACAGCTACTGAAAGGTCTTGGGCCTGTCAGAATAAGTTGGGAAATTAATCCAGGTTATTTTTACCTGGTGGAAGAGTTGAATATTTCTCACTGAGAGGACTTTTCACATTTTGTGGACCAGATTGCTTAGATCTGGACTCATTTGTCAGCCTTTGGGAGAAGGGACAACACAGTGTTTCAGATATTGACAATGACTGAGATTCACCTGGGGCATGTATGTACTACAACTTGTGAATTCAATCCATACTGTTCCTACCTAGTGAAAACCAGTGAGGAAGCATTGAGTCATTATTAGAGTTGATTGCCACACATTTCTGAGAGGACAAACTGTCAGCTCAGCTTCTCTTTGGCTTTGTCCACATTAGAGAGATCACTTAATTATAACATCCCTCAATCAGTCAAAATTTATCTCACATCCACAGGGAAAAGTGATTCGTATAATCACAGTGAGGCCACAATGCATTGCAGTTCCTTTGATATCTTGTACGGGTAAAGACACAATTGATAGCGGTTTAAATAGCTACATGCATGGAGGCAGGGCACAGCAGAGATCTACACAGGCAGTCCAATTGTTTTGAGGTAAGTTGAAAGTTGTTTTTAACTTTTGGTATAAGGTCCTAAATAATTTGGTCATGGCTACTTAAGAATCCACCTTTCTCTCCAAACAATATTCCATCAACAGGCTCAGCTTAAGCTAACAGCTTTCTAGTTCAAACTGAAGGGATGCTGATAGAAGGGCAATCACAATGAGTGCCCCTTGTCTTCAGAATTTATTTTTCACTTTGTTATGTGACATCCTAGATATGGTGACCTTTAGGCAAAACTCATCTGCTTTCTCATGGTTGGGGGCATGAAGTGGATATTGGCTTAGGTCCGAGGAAGTCTTTTTATGGAGATACTTTTGCTACCCCTTTTGTCATATTAGGTTATTGATTTTGTTTTGTAACTGCACATGAATCCAAAGGATGATCTATAAGTGCCATGTATAAACCCAGAAGACAAATTGATGGATAATTTCTTTTGTGGGTAAAACAGGATACTGAATCATAAAAAGAAAGGTGAAGCAGGATTCCTATTTTTTTCCTTTTCTTATTTTCAGTCAGTTGATCCTATCTCTGTCATTTGTTTCACTCTTCAAAATGTGTGCTTAGTTGTTTTCCTCAATCTAATTTGGATTCCCCTACAATATAGAGCTAAGCGAGCCTTGCTAATCGCAAAACCTTTTTCTTTTTGATATGTATTTTGTGCATCTCTATATAGGCAAAAATAAATAAATAAATACTGTACAATGATCCCTACACCCCAGACATACAGTTGCTTACAATGAGCCATTTTAAATGACTATCTAATGGATCAGAGAAAGCAAGTTGCACACTACAGGTGATCTTTCATTAAAAATGAACTAAAACTATACTAGAAACTTGATCTTTTAAAGTGGTAACTATGAGAGGCAGTAGTCACCTCAAAGTGGTCTTTAGTGCAATTTTACTGTTTCTTTTCCTTGGAGTTTAGATACAGGGACCTTTTTTAAAATTTAATTGGTGTTTTGCTGAGATGGATCTCAAATCTACCCCGTATTGGGAGATAAAATTAATTACTCTGAGTTGAACAACTTCAGAGCTGACTTGAGATGACCTTTTCAGAATATAGATGTAGTAGGTGTATTTAAGAAGCAGGGACACCAGAAAAAAATATTTTCTCTCTCTCTCTCTCTCTCAAAAGAAATGCACCAGAAAGAGGACATGAAAAGCACTTTTGTTGACATAAAATCACATTAAAAACTATTAAAAAGTGTTATAAAATGTCAATATATGGACTAAAATATATGAATAAGATAAAGCAAAATGTGTCTTGAGAGAACATTAGATGTGGATCACTAAAGCTTCACTGCCACCAAGTTCACTCAAAATATTGTGAACACACCAAGTCAAACAAGTATCCAGTTTACAAGTAAATTTCAAAAAAGTGTAATCAATGCACAACTGGGACACAATCAGTGCATGGAATGCCATAGCACACCACACTGCTCTACCCCGGCTGTTCTGTTCTGGTGAGATTTCAAAGTGACTAGTTTTGCCTGACCCAGCAAAAAATTAGCCAGGCAGGAAACCAGCCAAATGTGAGCACTGTATCTCACTCAAAGAACAAGCAGTAGCATGGAGAAAATCAATCCAAAACTTGCAAAAAGCTGCTTAAGAGAAAAAATAAAAAAGGAATCTACCTGGAGCAATGTAGAAAAAAATGAAACACTGTGTCTGAAGCGAAACAAAAGGAGCACTATGTTGACAGTGTACAATTTGAGGGCTTCAATAGCTCAGACTTAGGTGAGATTTTTCGCAGGAGTGGGTGGGTGAGATTCTGTGGCCTGAGTTGTGCAGGAGGTCAGACTAGATGATCAGAATGGTCTCTTCTGACCTTAGTATCTATGTAACTATGTATTTATGTCCCATTGCCATTGTTGGGGCAACACTGCCAAGAGCCCAGTAAGAGCAAATTGCTCTTAGCTCAGTTAATATGGGGAGAAGACGCCTGTTCATACACTTGTCAACAAATGCAAAGTGTTTGCATGTCACTGTCAGACGTGATATAAATGGAGATATCATCAGCATAGCCCAAGAAACAAACCAGGAAGGTACCTGGCACAGAAAGGCCAGTCAGACAGCTTCTGCAGATCTGCAGGAATGTCTCCACACTAAGAGGATACAGAATCCCACACAGAGGACAATGCCTCTGCAAACTAGGAAGTAGTGTCTAAAATCCCCATTAATCATGAGTCCACTAAAAACACTATAGCACAATAAAAAAATATAAGGACAACTCTGGCCCAATCCCAAAAGCTTCCAATGTTTTTAGAAGATATCTGTGGTTAATGCTATCAAAGGCCTTCTCTTGGTCCATTGAGATAAGCTCTACAAATCACAAAAAGTTTGATAACAGTAAAAATATCATGAATTAAAAACAAATTATCAAAAACATATCTGTTAGCAATACAATGTGTTTGATCAGGGTGTATCAAAGAGGATAAATAGTCCTCCAGCTGGTTGGTTAGGGCCCTGGATAAAATTTTATAATCAGAGCAGAGAAGGGAAATAGGTTTCCAATTCCATAAGGCACAGAGATCCCCTTTCTTGTGCAGAAGGGTGACTTGCCGCAATCAAGGGGCATCTTTTCCTCCTGGATACGTTCCAGCACGACTAGAAAAAAAAAATCAGGACTAAAAGAATACCAGAAACACTTACAAAATTCAGATGGCAGTCCATCACAGTACCTGGCACCTGGCCTTTAGAGAGTTGCTGTGTTGCAACACAAAGCTCTTGCAGTGACTGTGAGGTGTCCTGGTACTGCTGTTCCTCAGCAGTCAGATGGGATACTTCCTGGTGCAGCTCCTCCATTGCCAGCACATCACAGGCTTCAGGCAAATACAGAGTACAGTAAAAGGAAACAGCTGCTTTCCAGATCTCAGCAGGGATCTCAGACAACCATCCAGCAGCCATAGGCAAAAAAAAATCTGCCGACTGTCCATAGACTTTTTCTCCAACCCCAAAGAAGAACCTTGTAGAAGCACCAATTTCATGCAGCTGAGTAAAGTGGGACCTAACCAGGGCTCCTTGCATCTTATCTTCTAACAAGCATCTCAGTAGCAGGTACTTATCGGTTAAGATTGGATGAGTCTGCACTGGGTTTTCCACATCAAGGTTGACATGAATTCCAGAGTACTCATGGCCTGAAGCAAGGACTGTATGGCAGCCTGGGTATCCTACTTGCAGACTAGTTGGATCTGGACCTTTCTGATATCCCATCACTGTCTCAGGGACTCATACAGGGAATTGTGCTGCCACCAACACTCCCAAAGCATAGTAAACATCTATGTTAAATTGAAGTCCTGTAATACCTTAGTATTAAAGCCCCAGTAGGAAGCACAGTCGCGAAGAAGGAGAGAGACACTTACAAAGACATAATGATGATCAGACAAGTGAGCGGGAGGCATAGAAGACCAAACAAATATATTCGCAAGGGCCTTCATGGTTAAAAAAAAAAAAGTGAACCAATCTAACCCAAGACCTGGCTGGGAGTAGCCTTCAGCCAAGAGTACTGGGTAACAATGGGGTGAGAGAACCTCCAAACATCTACCAGCCCAAAGGTCTTCAGGAAACAATACACTTCCCTGGACGACTGAGGGAGTCCTTATGGTTCCTGTCTAAAACAATGTACAGTGCAATTGAAATGCCCTCCCCAGGACAACAATAGTAACAGGGTCACAGCTATGCATGGCAAGGGCAAGTGTTTGCAGATAGGAGGTACAATCTCACCCCAGAGTAGGGGCATATTCAGGAAAAAGGTTCAAAACAACAGTGCTAATACTCACCATGCCAGGGGAAGACAGTACTCCACTGGGAGGTCCAGGAATGATGCTACCACCCAAAGAAACACTATCCTCCTTCTCTGAGCACACAGCTGTATCCTCAGCCACTGCCAGCAGGTGAGGGGACTCCAGAGTCTTAGCCCTTCTAGAAATTGTCCTGCATAAATCCATCTCATTGGTCTGTTCTTCTTCCTCATCCTCGTCCCAGCCTGTCCTACCCATTATTCTGGAATCCCACATTCTTACCAGGGACCCCTGAGCCAGCAGTGTATGGGCAGGAATCCCTCAAATGACCAGGATAACCACATAGGAAGCATTTGATATCTTCAAATGCTAGCAAACACTGTATAATCCACCCCATCAATGTGGTGCTTTAAAACCAAGTTCAAGGGCTGTTCAGGGTTACTTAGAACCACGTAAACCTGGTGCTGGAATGACATAACATGCCTCTCATTTGGGTTCTTGCAGCCTAATGGAATCATCCTACCAATAAAAAATCTTCCTATAATGGGAAAGCTTAGACACTAGCATCTCATTGTGAAGGAAGGGGTGAGGGGGACACTGGAAAAAAACATTCATAGCAGGAATAAACAAGGGGAAAACTTGAACAAAACACTCCTTGACCCAGAGTCTCTCCTGTGCCAAACGATTCACAGACTTCTTGTGGGCCAGGAAAATCAGTACAGATTTACTCATTCAAGATGCAGATTTTATATCAGCACAGTCAATAACATTATCTACACTCAGCAACACACCCTTCACCGTGCAGGAGACAGCAAGTATGCATCAAAGCCTATGCCTGCGGGTCAAACCACTAAATCCATCTGAAGTGTACCCCATGGAGTAACCCCCACCCCTCCATGGAAAAAGTGTGTGTATGAGGGAAACCAACAGGATCCCTAAAAAAATGAAACAGCAAGTAACAAAACAAAAAGAGAATCAGAGCTAGTGCACACAGCACACACTAAACATAGGCTCAGTCCCAAAATCCTCAGAGAGAAAGAGAGACAGAAAGAGATGAAAAAAAACTAAAAGCCAACAGACGGGGGTTGGAAATTCAGTGTTGTTGCTTTCTCAGACTTTCACTAACATCTCTTTGGGGGGCAAGGCTTAAATAAATAACAATAAAGAGGAAGGAGAGTCTTTTGTAAGAAGAATGGAGCTGAGATTTAAGAGATGGGTTCAGCTCCTAGATCTACCAGAGACTTGCTGTGTGAGGCTGGTCAAGTCATTTTGCCTTTCTTAATTGTGAAATAAGTTTAAGACTTCCATTCTGTCCTGTCTATTTAAACTGTAATCTTTGTCTGTACTGTGTGTGGCCAACATGTAGCATAGGAACCCAATCTCAGTTGAGCACTACTTTAATACGTGTAATTAAAACAAAACACACACAACCACCAATAACCACCAGCCAAAACCCCTACTACTTGGGAGCATAGTCTTTGTCAAAAATGAATGACCAATGAGTCATCCCATGGCAAATTCTGTCCATTTGTGTGCAGTCTTTCAGTTAAGTTGCCCTACTTTGCTTATTTCAATGGACAGTGCTGGAGCAACTCAGACAGAATTTATACTAGATATGAAGATTTCACTGTTTCCAAAACAAAGAATGTTTAATGTGCCTGAACTCTGTTTGGCTAGAATTGTTCTCAGGTCTTATTAAAAGAGTTAAGAATGTGCTTTCTTATATTAGATTCCAGGAGAGGTTACAATTATCGGTCAGTGCTAAATACAGCATTCAGGAGACCTGTTTTCCAGTTTGGGTGGGCCATTTCTCGGTTTAAAATAGATTGGGCATGGTACAATAACTTCTATGAATTCATGACTATATCCTTCCATTTGGACATACTCAAATTGTCAAGTTCACTTAATACTCCAGAGTTTTTTATTAAATGATCTGTGGACATGGATCTGGAGCAAAATCACCTTCCAGGTTTCTGAAATCAATCCAAATAGCATAAAGTTTAATTTTCCATTTACAGTACTTGTATTTGCCTGTTGGTATATTTCCTTTTTTGTCTTTTTCCTTTTGAGAGCTGAAACTGCAGACTTTGCCCGTAAGCAGGGCATTGACCTTAGTGTAACTCACAATTATAAAGATTGCATTTGCTTCCTGATGGTTGGGTTTTAAATGAATCATAACATTTTTGAAGGTTTAATTTCATGGGCATCTGCATTTCTGGCATTAAGTCAGTGGTTCTCAAACTAGGGCTGCCAATTGTTCAGGGAAAGCCTCTGGTGGGCCAGGCCAATGTGTTTATCTGCCGCGTCCCCAGGTTTGGCCGATCGTGGCTCCCACTGGCTGCAATTCACCACTCCAGGCCAATGGGTGCTTCAGGAAGGGCGACCAGCACATCCCTCAGCCCGCGCTGCTTCCCACAGCCCCCATTGGCCTGGAGCGGTGAACCGCAGCCAGTGGGAGCCGCGATTGGCCAAATCTGCGGATGCAGCAGGTAAACAAACTGGCCCGGCCCCCCAGGGGCTTTCCCTGAACAAGTGACTGCCCTAATTTGAGAACCACTGCATTAAGTGGTACAAAGTGTTTGTGGCCATCCCCTTCCTTTAGGTATCATGATCTTCAGACATTTATTGGCTTTCTAAAATGTGCCATAATGTCTTTCAGGACACAGTGACAGTATAAAAATAAATAAAAATGAAATGCTCTATTAATTCCAAGCAGCAAAAGGAAAGGGACAAGCAAACAATCCTCTCACACACTGAAACACCTTCTCAATTAAACCATTGAAAAAAATTGTGTGCTCTCTTATTACTGGACCATGGGGAAGCATGTTCCAGCGTCAAAGGCCTTTCACTGAGATAACCCTGGAAATACCTAAATCTAAGGCTTGCTAGTTTAAGGGCTCTAGCTTCCTCCAACTGCAATAGTAACTGGTGGAAGGAAAGAAGCAAACAGTAGTACCAGTTGGTCAAGCCAGTTATGAAAGAATTTACATATCAAAGTCAAGGTTAACCGCTTAAATTGCGCCGAGGAGTGAATAACATGACAGCACTATTTTGGGAAGGTTAATATATTATGTTCCTTGTGGCTTACTGCTCTGAAGATGAGTAACCAAATTTCTACCAGCTCAGCTATAGTCGTTAAGCAGAGCATATTACAGTAAGCCAGTCTAGATGCTTGAAAGGTATGAACTACTGTGGTGAAATCACAAATGCTTAGATACAGAAGAAGGCCATTGGTCAGCATGGGAGGGAATTTAAAAGCACACCTGGTTTGCTTGCTTACCCCAGCTATTTCTAACTCTGCTCCCTCTCAGAACTCTTATGCAAGGTTCACATATTCAGACAAATCAGTTTTTAGATTACCAAAACAGTATTTCACAAAGGAAATATTTTGCATACTTAAAAAACCACAATCTTTAAAGTACTCTTTTCTGAAGCTATGGATATACTGTCTACAGTTGCTTATAACTAAAACAGCTTTTATAACAAGTTTAAATATACAGTTGCATATTAAAAGGACACCCTTGGCAAAAAATGCTTACTATTAAGAATGGGCAAACCTAATGGAGTGAGGAGATTGATCATAACTTGCAATAAGACATAGTCACAAGTCAATAAATTTGTGGGCAGCAGGCAGATGAAAGAGTCACAAGTATATGAAACATTTATTTGTCACATACCCTTTTACTTTACATATATCCACCACCTCCACATATGGGATGTGTGTATATTAACAGAAAAAAAATACTCTCTTCATTGCTATCAGTTAAGAGTGTCATAGAAAGGACTGGGTAGAAAAGCGACACATCAAACACGGACTATAATCTCTGTGGATGCTGCCTGGCTCTGTTTTTATTAAGTTAATCACTGCATACAGGTGATCAAGCCTAGCAACCATTTTTTTGAAAAAAAAAAAAAGATTTTTACATTAAGTTCTATTACATCTCATTAAGGTTATTAGAGTTTCTCCTTTTATAGGATTCACAGCAATAAACAGTTGCTATCTGGGAACAAAATTAGTTTTCATTTTCCAGCAAAGATGGACTCACAGTGTGAGGGCCCAGGAAAAAACAATGAGGATGTGTGTCAATGGGAAATCTTCACAGCTACATACCACCGGCTCAGGCAACAGTGGAAAATATTCACCTCATTTACATGCAGTAATAGCTTAATTCTTGTTTGTAAACACAGCTGTTATTCCATGGGAAAGGTTGCCCCCAAGCATGGAAATAAAATGCTTTTCTAACTTACCAAACTCACTCATCTGCAACCGTATATAACTTATAAATGCCAGCAAGTATGTATTCTGTCCACATACATTAGAAGTCGTTAGTGTTGTAGAAAATCATATTGTTACTGACCAGATCTCTAATCAAAAGGGAAAATGGTAAACCTCAAATCTTAATTAGAAGTCCATCTTAAAAAGTTAATGATTCCTCCTACCCCCTTCCTGTCTGCTTAGAGGATAAGAGAAAGGACAGCAATAGTGCATAAAGATTAAATGGGATGAAACCAATTTTATGGGTCCAATTAACTTGAAAATCAGCTACACTCCCACTGCAGCAACAAAATGAAAGAAAACTTATGTCAGACACATTTCAGCTATCCCCAAAAGTCACCACTTCTCTCCTCTAAAATAGAACCCTCATGTTAAGATAAATACATTTAAAAAGTCACAGTATCCATTAAACATTAGAAGAGAAGGAAAGAGTAAATACACAAAGGAACATATTTCTTGTCTATGTCATCTAGAACATTTTATTTTATAATAAGCATTTTAAATGAAAAACATTATCTGGCATGTGCCTGTTGACCATTTCAGTTTGAGAAACCTAAACATGGAAGATGTTGCTTTATACTTTTATATGTAATTTTTAATAGAACTGCAGTATTGTACATTTGAATCACTCAGCATAATCACTCAGCATGAATCACTCAGTTGCAAGACTGAAGGCAAGCATTCTTTTAATGGGTATGTTCTCAACATTTTCCAAACTGACGGGCACCCTAGCATAAAGATTGAACTGCAGGAGATGCATCACTCCTGTCAAGGATAACTTTGTCCCAATCTCTTTAACACTGTAATTAATGCAGCATGTATGTCTTGATTGAGGGCAGGTCTACACTACTGCTTAAGTCTATCTAACTTAGGTCTCTCTGGGGTGTGAAACCCCACCACGACCTCTCCCTGAGTGATGCAAGTTTTATGCGGTCCACACCAGCACTGTGTCAGTGAGAGATGCTCTCCCACCAAAATAGCTTATGCTTTTCACCAAGGTAAAGTAATTATGCCAATGGGAGAGCACTCTCCTGTTGGCATAGTGAGTCTTCACCGGACGTGCAGCTGCACCAATACAGTGCTGTAGTGTAGACTTGCCCAAGTGACTTAAATAGTAGAAACCATTTGCTGCCCAAAACAATGGAGCACTAGCCCTTTGTCTACACAGCAGATTTAATTGATGGAGTAATAAGATTGCTGGAGAGCATGAGGAATGATATCCAGACCCAAATGAAGCAAGGGTAGGGCAGACAAGGAAGCACTCTCCTACAGAAAAGGACTTCTGGCAAGTAGATCATGCTTATGTGGGGGAGAGTCCTGAGGCAGAGGGGGGCCAGTACAGGCTAGAGCAAGTTAGGGTTGTGTGGAAGAAGCCCTATAGAGAGGGCTTAGGAAGTCTTCTGGAACCCTGTTGGAAACGGGGAGAAGATTGATAACTCGACCTGGAACGGTAGGCCAAGATAGATGGACTTTGTTAGTTTAGTGCTCAGAGTATGCTTTATGAAGACCGCAGGGAAGAGAAGTCTAACTTGCCCAGGTGGAGAGACTGGGAAAGGACTGTGTTAGTCCCTGGGGAAGTAGAAAAAGAAACTGTGTTTTAATTTAGGAGTTAATAAAACCAGCTTTGAAGAAGGAGGTTCTTCCATGGTACTGACCTCATGTGTATCCTTAAAAATGTTTCTTGGAGAATGAGCACCATGGGTTAGGTGACTCTAGAAACATCACTGACCAGTAGGGGGTGCTCCTGCACAGGTCCAGCCCCGAACAAGCACCTCACACAATGGAGTCCTGGTCCATGGCTAGGGTTCCTAGGCACAGCAGCCATACAAATAAATAATGAATATTTAAACTTTGTAAGTTTAAGACTCAGTCATATACTTTTCTGTGTACCCATATAGGGGAGTAAGGTGGTACAGGATCCACGTTACTTTCTTGTGGGTTGCCAGCACAAAGGAGTAAATGGACTTTCTATATTCCCTTAATGCCATATGCAAGTCCATCTGCATCATCAGAGCCTTCAGCAGCTACTGCTGGGCTGCTACTCCTCTGTTAACATAGCTGGGAAGGGTACTGGTGGACAAGAGCAGGAGATGGGCAGATGCTTAACTCTATCTCCTCACATGCCAGCCTATACACTCGTTCCATGGTGCAGAAGGAGAATTTGCACTAGCAAAAGAACTGACAAGGATTACTTTTCTGTAGAGCAAGCATTATTTCACCGGTCAGTCACAATCTGACCTACTCCAGGGAGAGCACAAGCACTCCCTACCCATACTTAGGTTGGATTGCTAGGTTACAATATGGCCCTCAGAAACTAATCTGTTAAAATAGATTAAATTTAACTTTATGCATTCCAGATCATGCAAACAAACAAACAAGATGGAACTTTTGCTATGAAACAGATATTCAAAGAAATATTAAACATATCAGTATTAATGAGTTTTTACAATACTTGAACATGTTAAATGACAGTTACAATATGAAATAAAAGTAAAATGTATATATACCTGCAATGTACTTTAAATTAAATGTAAAAATAAATCAAGAGGAAAGAAGATAAAAGCCATTGCTATTAGGGCCTGTTCCAAAGTCCACTGAAATTGGTGTTAAGACTCCCATCGAGTCTTTGAGAGTAAGTAGGTCACAATATGAATATGGTGAAGGGGTTAACTTAACCAATCTACAGCACTGGTTCTCAAACTAGGGCCACTGCTTGTTCAGGGAAAGCCCCTGGCAAGTCGGGCCGGTTTGTTTCTTGCCGCGTCTGCAGGTTTCGCCGATTGCTTTAGATAGATATATAATTAAACAAGCCTTTCAAACAATCAGAATAATATACAACTTGCAAGTGCCAAATCCAATATTATGTCCATACAATGCTATATTTTTAGTTTCACCTTATGAAAGGAATTATTCCCCATCAAGTCACAGCATTTTGGACATGTGAATTTCTACTGAGTGGATATACAGATTTAGACAGAAGAGATTGGAGATCAGGGCAGTTAGTTGTGCTTTTAAAACTGGGTTGAATTTTGTATAATTGTTATCTACAAAAGATCACAAACAAACCTCACTGACTAGGACCAGACACACACAATTACCCTATTGGAAGCTCCAGATGAAAATATTTCATTGCCTCCTGTTGATTTTTGGAATTGTGCTATGAACTACCACAATTGTCTATTATTAGCATACGACTTCTTGGTGCAATGGTCCTCCAGAAGGAGTCAGCAGAAACCAGAAGAAGAATTCTAATGAATTTTACTGGAATTTCCACTAGGGACACCCCCAAGACACTTATTAGGGGCTCTCATTGAAATAAATGAATACAGATTCTCCCCATACCTGTCCTATATTGGACAGTCAATCTAGTTGTACTAGAAGCAAAAGAAGCTAGTGCTATGACATGGAAGCCCTTGCAATGCAACTGATGTGTTTCAGTATCATTCTGCTCCAGACTGACAAATTAGAATGAGTGGCAAGGTCATTCAGAGGATTACTTCTCTAACCCAATTTAAGTGAGCAGTGTGGGGACTAGTCCCCATGCAGTCCAGCAAGACCCAATTAGCTGAAGTCAGCCTGACTTTTATGTTGAGAGAACCCATTACAACTGTACCTTTGATTTTAATTAAACAAACCCTTTACCTTTATCATTTATAATAACTACAACTGTTCTGTGGAGATTTATGCTTTATAACTTGCTTGTGAATGAATATTCTGATCATTTAAAGTTAACTCTTACATCACTCAACTTGGCTATACTTGTCCTCAGTAAACTGCACTCAGGACCCAAAGACAAATATACTTTTCGACAGCTGCTCATCTCTCCCATTACATTTGAAGAGTGATTCAACCACTCTCTTAACTGACTAATAAACCCATAACTTCTACTATGAAAATGTCTGAAGTTAGTTTTCCAATTGCTTGTCCCCTCTCAACCTCCTCCACTTTATCACTGTGCCAGGTACCATTTTTATCTTTTGTCTCCTGAATATGACATCTATCCGACCTCTCTTTCACTTAGCTTCCCTACTGCATGCCACCTCTCAGCTATCAGTTCCCACGTTCTCACCTGGGAAAAAGAACCTCACTAATCTTCTCAGGCACCAGTCTCCATACAAACCCTGGACACCTTTCCCATTTGCCCCAATAAAGGCCCTCAGAACATAAAGATACCAAGCATTATTAGTTGCTAATTCCCCTTCATTTTTTTAATTGTTATTTATCCAGATCTAGCAAGGACAAAGCTAAAGGGACACTACTTTAATATGAATATAAACAAATAACACATGTATGTAGAGACAAAGTTAGAAAGGCCAAGGCACAAAATGAGATTAAACTAGCTAGAGACATGAAGGGTAACAAGAAAACATTCTACAAATACATTACAAGCAAGAGGATGGACAGGTAGACCTGTTACTCAATGAGGGGGAAGGAAGAAACAACAGAAAATGTGGAAAAGGCAGAAGTGCTAAATGCCATTTTTGTTTCGGTTTTCACCATAAGGTTAGTAGTGATTGGATGTGTAACATAGTGAATGCCAGTGAAAATGAGGTAGGATCAGAGGTTAAATAGGGAAAGAACAAGTTACAAACTACTTAGACAAATTAGATGTCTTCAAATCACCAAGGCCTGATGAAATACATTCTAGAATACTCAAGGATCTGACTATGGAGATATCTGAGTCATTGCCAATTATCTTTGAAAAATCATGGGAAAAGGGAGAGATTCCAGAGGACTGGAAAAGGGCAAATATAGTACCCATCTATAAAAAGGAAAATAAGGCCAACCCAGGGAATTACAGACCAGTCAGCTTAACTTCAGTATCCATAAACATAACAGCACAAATAATCAAGCAATCAATTTGCAAACACCTAGAAGATAGGATAAGTAACAGTCAGCATAGATTTGTCAAGAACAAACCAACCTAATAACTTTCTTTGACAAGGTAACAAGCATTATGGATGGGGGGGAAGATGTGGTATATCTTGACTTTAGTAAGTCTTTTGATATGGTCTCACGTGACCTTCTCATAAACAAACTAGGGAAATACAACCTAGAGGGAGCTACTAAAATGTGGGTGCAGAACGTTTTGGAAAGCCATCCCCATAGAGTGGTTCACAGTGAAGATGGAAGGGCATATTATGTGGGATCCCTAAGGGATCAGTTCTATTCAATATCTTCATCAATGATTTAGATAATCATATAGAGTACACTTATAAAGTTTGAGTATCATACCAAGCTAGAGGGGTTGCAAGTGCTTTGGAGGATAGGATTAAAATTCAAAATGATCTGGACAAATTGCAGAAATGGTCTGACATAAATAAGATGAAATTCAAGAAGGACAAACGCAAAATACTCCACTTAGGAAAGAACAATCAATTGCACACATACACAATGGGAAATGACTGCCTAGGAAGGAGTACTGCAGAAAGGGATCTGGGGATCATAGTGGATCACAAGCTAAATATAAGTCACCAGAGGAACACTGTTGCAAAAAAAGCAAACATCATTCTGGGATGTATTAGCAATAGTGTTTTAAACAAGACATGAGAAGTAATTCTTCCGCTCTACTCCATGATGATTAGGCCACAATTGGAGTACTGTGTCCAGTTCTGGGAACCACATTTCAGGAAAGATGTTGACAATTGGAGAAAGTCCAGAGAAGAGCAATGGACATGATTAAGGGTCTAGAAAACATGACCTATGAGGGAAGATTGAAAAAATTGGGTTTGTTTAGTTTGCAGAAGAGAATACTGAGTGGGGAAATGATGACAGTTTTCAAGTACATTAAAATTGTTACAAGGAGGAGAGAGAAATATAGTTCTTGTTACCCTCTGGGGATAGGACAAAAAACAATGGGCTTAAATTGCAGCAAGGGCAGTTTAGGTTGGATGTTAGGAAAAACTTGCTACCTGTTAGGGTGGTTAAGCACTGGAATAAATTGCCCAGGGAGGTTGTGGAATCCATCATTGGAAATTTTTAAGAGCAGGTTAGACAAACACCTGTCAGGGATGATCAAGTTAAAACTTAGCCCTGCCATGAGTGCAGGGGACTGCACTAGATGACCTCTTGAGGTCTCTTCCAGTCCTATGATTCTACTTCAGTGATTATCTTAATGATTATGTCATTCAGAACCTTGGCATAAAAACAAAGAATTTCTTTTACATATCCCAAACACCTTAAGAATAGCTCCTCTTAAAATCTTAACTTTATCTCTCCCATTGTTTTGTAAATCTAGAATAGCTCTGGAGTGTTTGGTAGGAACACAGTTTTATGCTTTACATTAAAACTGTGAGAGAATTCATTAATTTCAAGTCCTCATTTATGTATATATGTATTATTTTGGAGAATAAAATAATTCATCACTGCTTTGGCTTCTAACTGTCCTTATTACTCTTTGCTTTTAACAACTACAGTAATTACTCAAAGAACTTAAAAACAAACAAACAAACAAAAACCCCAAACAAACAATGCACTGCTTTTGTTGATACTAAGTCAAGAATTCATAAGAACTGCGATAGGTATGTTTAAGGGCACAGATATTCTGCATATAAGATGTGATCCAAAGCCCTGTTAAATCAATGGAAAGGCAGCCATTAACTTCACTGGGCTTTAGATTAGGTCCTTCATTTACAAAACAAAACAAAACAAAACAAAACAAAACAAAAAAAACCCATGCAATTCAAGCTTTTATTTTGGTGTTTTCTCCAGAACACAAGCTTTCATTTAAACTGGGGTGTGAAGAAAACCTTACCAAGGCTTCTGATTTTTCAGATGCCTTCAACAATGGAAATTGTTAACAGTTGCATGGCTCATGCCCCAAAGAGGAAAAACAGTACTGACAGGTGTGAACTTTCCCATTTATCTTAAAGAGTTATGAACTCTTAAGGCCCATTTAGCAGAAGCAGTGATTGGTCCTGGAAACACACCTAGAACGTAACTGGCTGAACAAAATTTACAGCAATGCAGAATTTCTCTGTGGTACCTGAAAGAATGAGAATGAATTGGGAAACAATGCAATCCCAGTTTCCTGCATCTGCCCTCCTGTCTCAGTTGCAGATTGATCCCTTAGTCGGCACTGCTGCTTTGCTTAATCCCCCACACAGCCTGAAACAAGCCTCTCGCTCCATTGATGCTTCTTGAATCCCTGTGACTCATCCTATCCTCACTTCACCTCCTTTTATTGCTTCCACCGGATTCCTCACCCCTAAGTCTATCTTGCTGACTTCCTCCAGCTGATCCAACTCTGCTTTTCCCTCTGTAGGAAAGAGCCAGTTTCACATTTATCACTCTAAAGCCCTGGCCACTGCAGGTTGGACATTCAGGTGAGGAGTTGTGCTGAGATGGTTTACCACCCACACGAGGAAATTCATTTAGGAAACAAAAAATAGCACAGTGCATTTCCACAGCAGGACAGGAAAGCTTATGTTCCAAAGGACAGCACAACTGTAAAAGTTATAAAAGTTATTCAGAGTTTTACAAACCTCTAGAAAGTTTCTGTTAGGGTTTTCTTTTCTTTCCTTTAATTGAGCCTGACTTGTGGGCCTTGAGCCAACCTCCTTTTTGCGTGGAACATCAGATGTTTATGTAGTGGACAAGAGGATGCAATCTGGTAATTAACAACTAGGGGGAGAACTTCACAGGCATAAATGAGGTAGGTGCTCAACTCCAATTGGCTTTTATTGCTAATTGATAGGACATGTCAATGCAATTAATTGAAGGCACCACATTGGACTGATTAAAAAGGAGACTTTTTCCAAAATCAGGTTCATTATTTCCTCTTTTCATGCCACACCAAGTGCTCACAACAGCCTCTCAAATTATGTACAGTAATTGCTCTCCACCCTCATTTCCTTTTCAGCAAAACTGGTGAAGACCATGTGTTCCATGATACACTCGAGTTTAAAGGACTAGGCCTATTTCTGCATGTTCTGTAGTACAGCTGCATATTATATACATTTGTCTTAAAATTATTCTTTTCAAAGAGACTCTTATTTGTTCAACACACTTAAAAATTGCATACATCAAGGAAGATAGAATCGCCGAACTGAAGGGCTGGAATGGACCTTGAGCGATCATCAAATCCAGCTCCTGGCTGCACTGAGGCAGGGCCAAATAAACCTAAACCATCTCTCACAGGTGTTTGGAGATATTTAAGAATAGGTTGGACAATGATGTGGATTCCACAACCTTCGTTGGAAGCTTATTCCAGTAATTAACTATCCTTATAGTTAGAAAGTATTTTTGCTATTATCTGACCTACATCTCCTTTGATGCATATTGAGCCCACTTTTTCTTATCCTACCTTCAGTGGATATGGAGAACAATTGATCCTCCTCCTCTTTATGACAACTATTAACATATTTTAAGATTTATCAAGTGTTCCCCTTTTCTCAAGACTAAACATGCCCAGTTGTTTTAACCTTTTCTCTAAGGTCAGGTTTTCTAAACTTTTAACATTTTTGTTGCTCTCCTCCAGAATTTCTCCAATCTGTCCACATCTTTCTTAAAGTGTGGTGCCCAGAATTGGACATACTGGCAGAGGTGATGCATGGGGGAGGAGGGGCATGCAGGTCATGTACCACCACATTTCTGCCTTCCATTTAGCAAAGATGTTTTCAAATCCCTAGGGGGCACACCCAACAGTTTGAAAACCATCACCTCCTGCCAGGAACCACCTGACCCACTCAGGCCCTTGGCTCTCCCTGCTGTGAAAGCCAGGGCACTGGCTGGCTGCCCAGCCACTGTCCCTGCCCTGCTCCCCAAGCCGGGCCACCTACAGGGGTGCTTAAATTAGAGGTGCTGGGGGCACAGCAGCACCCCTTGGCTTGAAGTAGTAACAACAATCAGATACATGATTTCCACTTTCAGCGCCCCCCTATAAAAGTTGTTCCATCACCTTTGGCAACCTCTGCATGGTTGGGTGCTCCATAGGCAGGGCAGGTGGTACAGCTCTGAGCTGCATCCCTGATGCACTCTTGCCTCTTCCCTGAAGGTGCCCAGCACTGGTCAATGACACTCCGTGAAGCCCATCTGCTATGAGATGCTCCCTGAGGTGCTCTCTAGCCTCTTCCCTGCACTCCTGGCTCTGCTGCTCCTCCTCAGGCCACAAGAGACATGTGGGGTGGTCATATGCTCCCTCTCACCATCAGAAGTTACACGTCATATCTGAAACACAGTACTCTAGCTGAGGCCTCACCAGTGTCTAGTAAAGTGAGACAATTATCCCAGTGTCTTACATACAAGACTCCAGTTAATACACCCCAGAAATTAGCCTTTTTTCACAACTGCATCATATTGTTGACTTGTGTTCAATTTGTGAGCCACTATAATCCACAGATCCTTTTCAGCAATACTACCGCCTAGCCAGTTATTCGGCATTTTGATTTTTTCTTCCCTAATGAAGTACTTTGTACTTGTCTTTATTGAATTTCATCTTCTTTCAGACCAAGTCTCTAATTTGTCAATCTTTAAGTAAGGTCTTTCAACCAATTGTGCACCCACCTTATAATAGTATGGTGTAGATGACATACCCCTAGGTTGCTTATGAACATTTCCTGTGGGACAGTGTCAAAAGCCAAACTAAAATCAAGATATATCACATCTACTGCATTCCACACCCACTAGGCCTGTAACCCTGCCAAAGATGGAAATTATGTTGGTTTGGCATGATTTGTTCTTGACAAATCCAAGCTGGCTCTTCCCTATATATAGCACTTTATAAAGTGCTATATTATAATTCTATTACACACACACACACCATTTGTGAAATCTCTGCACAGGGGGATCAGTAAAATGTCTCATGCATGTTTTGGACATTTCAGTTACTATAAATAAAAGACACTGTCTATATACTGTGGTGTCCAGTAACTTATTTATTACGATTTATACATGTGTTCAGTACACAATCTTCTATGTTACTGCACAATAAAATATATTTAATTATAAAACATTGCCTGAAATAGGCAGAATCTTTAAACAGTTCCTTATCTGCCACACACACACTTTCAAGACTACTTTCATGTTCTATTTACTCTCAAGAATATGCCTAGGCAAACAAAATCTGTGCCATACCCTAAAGGTCAACAAGCCAGGGATATGACAGTTAGATTGGTCATTGCAAGGTCCAGACCTGAGTATCCACCCCAAGAACACCGACTCCAATCCCTCAGGGTATGTTGAGACTGCAATAAAAGACCCATGGCATAGCTGCAGTGACACTGGCTTGGGGTTTGGCTGGAGCCTGGGCTCTGAAAGAGGTGGGTCTGAGAGCCTGAGCTCCACCCTGATCCTGAAAGTCTACACTGAATTTTTTAGCACTGCAGCCTGAGCCACACAAGCCTAATCAGCTGACCCAGGTTTTGAGACTCAGTGCCATGTTTTTTTTATTGCACTGTAAATGGACCCTCAGTGAAGGTATCAACAGACTCCCCTCCCAACAGTTCTCAAAAGGCAGGACTGATGCCTAGGGCACACCTATATGTGGGACCCACTCATCTACAGTAACTCCTGCTCCACACCAGGGTAGTCAGTGCAGTCCAGTGACAGGTCCCTCTGCGTAGTGGGAACCTGATCTGCTCTGGTAATATATGTGGAGAAAGACAGCTTCTCCTTTGGCTCAAGTAACTGCTGCTCCTCAATATGCTGAAAGCTGTCTGCAGATTCAGGCAGATATTGCTGGGGAGGTTGCACTTGCTTTACCTTTTAAAAATTTTCTTTGAAACCATGAGAGCTAGTCTCCCTGCTCCCTTCCCCACATACAAGCTTTGATTCTATCATCACAGGACCAAGGGAGATGCCTGGGGTACTAGGCACATGCCTGTTATGCCTATGCCTTAATCCAGCTCCACTTAAGGGGTGTGCATTTTGGTGGAAGGAAGCAGGAGAGAGTGTGTGTTGGGAAGGGAGATGTTCCCAAAATATTTACATAAGTATGTGGGTTGAAATTCTGGCCCCATTAAAGTCAATGCCAAAACTCCAACTCATTTCAGTGGAGCTGGGATTTTACCCCATTATTTTTGGATGCCTGTGTGAACCAGTTCCCAGTTTTGCCTCATGCTCAGTTGCTGCTTCTGAATACATAAGGGAAAAGTACAGAAAGACTAAAGAATGGAAATTGCAATGGGGCTCAGTGCTCAACTACTTCTATAACTGCTTTGGGATTACTGGAGTCATAGATACTGCTACAGAAGTTTTGGAATCCCTGTGGCTTTATACATAGCACTGCTCCCTAGAGTGATTGAAGAGACAAAGGGGGAAAGATCTGCATGCAGAAAACAAGGTAAATTTTTCAAGGGAAGTTGAAAAGCAATTATGAATAAAACTACATGTACAATCCTCTCTTTTTGCCATCCCACTGTTCGGAGTTCCCATACTCTAGTCTGTTTAAGGGGAATCTTCATTTCTTTAAAGAGATGCTGATTTATGTTAAAATTTGTATTAATTTGGTAATCTTTATGCAAGGTTTTCAGAATGCAAACAGAACTGTCCTCTGGGAAATACAACTTACACTTGATTCGCTCCAAGCTAAAATAGGCTGCTTTATAATGTCAAAAGGTGGCACGGGGGTGAATTTCTCTCTGTTCTGAGGTGCAGTGCATAATGGTACCTACAGCAGCAATTTTAATGGTAATTTATTGTTACTGAGAAGGGGAAAAAGAGGTCAGATCTGTATATTGGTTCAGCAGGCACTTGCTGCTAGTCTTTTGCTCCCTTGCTCAGTTTTTGCAGAGATGATGGAGAAGAAAAATGAAGCATAATACATTCTCAAGGTTACTAGGAGCAACTAATGCTTCCAAATTGGTATTTGTGTTTTATTACATCTTAAATTTCAACACCTTAAAAACAATAAAGGAAATTGCATTTTCACAAAGGATCTTTCTTCAGGGAATGTACTTCAATTTTAGTGTCTTTTTCCGGAAGCCTTTGTCCATGTAGAATGAACTCTTTGCTCCAGACAGAATATATATATCTTGGTTTCAGCAACTCAGTGAGAGAAAACCGATTTTGTAAAAGGTAAAGGATCTGCAATTATATATACATGTGTTCATACATGCATGCATGTACACATATGCTCACACAAAACATATATAGTCTTGATTCAATGCCACTGAAGTCCATAGAAAGGCTCTTATTGGCTCCATATAAGACCTGATGCAATGGTCTTTGAGCACCCACCATTTGAAAATCAGGCTTATTTAAGGAATTTCAAGTTGAGTACCATTATGTCCCAGGATTGTGTGTGCAATGAGAATTTAGAGAGGCCAACCCCATAAACACCGAAGCCAAATGAAAGGCTTGTACATGATGCCATAAATCCCTTTGTTTTCTCAAAAATCCCACTTCATATTTCATCGCTTTCTGGACAGGTGAGAATGGTAAATATCTAACCATCTAGTTGGCACAACTCTTGAAACTTTTTACCACCTCGTCTGCTTATACTTTAAACATTTCCTTCCAGTCACCATAACTGTCTTGCACATTTTTGGGATAGTTGTTTTCTTACTAGATTGCCAGGTACTACCTACTAGAAATACAGCCAGCAACAATGCAACAAAATGGTAGATTTTGCTAAAATCAGCATTAAACAGGTGTGTAAGTAGTAACTAAATAGATTTTAAAAATAAAAATGTAACAAACATATGCCCCAATAATAAGAGATATTAGGTAAAAATAATATAGGATAAGCTGTTAAATTCTAAATCATTCATACTGGCACATTTAACCATCACATTGGTGTGAGGAGCATTGGACTGAATACAAAAGGAATTAAATGAATGACAGTGGAAACAAATAGCAATGACGTAAATTTGTTCTGTTATGTGCAGATATTTATGGCAAATACACTCAAGTAGAGATTGCTAAATTAGGTTTTGATTGTATTAGGTAGACAAATGTTCAGCAAGGTCCTGATGATACTATCACTTTTTTCACTGAACTCTACCGACTTTGGGTCTTAAGATGCAAAATGATAGTGCATTAATAGGCTATGGGACACGTTCGTTTCTCAGTTACATTGGTGTAAACTCAGAGTAACTCCATTGAATTCTGAGTTACTTCCTCTGTGGTGACTCTAACCATCTCCTCTTCTGGGGAAAAAAACGCCTTAATCGACCAAACTGCTTGTGAATTGTTCCAATTAAATTTCTACTGGGTTTTCTTTTTGTGAAATCAGAAGCTTATGTCTGATGTGTGGATTCACATGAAAAGAAATGACCTTTGTTCCCTAGCTGAGTGTCTTTCATACCTGCTCAATGAAGTAAATGTTCTAAGATCTATATTTACTTTCAGATTGCGTAAAAGCTTCTGGTTTCTTCACTGCACTTCAGTAGATTAGTGAAAAGTCAAGATAAACTGGAAGTAACTTTCTTCAGGAATTTAGGAACACTGTGGATTAATTTAGTCCTATATATCTCTTCTCACTAAAATACTGGTCAAACATAATTCAGTAGATGACTGGACTTGAATTAAACTGGTTATATCTTTCCTGATTCCACTGGTTTTGGCTAACGCTCAAGAGACTTGCGAGTTTGTTCAAATATCTATGAAACATGAACCTACCAATGAAGTGATGGCTGTAAACTTTCTATTGCATGGATTTCAGACTTCTTGTACCTTTCAATTTAGAAGAATGTATGCTGAGAAAATGGATTTATTAGACACCCTTAACATGGGGGACCTTGTTATTTACTTTTTTGAATATGGCCTGAAGTCGTTTGTCCATCTTACCCTAGACTCTTCTCATTAACATTGTTCTAGGGGTATTTTTTACCATTGTTTCATTTATAACCCTGTGGCATGTTAATCTTCCTTTCCCAATGCTTCTAATAACCCCTCACTACATTTCTGCATTGACTCCCCTCTTCTCCTGAATCAAGTTCCAGCTTCTACTTTTCACCTTCAAAGCACTTCCTACATCTGCAGTTTCCCACCTCTCTTCCCCCATTTAGGGTGACCAGATAGCAAGTGTAAAAAATCGGGATGGGGGTGGGAGGTAATAGATACCTATAGAAGAAAAAGCCCCCAAAATTGGGACTGTCCCTATAAAATAAGGACATCTGGTCATCCTACCCCCACTTCCTCCTATTCCCAATTCCAACAAAGTCTCCCCCACCATCCTTAGTCCTGATTATTGCTCCTCTTTTATGCTTTGGCCATTCATGACTCCCTGTTTATTCCCATCCCAGCCCCTTCACCTGGAACAGCCTCCATCAAATATAAACCAAGAACTCTTCCATATATCCTGCAAAAAGTCTTTCATAAACCAATGTCTACAAAGGCATTTCAGCTGTAATCATCATATATTCTGTTAAACCTCAGGGTGTGTTCTGTAAAAGTGATAACTAGCTTTTCCACCACTCCCTCTCACACTTCTATTTCTTTTCTCTCTCCTTTTTCCTGTGCTGTTTCTTGACTGTTGTAACAGGCTTTATGTAATAGATTCAATGGTAACAGGAGAGCTGGGCAAAAATGAACCATTTTCCTTCCTGCTGTTTTTCACATTTCATGAACATGCACACATTTGCTCCAGCACAAAATGTATGTATCCTACAGTTGCAAAGTTCCAAATTTGCAAAGTTAGGCCCCTGAAAAAACTGCATTTTTCTCCCAGCAAAAGAACCACTTTATTAGAGTACATTTGTTTCTGCCTATGGAAACCACCTTGCACATGTTGGCATGAATATGTGAAGTCAGCATATGTGAAAAAGGCTGGTTTGAGAGTCCTGGAGTCCTATTGACTGAACGTTACAGTGCCATATTCTCAGCTGATTTAATCAACATATCCTTGAAATTTGTGGAACTAGGTTAATTTGTATTAGATGAGGTTCCAGTGAACCAAGCCCATTCCTGGAAGATGCTGAGAACCTGCAATTTCCAGCAAAGTCTTGTAGGGTATGTCTACATTGCAATCAAACACCTGTGGCTGGCTGAGTCAGCTGACTTGGGCTCATGAGGCTATAAAATGTACTGTAGACATCCAGGCTTGGGCTGGGGGTCCCAAAGGCAAAGCTCTAGCCTGAACCCAGATGTCTCCACTGCAGTTTTATAGCCCCAGAGCCCAAGTCAGTTTACATGGGCCAGCCACAGGTGTTTGACTGTAGTGTAGACATACCCTAAGAGATGTGGGTGCTTAGCAGTTGATAGGCCTAAGCTCAGAACAACTACAACAAATTCAATGGCAATTACATCTTCTCCAATCTGCCCTGCCTTCCCATTTTTTTTTCAGCCTTCGAGGAACCACAACTAGGGAAGAAAAGTTAGTTCAGCCTCTATTGGCTTCTCTGCTGAGACTGCAACAAGAGTCTCAGATAATGCCAACTGTAGCAGGGATTTTTGTGATGTGTATACCTCCTTTCACATTGCCACAAACAAATTCATTTCACATAAACCCCTAGCAAACATTTGGGTTGGATCTGAACTGGTGCCATAAAAATAAAAGACTACACTCTCTTGCCAATCCTTTCAGTTAATCCCCTTACCCAGAAACTCCCTTGCTATTGCCAGAGGCGGAGTGAGAGCTACCAAGGGTATAGCAGCAGCTTGGTAAAGAGGTTTCCACTTTAAAAATAAAGTTCTGTTGAAGTTTATTACTACATTGTCTGGTTGCTACAACATTTTGGCAATGAGGATGGATCTTCTGCCTCTGAACCCACCTGCAACATTTCTGCAAAGCCCAGGTGAGCCTCCAATTGCTTTTACTTCCTGGATCCATATGTTTGAGACTTATCTGCTTGCAATCACTGCTACAGAGATTTCTGAAGTAAGAAAGCGTGCTCTGGTAATCCACTGCCTTGGAGAAGAAGCCTATATTTTACACTTTACCCCTTGCAGATGATAAATATGAGACTGCACTCACTGCCGTAAAGAACTTTTTGTACCAAAAGTGAATGTAGTAGCTAATCACTACAGATTTCACCAGCGTGAGCAAAAAACAGGGGAGACTATAATGCAGTATATTGCTTCCCTGAGGAGTCTGATTGTAACTTGTGACTTTGGGGAATATGGCAGATGAGATGATTAGAGACCAGCTCATTGAGAAAATAACCATGCATCATGTAAGAGAACTCTTACTTCTAGAACCACAATTTACACTAGAAAAAGCAATAACCATAGCTACTCAGATTGAATCAGCTACAGCTGAAGCCAGAATAATGAGCATGGATACAGGAGGCACAGTCCAGGCTGTGATTCCTTTGCAGAAAAGTTCACTATTGCTGCAGACAAGATTAAACCACCGAATCAGCAAATTCAAAATACAGTAAAATCATGCTTTCGCTGTGGATCCCCTTAACACCTTGCAAGCTACACAGGATGTCTGGCAAAAGTAGCTCAGTGCAATCATTGCAAAAAGATTGGGCATTTTGCTAAAGTACATCGTAGCAGACAGTTCAATCAATAGGCGCATGCAGTTACAATACCAGATGTTACTGTGCTGAGCGTGGTTAAAATCACTACTTTACATATTCCAGAACAAATAAAGTGCACTGTAAATGTTTCCGCCATGCCCTCAGGCAAATCGCACTCTATTCAGCTAATGTTGGACACTGGGTCAGCAGTATCTATACTACCTGATTCCATCTATTTGCATTACTTTAAAGATGTGCCTCTAACTGAACCCAAACTTCACTTGGGGTGCTATTTGAAAAAACATATTCCAGTACGTGGCTGCCTGCCTGCAATAGTTACATTTGGCGATTGCTGTGTAACTGCAGAGTTCTACATTGTCCACTCCTATCCTT
Source organism: Dermochelys coriacea (assembly GCF_009764565.3). Taxonomy (NCBI): domain Eukaryota; kingdom Metazoa; phylum Chordata; order Testudines; family Dermochelyidae; genus Dermochelys; species Dermochelys coriacea. The sequence continues at coordinate 58,810,137 of NC_050075.1, read as the reverse complement.
AGCAGAGATTTATTGGCTGCTTTAAATCTCAGGGAAGTTAATGGACGAATTGATCTTCCTCAGCAAAGCACTCTTGCTGTACACACACCAATTTCAGCTGGAAACCAACAGCAGGTTGAGGAGAAACTTGGCTGTGCTTATGGGTTTCTGCATACAGTTAAAATGCGGAATAATGTGACACCTGTATGACAGAAGTTACGGCAGTTACTATTTTCAGTCAGGGAAGCTGTTTCAGAGGAACTTAGAAAACTTATTCAAAAGGACATTATTGAAGATATTGACTCCTGGGAATGGGTTTCACCTATAGTAGTGAAGCAGAAGAAGGGTGGAGGCAGTCGCCTTTTTGTGGATTTAATGGAGCCAAATAAAGCTATGGTGATTGACAGCCATCTTCTTTCTCACATAGAAGTAGTATTTGCAGAACTCCATGGAGCAAAGATGTTTTCTACTCTTGATTTGCAGACCGCATACTACCAGGTTATGTTGCATGAAGATAGCAGAGACCTCACAGCATTTATTACACATGAGGGACTATTCCATTTTAAACGTGTTCCATACGGTCTCACATCTGCCCCAAGTGCCTTCCAAAAATGATGTCATTGATTCTGAAGAATCAACATGGAGTTCAGTGCTATCTGGATGATATTATCATGTTGGAAATACTTCTGAGGAGCATGACAATAACCTGCAGTCTGTACTAAACTGCATCAGCAAAGCAGGCCTTAAGGTGAATAGGTCCAAATGCAAATGTAGACAAACTGAACTCTCCTTTCTGGGTCATACAATTTCACAGGTTGGACTAAAACCTGATCCGATCATATCCTGGCAATTTCAAATGCTCCTCCTCCAACAGATTTGAAAACCTTACGTTCCTTCTTGGGTCTTACCTCCTGGTATGCAAAATTCATTCCCAATTATACTTCTGTTATTGAACCATTATGAGAATTACTACAGAGAAGTTCAACTTAGTGTGGACCACAGATGCACAAGCTAGTTTCAAAATGGTGAAAGATTTGATTGTACATAGTCCAGTACTTGCACTATTCAGTCCTGCATTGCCCACAATTGTAACTACTGATGCTTCTGATTATGGACTTGGGGCTGTCCTCACACAACTTCATGAGGACAACACAGAGAGGACTGTTGCATTTGCTTCAAGGACACTAAGTAATGCTGAGAGGAAATGTTCTACAGTCGAAAAAGAAGAACTTGCTTGTGTCTGGGCTACTGAAAAATGGAGAATTTACCTGTGGGGCCGCACGTTCAAGTTGTACACAGACAACAGCCCTTTGATGACGTTGCTCACCATGAAAGGACTGGGAAGAGCAGGATATCGTATTGCTAAGACTACTCTCTTTCAATTATGAACTGGAATATAAGCCTGCAAACCAAAATGTGATAGCTGATTGCCTTTCTCACCTGCCTTTGCCTTCACCAGATGGTCCACTAGAGGATGAGGATGTAGTAGTTGTGCTTATTACAAGCACTCTTACTGCAGTTGCAAAAGAACAATTGCAAGCTGCTTGTTCAGCGTATCCAATTCAACAAAAACTAGGGGAATTTCTGAGAAAGAGATGGCCCAGTAACCCTAAAAACCTTGACCCAGTTTTGCTGCCTTATTTTAGAGTTCAGGATGAACTTTCTTTTCTTGATGGCTATGTGCCTCTTACTGAACCCAAACTTCACTTGGTGTGCTATTTGAAAAACCATATTCCAGTACGTGGCTGCCTGCCTGCAATAGTTACTTTTGGTGATTGTTGTGTAACTGCAGAGTTCTACATTGTCCACAAAGGCACTCCTATCCTTGGCAGAGATTTAGCACACACCGGCTACTTGTGACAGAAGAATTACAGTCAAAACTCATATACCTGGCACACAATACTCATCAAGGAATTGTCTGAACCAAACAATGACTATGGGATCTGTATTGGTGGCCAGGGATGGACTCTCAAACTGAAGCAGTCAAAATCCTGTGTCACTTGCCAAATGCATGATAAGACAGCAGTGATTTGTACCCCTCCATTACAACCTGTTCCTCTTCCTGAAGCTGCATGGGAAAAAGTGGTGATTGACATTGTAGGACCCTTTGATACTGCTCCAAGTGACTGCTGTTATGCCATCACTTTAATAGACTATTTCAGTAAATGGCCTGAGGTAGCGTTTACATCACAAATCTCTTCTGCTACAGTAATTAAGTTTCTCTCATCAGTTTTTAGCAGGGAAGGTAATCCCAAAGAATTGTTTGCAGATAATGGAAGTCAATTTACTTCCCTGGAGTTTGAAACTTTTCTAGCAGAGAGGAACATTTTACACAGAAGGTCATCCTTTTATTACCCTCAAGCCAATGGGGAAATCAAACAGTTTAACAGAAGTTTGAAAAAGAGTTTGCAAACGGCTAAACTGGAAAGGCGATTGTGGATACCCTTCACTACTGATTTCTTGCAAGCATACCAGGCTACACGACATGCCGCAATGCAAAGATCACCAGCAGAGTTACTGCATGGGAAACAGCTGAATACTAAACTGAACATTGCTGGATTGTTAAAGGCACAATCTGATGCCCCAACCGAGGATGATGTGAGAAAAACAGTTGAACAGAACCAAGCAAAGTATAAGGCTTTCAGAGACAAGCGGTGGGGTGTTAAGGAACCAATGTTTGAGTGTGGTTCCTTCGTTAGAATACGAAAACCTGGAATTTTACTCAAAGGGGACTATAAATTCACAGCTCCTCTTAAGATCATAGAGAAAAAGGGACTTTACAGCTATCGACTTTCTGATGGGGGGGTATGGAATGCTTCTTATCTTGCACCAAGAGGAGATTATGCCAACACCCAGTCTGCACTGGATGACTTCAGTGTAGTATCAACATAACAAGACATTGTACTGAAACTGGGGCTTGAGAGACAGCCTGTCAGACCCAGATGACCACCTGTCTGGACTAGAAACTATGTTATGTAGTATCTACAGTGTTTTCAGTGCAATATTTCTGCCAACAGTATCATGTCTTGTTTCATATTTGTTCCTGTGTTTAGAACAACAATGTTTATTTTAATTGGGAGAGTTTCTTAAAAGAGAAGGGAGTGTGGTGTTTAGATGCTGCTCGTAATTAGAACTGGGAGCATTGGCTGTTGGGAGTCTGAAAGGAGAGGAAACAGGAAGGGGGGGCGGAAATTGAGGAGGCGGAGTGAGAACTACCAAGGGTGCAGCAGCAGCTTGGTAAAGAGGTTTCCACTTTAAAAATAAAGTTCTGTTGAAGTTTATTAGTACCTTGCCTGGTTGCTACAACACATGTGTTCTACAATTATCCACTTTTGAACATAATCTATAGCCTTGGCGCATAAAGTACAAAACAGCACATTGCCATCAATGTGAAATTTGTCCTTACCAAACTCAGTCAGATAGTTTTAGGGCTGATCTTTAAAGTTTTAGGCATCTTTTCATAACTGTAATTACTCACATCTGAAGGCTCAAGTGAAATCTCAAATGCATTAAAACATGAACCCCATATGCCATTGTGTAACTCTTTACACTGGAAGCGTTTATTGGAGTATGTAAATTTAAAGAGCATTGAAAAATCAACCAGAACAGGGAGATTCAATGCACTGAATAAGTGACACTGGTACTTTCAGTAAAATGTAGTTAATAGTTAATATGTTTTTATTTTAGACAAAATGTAAAAATGCAAATTCTATGTTTTTCCATGGCAAACAGATTTCTAGAATCCCTGGAAATTATAAACACACCCTCATTCTTTTTAAAATCTCTTGTGTTTGACTGAAAAATGCATAAGTATGTTGAAAAATGTTTCTAACTTCAATACCAACTTTATTTTTGTAAAAGAAAATGCCTTAAAAAGCAATTTAAAAAATCTTCCAGCTGAGTTAAGTTTAGCACATTGGTCATGAAATGACTTTTAAGAAAGCTAATACTTTGTGGGGGGGAGGAAGGGAAGTATATGGACTCTTCAAAAGCTTCAGCTCATCCATTACTAAGTACCAAACACTATGCACAAATTCCTGTATTTAAGAGGTGGAGTCCTTTTCAAACTCTAATATTATACTTTTGGTGTACAGAACTGGTCCTAGATTAATCAATTTGAGAAACCCAGCTCCAACACTTGCCATTTCAGAGGCCCTCCTTGTGTTGTAAGCAGTGTGGCCCTATTTAGGAGAGACACAGGGGAAGCACCCTCACCATGGTGCTATGTCCACTGTGGAGGAGTGCACTCCCCATTAAGGTAAAGGAGACCTAGAGCAATTACTAAATCAGTCACTGTTATTTGTTCTAAAATGCCCCTGTTATAGGATGCCAGACTTCAGGATACATCCTTGTGGCCCCACAAGGCATTGTACTCAGCACTCGCTCAGGTTCTTTCAATCAATTATTGAGACTGAGGTTGGTTGAAAACATGTACCTCCTTTGCGGGAGGTGATTTCTGAAGTCTTTCCATAAAGTGTAATAAGCTTCATTAGTCACCCCACTCTGGGTTCATATAGGAGTCCTGGTTAGGCCTCACTTCTGTTCAGAAGACCCACTCAGCCCCTTTCCTGATGCTGGGGTTGTACTTTACATGGTCACTTTCCCAAAACAGGAGTCCCTAGCTGTCGTCCTTGGAGCTGGGTTGTCTTTTAGCCAGCTGTAGGGCCTTAGCAAGGTTCTCCCTTAGCTGGCCTTTTCCCCCACAATTTTCCACAAGCTCAGAGTGTTCTGCAGGCCAAAATTTCTCCTACTGGTGTTTGCCATGCTATGACAGAGGAGGCAGCATTTATACTAGTCCTCTTCCCAGGCTAGAAGCCTTGCCCTGCCCTCCCTGAAAAGCTCCAGACTCTGGGCCCTTAAAGGCATAGCGACAGGATATCCTCCCAAGCAGCACTTATTCATGGGCTGCTTCATTTCTCTCAATATCTCCTAGATCCTTCCATGTACATGTATCTCAGACCTTTCAAAATCTTCTGTGTTTTTGTTTATTTCTCTGTTTTAGGCTAGATTATCAGTTTACAATATGCTGAGTGTCCTTCCTGAACTCCTCAGTATACCTGAGAGGAAAATACCATGACAGGCTTATAGCAAAGGCAGTATACGCTTCCACCATGATGGTTTAGCTGCATTGCTGAGCATGTTGTATGTGGGGAGTGGAGCTAAGACTTTTCTCACTCTCTGCCCCCCTTCTGCTCAACTGTGCAGAGGCTGCGTCTTCTCCCATGATTCAGGTAGCCGGCAGAAGAGCACAAAGGGGACAACTGTGCATGCTCTTACATCTTTGTACTGTCACATAGCCCAGACTATGATTCAGTCCTTACTTAGTACATTCATGTCACAGATACATGATTTGACATATCCTGAGCTGCAGGGAAAATATATCCTCTGTTCTTTCCTAAGGCTCTGACTGCTGCCCTCTGTCTCTCTGGTTACAACCCTGATCTTCCTTGTTTTGATACACATGATCAAGCTATGGTTCCTGTTGGAAACATTATTAAAGCAGCACCTCCTTTCAATGGACACAAATGCTCAGTTCATTTTGGTAGAATTGGGAAACCCCCTCAATTATATTTTTAACACTGTTTTGCAATGTTCATGTTTAAATTACATACTCTGATAAAGTGGAATTTTCTGAATCTCATTTTATAACCTCTTGGCCCATGGTTACATCCTAAATTGTTGTGAAGTGTATTTGATGGAACATCAAATTCATGTACCACAGTTTGGGAACCCCTGGTCTAGGCCACCAAATAAACTGAAAAGTAAAATTTTGAATAAAAACAAATTTTTAAGACTTTCAGATCTGCCACAATCATACATATAATATTTCACTCTCTCTCCTTTTTTTCAGAGAGATCTTTGTTTTGCAATGGTGAAATAAAAAGAAACCCATGAAAAAATGCCTGATTTATGAAAATAAAAATCAGCCAGAAATAAATCTCAAGAAAACAAGGGGCACTCTGTTGTCAGCCTGTCAAATTCACTGCTGCAGGAAGCCACCAAGACTAATAGCGAAACAGGTTTTTTGTTTGTTTTTCTTATTCTTTAAAGGACTAAACAGACTTGTGTACAGTCAGAACATTCACAATTACATAAGCACTGGCAGATTTATAAGGTGTAAGTCGATCATCTGAAAAAATTAGAAAGGAATTCCCTTCCTCTCTCCTCTCCATTATATTATAATAATGTAACCTGTAGTCCACTAGGTGCTGCCAACTGTTGTCTGAGCATCCTAGTTTCTTTAGCAGCAGTGTGTTTTCATGGCACTGTTTGTACTCTAGTAACAAAAGTTTGATGTAAGTGGTGTTTTTTGTGCATTCACTAAGCCCCTCTTGGAGACTATGGAAGGCACAGTGAGTGTCACACTACCTTAATGACAATTTCAACTTGGATAAGAGCTTACACAATGATCTAAGGAATCAAGGAACCAGTCAGGATCCTAGTGCAAGTTTGGGGCAATGTTACTAAGGAGAAATGAACAATAGAGAAAAAGAGGGTGGTAATAAAGAAAAAAAATACTTATCAAATTATTAAGCAAACAGACTTTTTCCACATCTGCCACAACCTCAGACAGTCCCCAAGCCCTCAGAATGTGGCATTAGAAGACTTGCCAGCAGTTGTATGCACAAAAAAGAATTCCAAGAGCTACACTGTTATTCATGCTAAGTGTATGGTCAATTGCCTGGTGAGAGTCTTACAAAAAAAAAACCACCCCATCCTACAGTACAAACCAATGCAAGAGATTCACAGGTTACAGACAAACTATTCACACCAATGGAGATACTCTGCTGTAAATTCTTAGTTTGAGTTCAAGACTATAAGAAGCAAAGCCCCAGAACTGAAGTTCTCACTCCTCAGATGTCTTTTGAACTTAACTTGATAAAAGTATCACTGCGGAAAGACCAACTAGGTATTAATAACCACCTGCCTCTTCAACTCTCCACAGGACTTGATTAAAAAATTCTTCACTCCTGAAACTTGTGGCAATGAATCCTTCTTCTTAGACTCTTTCCTATGAAAAGATCCTGGGACAGAGGGCTACAGCTGATCCCATACATTGTCAGTGACAGAAGCAATATATTTGAATGATCAGGCATTGCTAGACTAAAAGTGAACACAGTCATTCATAGATACTAAGGTCAGAAGGGACCATTATGATCACCTAGTCCAACCTCCCAGACAACGCAAGCCACAGAATCTCACCCACCCACTCCTGCGAAAAACCTCTCACCTATGTCTGAGCTATTGAAGCCAAATCGTGGTTTAAAGACTTCAAGGAGCAGAGAATCCTCCAGCAGGTGACCCTGGCTGCAGAAGAAGGTGAAAAACCTCCAGGGCCTCTTCCAATCTGCCCTGGAGGAAATTTCCTTCCTGACCCCAAATATGGCGATCAGCTAAACCCTGAGCATATGGGCAAGATTCACCAGCCAGATACCCAGGAAAAAATTTTCTGTAGTAACTCAGATCACACCCCATCTAACATCCCATCACAAGTCTATAATTGAACATTGCCAGTGGCTGAGTGCTTGACTAAATGGATCAGCAGCCTCATTGGATATAACAAATAGGTTTCTATATATTTTCTTCTAGGAATAGTACACCAACACTGGTATAATCATATGAAGGCATTCTGCTTCAGGCAATCATCTCTCCAGATTTTCACAAGTTAAGGAAGGTTAATCATGGTCGACACCCGGATGGGAGCCCTCTCATCATGAACCCACAAGTACATTTTGATAACTCAGGGTGGGTAACTCTACCTTGTGAGTCAATTCTGAACAGAGTTCTCAGCAAAATGTAAGGAAGCTATGTGCTGCATAAGCTCATCTTTCAGATGAAATGCAAACTAAAGTACTGAAGATGGGTAGTAATTAAAGATCCCTTTGCAAGAATTAGCTTATTAGTCTTGGTGTACTGGGTAATTCCAATCTGGATAGTTACAATTTTGCGTTCTTATATTACCCTTGCAGTTTAATACACGATTTGTCATTTCCTATTCTAAACAACAGTTTTGTATTGCTGTGATTTGTTAAATGGTTAGTGTGTTCCACTCCTGAGGTGCAAAAAATCAATTCAGATTTATTTTGTAAATTATGAAAGATACTATATAAATGCAAGATGCTAATGTGACATCAAGTTTGTGTTTATACATACCATAAACAATTTTGATTTTTCCCCTCAATCTTTACACCGCAAGTTCAAAAGAGAAATAATAATAATGCAATGGAATCAACTAACTATTTGACAAAAGTATCCACATTTTAAGAACCAAATATTCACAACTAGTGCAGTTCTGAAATCTTCGTTGCATTATCTTTACAGTTCCTAAGAACAATAAAGCCCAGCAAAGCCATTTAGTCTCAAGTTACTATTTCACTAGGTGTGCAGCATTGATTCGTTTTTTTCTTCATTTCTTCCATTTTCATATTTGCTTATCCTTTTTTTCTTAGTATACATACAGTAAAATTTGTCTTAATTTAACAAATAAAGTGGTTACTTTAGAAAGCACACAGGAAACAACAACAACAAATATTATGATGTATGAAGCTTCTATTTGTATGGCAGTTTCATTTGTGGAAAGGGTTAAGGTTATATGAATGTTGTCTCTTTATTAAGTGCTACATATTGGGTTTATTACTAATTCCCTTCTGCATCAAATTGAAGAGTGCATATGGTTATAACACTGATTTCTTAATTTCATGAAAATTACCCTACCAACATCTGGTCTCTTGAACAAATGAATATGTCAATGGGTGATTAGAGATTAATGATACAGTATTTTTCAATAATGTGGCAATTTCCACTGAAATTTGGTTCTTTCCAATTTTAGGATCTTTAGTTAAAAAGGAATGTTGAAGTTATTCTTTCAAACAAATATACTCTTTTTCTTTCTACGGGGTTACTTGTTATTAAACATCCTAAGAATACTGAAAACTCTCCTAGTAAAAAATATTTGTATTCTAGGTTACAGAACATCTCAACTACTTTGTATGTGCTGATCTTTCAAGCCCTGCATGAAGTGACTGCTAATCAAATGTGCCTCCAGACAGCAGGCACTAAAGCATGAAAGTTGGGATTATTCCAGGTGTATTTATTTTAACTCAAGTTTGACTTGTACTACATTTAACTGGCTTCAAGAGTTTTACTTAACCAAAGCCCAAAACATTCAGGAACCATCCATATTGCATTATGCTTATTAATTATTATTATTCATTTAAAACATACATGCAACTTAAACAAATGCACAGACACACTAATTCAATAAACCAATCTCTTTCCTTCTAATCTGTATATTAGTACCATACAGTTCAAATAGTTTATTCACACACACATAGCGGGTGTTAATGTCAGCTGCAGCTAGCACTGCTGCTACACAGTGCTATCACAGGTTCTGTGGGGCTGATAGAACTATCACAGATTAATATTTTTTAAATCCAGAAGGAGCCACAAAAGTCATCTGGAGCCTAAAGATGAAGACAGGCACCTAACCTGCTTAAGTGCTTTTGTAATCCCAGTAGATACCGACCTGCATCTTTAGGCTTGCAAATAACTGAAAATCTATTCTGACATTCTGCATATTACAGGCCATAGAACCTCACCAAACAACTGTATCAACTTCACCTGTATCAACTTATTTGAGCTATAGCATATCTTTAAGAAAGCTTTGATTTAAAGCTTCAAATGATAGAAAATAAACACATTGCTAGATAAATTGTTCCAATGATTAAATACCATGACTGTTAAAATTGTGTGCCTTATTTCTAGTTTGAATGTGTCTAGCTGGAGATTCCATTCTGAGACCCTTATGCCTTTTCCTGTTAGATTAAACAATCATCAACAATCAGAAATCTCTTCCTTATGTAGGTATTTGTAGACTGATCAAATCACCTCTTTACCTTCTCTTTAGTAAACTAAACAGACTGAACTTCTTAAATCCCTCACTGTAAGACATATTCTTCAGAACCCGATTCATTCTTCCAACTTCTTAACATTCTTTTTGAAGTGCTGACACCAGAACTGAACACAGGTTTTTCAGTAATGGTCTCACCAGTGCTGTACTGGGAAGTAAAGCCACCTCTTTACTTCTACTGGATATTCTCTAGCTGATACCTCCAGGATCACATTAGTCCTCTAGTGACAACATTGCAGTGGGAGCTCAACAGGTTATTCAGCATGACCTATAAGTACTTTTCATAATCACTGATTCCAAAATATAGCCCCTCATTTTGTAAGTGTGACCTACATGTATGACCTTGCATATAGTTGAACTGAAATGGAGGCTTGAATGAACCCACCTACCAAGTGATCCAGATCTCTCGGTATAACTGACCTGGCCTTATATTTTCCTATTATTATTTACCAGTTTCCATTTTTTGTGACATCTGTACATTTCACCAGCAATGATTTCATATTTTCTTCTAGATCATTGAATTACACTGTGTATCATCATTGTATTGGTCCTGAGGGAATGGTCGTTGATAGCCACAGCTGTAAATAACTTCCAGGAGTAGCTGTGCTATTAGCTGTGTTAAACCTTTGAGCAATCCCAGTGTGAATTAGATATTTCCACAAGTTTAAGAATATTTAATCTCAGACTGAGTGCTCATGAAGTTAAAAGTTACAACACTATGCCCTCTTCCCAACCAACTTGCTTCCTGATTTCTTACTAAATGGTACAACTACACCAGAGGCATTGGGCATGGAAGCCACGCAGCACATTATCCATGCTTGTCACTTTGAGGTTGGAATACTGCACTATGGGGCTAGATCTGAAGTTCCCTTGGAAATATCTTCTAATACAAAATGCAGTTATCTGATTATAAAATGTCACTTCATTCAGAGAGTATGTGTTACACCTATACCACCTGCTGTAAGTTTTAACTGGTTTTGTGGTGAATGGGTTTAGATGCAGAAACTTTCAGTAGTTTTGGTTCTGGGTACATGAGAAACCACATTACTCTCTATTGTATGTAGTCTGATGGCATTTCAAATCAGCTGAGATTTTCAAGAAATTAACCCCACAATTTTAAACATATTTTTTTACGTTGGCATCCTTGGTACTAGAAGCTACTGTTTCATTGGTCCAACACATCTCAGCTTTGTTAGAGACTTTCACAACAGTGCAAGTCCTGTATATTTTCCCAGTCTCTCCCTGATGGGGTAGACTGGAGGGACTCTGGATAGACTGAGGGGAGGAGAGATTTTTTTTGTGGTGCGTGGGGAGATTTCTATGCATTTTTGTAATGATGTATATCATTGTAACACGGTTCCTACTCTCCATTAGTGCGCTGCTTCATGTCTAGATCTGGGAAACTGGCTCTTTCACCATTGGGCACCCTCTTTTGCTCACTGCTCACCTTGCTATAGTTTCTCTTCTGGTAATGTGGCCCTTTGGCCAGATCCCCATTTAGTCCATCCATTCTGGGGTTACAAAGTCCAGTAGGACCACTGTATAAATGCCTCCTCTGCACTATTTTCAGGTCCAGATCAGGACTCTGTGCTACCCACTTCACCAGGTTCTGGTGTAGGGATCCAAAAATAAGCAGTGCAGGTCTGTTCAATCTCTGTCCCTGTTGCTGTTTCCCTGTTTACTCTGTCCTACCCAGCCCGTCTCTCTTCTAGATAGGTTTAACTCTTAATTAACCATGGCCCTCCCTCTCACAGGTGGTGCTAGGTAACCTAATTGGCCTTTCAGTTCTTTGATAACCTTATCAAAGCTAGGGTGGGAAGCATACCCCATTACAGTCACCTATATTTTAGAAGGTTATATGTCAAAGAACATGTTCCCATACCTTAGGTATGGCTAATAAAGCACTCTAATCAACAGTATTGCACACCTGTCATCACCTTTCTTTTTCAACTTCTCCTTTGTCATTAGATCCAAGATTAAAGTTTGTTTCAGACAAAGATTATGACCGTGCAGCTTGCAATGAAATTTCAGATATCTCTTTCAAATTCAAAGAGCGGTGTCTCAAAGTTCAATCAAATTGTCTGACCGAAGGAATATTCCAAAATTTCAAGTGCTTTGCAAGATACTTTAGACATTTCCCCATGTGCTCATTTTCAAAAGGTGCTTTACAAAATTTATTTTTGAAATGGACCTTTTTCCGCCCCACTCTCCAGTGCCACAAACACTTTCAACGGAATGTATCTCACAGTCAGAGACATAGATGCCAACAGTCCTGAAAAAAGCTCAGACTTCAAATCAAAGAGACTTTGTGTGCGGGGAGGGGACCAAAAAACCCCTCCCAGCAGCTAATAAGTTTCATAATAAAATATTTTACTCAGACCTGGAAACTTGTATCATAAATAGTCAATGTAGTGTAATTCAGCTTGATATTTTCTCCACATTTCTCTTGTCCTGTGTGATCAACCCCTTCTCTTCCTTTTTGTCTTTGTATAGTGTTTATTAATGATTAGATTCTTCCAACCTTACTCTCCTTGAGCAATACCACTGTGATTTTAGTGGAATTTCTCACAGAGTAAGGTAAGATGTAACAGGAATAAGGGTAATAGGATCTGCCCTGAATATTGTATTTTTTTAAAAGACAACAAATGCAGTTCCATGTCAGTAGAAATCCCCATAGTTATAAATGCTACTTTCAGGTAGTTTCCACCCATTTTTATTGCCACTGTGGTACAATCTACTCCCACTTTTATGCTTGACTGTCTACAAAAAAAGTATCAAGCTAATTTTATATGAAACAAAACAATTTGTATAGCCTGCTTCCTGCAGAGAACGATATTCTCAGTACAGTTGTATTCCCATTTCAGTGTTTACTGATCTCTCCCCATCTCTTTCTCCGTTATCCTACCTGCCATGTTCTCTTCTCACCATCCACTGTGTTGCCCATCTAATTTGGACAATAAGATCCTTGAAGGAGGGCAATTGTCTTCTTGTGTATCTGTAATATTCCAAGAACCCCAATAATGCTATAAAAACACTAACTGTTGCAGTGCTCAGGTACTCAGATCCTCATTAATTGCTGCCTGGATTTTCCTATTATCCAAAGCAATTCTATCTATTGATCAAACTATTTAAAAAGTCAGACATCTCCATTTTAAATGAAAACAGATGGGAGGAAATTATGAAGCCTCTATCAAACACAATAAGGTGAGATCATCTGGCCAGTATTACTCATGTAGTGAGATGCATTGGGAATGGGCCTCTGTAACATTGTTCTCCCTTGCTCTCAACCTTTCACAGCATCTCTGCAGGGGTGGGGAGTATGTTTTTTGGAAGATTAGGGGGAATTTATGGGATTACAGTAACTCTTCCATAGCCCCACGGCACATGGATAATCTTTGGGGTAGCAGCAGATGGGGGAAGACAGGACAATGTAGTACCAATGGAGCTAGAATGGTGGTCAATGTCTCCTCAAGCTGGACCAGAGGTAAATGATCTCCATGTGGAAAGACCCTTGTCTCCTGCAGAAACTGGTGGATCTATGGGTCCCAGGGGTGGGATTGCAGTCGTACAGGGACAAACCCTCACGTACTCAGATATAGTTCCTACCTATGGCTATTTCCATTGAAGGATCACTAATTTAGAGCCATCTAGATCATTTGATGAATGAGGAGCAAGCAAACAATGTGCAATTTAATACAGCTAAATGTACATATATACATCTAGGAACACAGAATGTAGGTCCTACTTCAGGTGCAACTGTGCATTACTACTCTGTTTTTGCTTTTAAAATCAAAGACTATTCCATTCAGTAGGCAACAAAAATTGCTACCTTGAAGCTTTTGAATATTTCTCTATGCTACTACTTAACATGATCTTTTCTGATTAGTGCAGCTAATGTAAATGTGACATTTGGATCACTTCTGACTTCACATTTGTAACGTTCTGCTTCTATTGATTGAGAAGGCTGGATGATTATGTGACTCTCTGCGATTATTTGCCTCTTCCCCATTTTTCTGGTGTTAAAGGAGGTTTCTTTAGCAGACCAGATAAGAATTTTGGTTGATCCACAATAGGGAAAAGAAGGCCCTGCTAGTAAATGGAATTGTTAAAATCCATTTCAGTGCACAGGTGGTGTGCTTTCATTAAATAATTCCCACTTGGTCTGAAAAATAACCATGGACATTTTGTATAAATACACAGCTTTGTTCAAAGCTTTATTTTCCATAACTGCTTTCTCCTAGTCTCTGTAAGCTAGCAGAAAGATCATTATTAAAATGGCTTGAGTGGCTGCACAAATATCTCTTCACACCAGCAGTTTAAAATGAGGTTTTTTTAGATAGATGGAGAGAGAGAGAGAGAGAGAGAGAGATGATTAATTCTACATACTAAACTTCAAGCAGACATGGCAATTAGCATCAGGTTTCTTAAGCCTGACATACTAGACACATAGGGTTTTCTTGAGGAAAGAAATATGGAGGGGGAAAAAAAGTGAGAGATATTGAGAATAACTTTTCAGCAATGCGTTGGCACACATTGTCAGATCAGTGTGCAATATAAGAGGGGGAGTCAGCTCTTCAGAAGCTACCAGATTGATTGTGCTCTCATTGTTACTGAGTGATGGGAATTATTAATAAGGCAGAAGGCAGGCAGACAACCCCTAACTGGAAGGTGAGTAGTTAGGGACCTCACTTGCAGCCCCTAGTTAGACTATGGTGGAAATAGGGATTTCTGTGTAGATTATAGTGTATTATTTAACATTTGCAGACATTCTACAATGAATTACAGAATAATAAGGAACTGTGTTATGAAAGAGGATGAAAGACTGATGGTTATTCAATTAAAGGTAGCTCAGCTTCAATTACCCCCATGTTATTTCTTATAGATCCACAGATTCCAAAGCCAGACAAGACAATTGTGATCATCTGGTCTGACCTCCTGTATAACACAGGCCACAGAACTTCCCCAAATTAACTACTAGAACATAGCTTTTAGAATAACATCCAATCTTGATTTTAAAATGTGTCGGTGATGGTGAATCTACCACTACTCTTCATAAATTGTTCCAGTGGTTAATCACTCCCACTGTTAACAAAAAAAAAAGTATGCCTTGTTTCCAGTTTGAATTTCTCTAGCTTCAACTTCCAGACATTAGATCATGTTATATCTTTCTCTGCTAGCTTGAAAAGCCCAATATTAAATATTTGTTCCCTATATACATACTTATAGACTGTAATCAAATCATACCTTCTGCTCTAGTCTACGCTTATTAAGCCTCAACTGGAGTATTGTGTCCAGTTCTGGGTACCACATTTCAGGAAAGATGTGGACAAATCAGAGAAAGCCCAGAGTGAAGCAACAAAAAATGATTAAAGGTCTAGAAAACATGACCTATGAGGGAAGATTGAAAGAATTGGGTTCGTTTAGTCTGGAGAAGAGAAGACCAAGGGGGGACATGTTAACAGTTTTCAAGTACATAAAATGTTAGTACAAGGAGGAGGGAGAAAAAATTGTTCTCCTTAACCTCCAAGGATAGGACAAGAAGCTATGGGATTAAACTGCAGCAATGGCTGTTTAGGTTGGACATTAGGACAAAACTTCCTGATTGTAAGGGCAATTAAGCACTGAAAGAAATTGCCTAGGGAGGTTGTGGAATCTCAAAAATCTCCAATGACTAAGAGCAGGTTAGAGAAACACCTGTCAGGGATGGTCTAGATAATATTTAGTCCTGCCTTGAGTGCAGGGGACTGGACTGGATGGGCTCTTGAGGTCCCTTCCAGTCTTATGAGTCTATGATTAATCTTTCTTTGTTAAGCTAAGTAGATTGAGCTCTTCGAGTCTATCACTATAAGATATTTATATTTCTTTAATCATTATTGTGGCTCTTCTCTGAAACCTTTCCAAAGTATCAACATCCTTTCTGAATTGTGGCCACCAGAACTGGACACAATATTCCTCCAGTAGTAGGACCACTGCCATATAAGGAGGTAAAATAACCTCTCTACTCCTACTTGAGATTCCCTTATTTACGCATCACAGGATAATATCAATTCTTTTGGCCACAGCATCACTCGGGGACTCTTGTTCAACTAATTATCTATCATGATCCTCAGATCTCTTTGAAAGTCATAAGAATGGCCATGCTTGGCCAGATCAATGGTCCATCTAGCTCAGTAACCTTTCTT
Source organism: Dermochelys coriacea (assembly GCF_009764565.3). Lineage (NCBI taxonomy): Eukaryota > Metazoa > Chordata > Testudines > Dermochelyidae > Dermochelys > Dermochelys coriacea. The sequence continues at coordinate 58,794,066 of NC_050075.1, read as the reverse complement.
CCAACAATGGCCAATGCCAGGTGCTTCAGAGAGAATGAATGGAACAAGCAATCATTGAGGGATCCAGCTTCCAGCATCTGGAAATCAGAGGCTAGAGACACCCAGATCATTGGGTTTCATCCCTGACCATCTGATACTTTTGGCCTTCACAACATCCCCTAGAACAACAACCCCACGTTGGCTGCACATTAAGTGAAAAAGTACTTCCTTTTGTTTGTTTTAAACCTGCTGTCTATTAATTTCATTGGGTATCCCTGGTCCTTGAGTTATGTGAATGAGTAAATAACACCAGATGTTTTCAGAGAACTCCAAGATCTCTTTCTTGAATGATAACAGCTAATTTAGATGCCATCATTTTGAAACAGTTGGGATCATGTTTTCCAATGTGCATTAACTTTGCATTTATCAACATTGAGTTTCACCTGCCATTTTGTTGCCCAGCTTTGTAACTCTTCACACTCAGCTTTGGATTTAACAATCTTGTATTTTCTGCACATTTTGCCACCTCACTGTTTACCCATTTTTTCCAGACAATTTATGAATATATTGAACAGCACTGGTCCCAGTACAGACCCCTGGGGAACCCCACTATTTACATCTTTCTGAAAACTGGCCATTTATTCCTATCCTTTGCTTCCCATCTTTTAATCAGTTACTGATCCAAGAGAGAGGCCCTTCCCATTTATCCCATAACTGCTTACTTTATTTAAGAGCCTTTGGTGAGGGACCTTGTCAAAGACTTTCTGAATGTTCAAGTACACTCTGTTCACCAGATCACCTTAGTCCTCATGTTTGTTGACCCTCCCTCAGATAGTTCTAATAGATTGATGAAGCATGATTTCCCTTTTAAAAAGGCATGTTGACTCTTTCCCAACAAATCGTGTTCATCTATGTGTCTAATAATATATTCTTATTCTAATTTCAACCAATTTGCCTGGTACAGAAAATAGGATACTGGCCTGTAAGTGCCCCGATCTCCTCTAGAGCCTCTTTTTTTAAAAAATGGTATCATTCTAGCTATCCTCCAGCCTTCTGGCACAGAATCCGATTTAAATGATAGGTCATCACAGTTAGCAATTCTGCCATTTCATATTTGAGTACCTTCAGAACTCTTGGGTGAATACCTGGTGACTTACTGTTTAATTTATCAATTTGTTCCAAAACCTCTTCTATTGACAATTCTATTTGGGATGGTTTCTCTGATCTGTCTCCTAAAAAGAATGGCTCAGGTATAGGAATCTCCCTCACATCCTCTGCAGTCAATACTGATGCAACAAATTCATTTAGCTATTCCTCAATGGCCTTATCTTCTCTGAGTGCTCCTTTAGCACCCCAAGCATCCAGTGGCTCCACTGATTATTTGGCAGGCTTCCTGCTTCTGATGCACTTTTTTTTTTCCTTTTTTTTTTTGTTTGTTAGTTTTTGAGTCTTTCGCTCTTCTAATTCTTTTTTTGGCTTGCCTAATTATGCTTTTACACTTGACTTGTCAGAGTTTATGTTTCTATTTTCCTCTGTAGGATTTAATTTCCACTGCTTCCCAATATAGAGTCCCCCAGACTGTAAGTGTGGCCTATGTTTTTTGTTTGTAAATGTATACAATTTAAATTTACCCTATTAAAAACACATCATTATTTGCTTGCATCCAGTTTACCAAGCAATCCAGATCACTCTGAATCAGTGGCCTATCCTCTTCATTATTTAACACTTCCCCCAAAGTTTGCAAATGACACAAAAATTATCAGTGATTATTTTATGTTGTCTCCGACACCCCTGATAAAAATCTTAAATAATGTAGGGCCACAAACTAGTCTCTGTGGGACTACATTGGAAACACATCTGCTCGATGGCAATTCCTCATTCATAATTACATTTGGAGACCTATCTGTTAGCCAAGAATGTGTTATCTTTGATAACCAAGAGCTTTGTCCTGGGTCACCATCAACTGCATTTTCCCAGAGGAACACTGCTGTCTCAGGCCTAGATATAAAACCCATTATAGTCAGAGTGTTTTCATTGGCTTCAATGGGCTTTGGACTGGGCCCAAAGCCCAGCTGAAGTCCTTAAATATTAAAAATATTAAATATTAAATATTGAAGTCCTTAAATATTAAAACCAGGGCCTTGAAATGGCACTAAAGACAACTGGGAGCCAAGGAAAACTAAGGAGCACTAGCAGCAGGTATTTTCAAGGTGTATCCTTGCTAACGAGTTGGGCTGTTGCACTCTGACTATGTTCAAATTTCTGCATTGCTTCTACTTTCACTCCCAGATTCCCTGAGTTACATCATTCCAGTCTGGAGGCAATGAATGCATGCACTACTGTGCCCAGATCCTCATCTGAGTGGAAAGAGAATAGTTCCTGGCAAGTTGGTGGTGTAAGAACAGCTTTCCTGGCATAGTTGCCACTAAAGTAAGCTAATTATGAATACTCAGAAGTCTTCTAAGCTGATGGTGTAAGTGGCATTGGGATGGGTCAGCTGGGGAAGGAGTTATAGGAAGGAGGTATACTAAGCGCCCCCAAACCATTTGAACTAGCACAGTTCCACTCCAAAGTCAGCATGTGAGAAGTCTACAGAAGAGGTACATGCCCCTACACACCTGGAAGCCCTCTTCTGTGGCTGACTCCTTGCATCTCCACACACATGCTAAGGCAATGGTTCAAGCAGCTGCCCCATGTGTAGGTCTACACTGCAGCTAGGAGCATGTAGCCAGGGTAGCAGAGGCAGCATTTTAGATGAGTCACCTAAGTACAAACCTGTCTGAACTCCCTGGGTACATACTCAGGCAGCTAGCTTGAGCTAACACCGCAGCTACCAGAGCTACACTTCTATTTTTAGTGCGCTAGCTGTAGCAGAGCTAGTGTGTTTCTGTCTACCCATACTGGGAAGCACGGTCCCAGGGACTGTGAAGACATATCCTATGGTGTTCCAATAGCCACAAAGCTTCTGCTGAAATCAGTTTAGAACAGAATTCCAGTGGTCAAAGTGTGTTTAATTTGATGATAATTAAAATGGAAGTTTTTCAAGTAATGTCAAGCTGCAAGTTAATGAGCTTTTTTTTTTAAATGGAACAGCCAACATATTTATGGAATCAAGAGAAAATATATAATATTTTCATTATCATTGTGTAATACTATGGTAATGGAGGTCTTATTTCATGGGTTTTTTAAATGTACTAAAGTAAAACAGAAAAGTCTCTTTTCCTACATTTACAAATCGTAAGATGTGGGTGTAGTCTGCTAGCTTTGCTCCATTTAACACAAGGCAGGGATCATGATTTTTAGTGAGTGCAACAGCAAACTGTGAAGTATCATCTCCAAGAAGGAGGGAATTAGTTGCTTCATGTCCCAAACTGTCATTAAGAAGCCATTTTGGTGCTGGCATGATTGATTTTTAAACCCAGAACTGAAAAAAAGGGAATATTAAAAACAGAGAGGGAAGAAATAGCTTTTAAGAAATATCCAGCTTTCAAATAATGTAGCTTGCCGTGACAGAGAAAATATCATAGAGGCAAATGCTACAAATGCAGAAAGGGTGATTATTCACAACTGCTGCACATGAAGAGTTTGTCTGCCATCTGATTTGTTATTAGGCACTAAATAAAGATAGAGCATTATAAGTTTCCTGCCTGCTTGGGACTGTCCCAAAAAGCTGAAACAAACAGAAACAAGTTAGGAAAGAGATATAATGTTTCACTAAATTGGACAAGTGCTGATTATTGACCAGGTCCTAATAAGAAAAAAATAAATACAAAATATGGAATGTGAGTTTGTACTCCAGTAAATGTCTGAAATTATAGCAGATGACTCCAAAACAATGGCAGGCAACAAAGAATTTCCAGCTAAGACAAGCTTAACATCATGGCTACTGACTTCCTCAGAGAGGGACTTCCTCTTAGTTCATCTGGTATTGCTGCTGGCTACTGTACACAGAGATCCCAGTTCAAGTCTCAGCTACTGGGGTGAGCAGAATTCTCATAAAAGTACAGTAACCAGATGGCAGACTTTTCTAATTAGTTAAGAATGCTTTATTATCTAGCCACTCCCTCCGTGAAAACTCATGCCTGAGTTACTAAAGTAGAAATGCCAATCCCTCTAAGCTTAAATTGTGCAGCAGTCCACAAGTCTTTGTTACTGAATCAAGTCACAACATTTCTCTCCCTCTCTTTCTCCCACTCGCAATTGGTATATTTATGCCTCACAGAGGAAAAAGAAAGTCTAATACTATATGAACTACCACAAATAGTATACATTGTGACATTACACAGATGGAAAACACGGGCCATAATGGTGCCTCTATATCAGGGATCGGCAATCTTTGGCACATGGACCATCAGGGAAATCTGCTGGCGGGCTGGGATGGTTTCTTTACCTGCAGCATCAACAGGTTCAGCCAATTGCAGCTCCCACTGGCCGTGGTTCATCATTCTAGGCCAATGGGGGCTGCTGGAAGCAGCGGCCAGCAGATCCCTCGACCCACACCGTTTCCCGCAGCCCCCGTTGGCCTGGAACGGTGAACCGCAGCCAGGAGCTGCGATTGGCCAAATCTGTGGACGCTGCAGGTAAACAAACCATCCCAGCCCACCAGTGGATTTCCCTGATGAGCCGTGTGCCAAAGGTTACCGATCCCTGCTCTATATGTACAGACTTAGTATCCTAGTTTTAGGGTCCCATTTTGAAAAATCTTCTCCTCAGTGTGCCCACAAATATTTGTACAGCACTGCATTCCCTTGTAGTGTGGTGAAGTAATTCCCAAGGAAATAGCCCTGGCTATGATCCTATGCAAGGGAATAAAAGGCATAAAGCATTTCCCTGTCGCTTTGTATCGGCTACCTGTATCACAGGTCACAAAGCGGAAGGAGGAGAGAACAGCTGAAGCTGGGCTGTTATGCTTCACGTCCATATAGGTGGAAAGAAAGAAGCTATGGGGGAGTGGTCAGAGTCTTTTTTGACTCTGCACCCCCCATGCAATGACTATTTATCTGAGGTACTTATATTGCCCCCATCACTAGAGTGTCTGAGCACCTCAGTGTTTAATGTATTTATCCTCACAATGCCTCTGATAGATAGGGAAGTGCTATTTTCTCCATTTTTCCATTGGGAACTTAAGCACAGAAACACTAAAGGATTTGCCCAAGGTCACACAGGGAATTAAACCCAGGTCTTCCAAGTTGTAGGCTAGTGCTCTAACCACTGGAAAATCCTTTTTGTCTATCCCTTTAGGACTAGCACAGGTGGGTCAGCACTGAGGGGAAATAAAAATGGCTGACAACTTACTTCCTCCATGGAGCGAAGGGGAAACATAAACCAAACTGTGACACTGAGTCATGATCCTGGCACAGAACATTATTTTATATTCAAGGTGGATGGCAAGGTACCAGTCCAACCCAAATAGAACATATTTACTATGGTTTCCCATCATGACCCTAGGAAAAAGTAAATGTACTGTGCTTTGTAAAGGCTGGGCTGGCTTGTTTTCACTGTTATAGCCCTTGAGAAAGCAAGTAAAACTGTAGGTGCTGAACTAAATTCAGACCTACTGGAATATGCACAGTGATATTCAGGGCAAGTGGAATTGTGGCCTAAATCCCGGGTCTGGAAGGAAAGAATTCCAGAACCCTGCCTATACAGAGGGGATAGCTAGAGGGCGGAGACCTAATGGGACATGCCTTGAAGAGACCACACAGGTGACCCCAAAACTCTGAAAAAGACTTCATGTCAACACAATAATTGTCTTATAGGATATCCTTTTCCCACTTACTATTGTGTGGGTAACTTCTCCTATTTGTGATCACCAAACATCACCGTGCCAACTCTGGAAATTGCTTACATGGAAAAGTAGTATATCAGAAATATATTAAATTCATTTTGAAAACTTCTTTCAATGTAGCTTAGAAGCTAGAAATAAGGAGAAGCCAGCACCATGAGACCCACACTCATGCCTGAATTTATTTTATTCAGAAGGACAATAGGGCGTCAGAGCAAGGTATCCATTTGTGATGGGCCCATGCTCAGTCCCCATCCTCTGATACCCCAGAAACTTCTCAGACACAGTTTCTTATTGTGTGCAGGCTGTAGTTTATTCTAAATCTGCCTACCAACACTAGCACAATATCACAGTTTAAACCTCTACTTTTTCCAGCCCTTCTTTACTAGGGCCCTACGAGGAAAGGAGTCTCCCCCATCTCTTGGGAGCGCCTTCATTCCAGGCTCAGTTAGCTTTGTCCTCCCCATGTGCAACACTTCCTTCCTGTCTTTTTTAATCAGGTTGATCAGCTGAGGGCTAATTAGTTCCTACCTCCCCAGCCTCTCCTTCTGATTAGCTAATTATTCAATCAGCCATTACTGGGGGAAATGATTGAGGCTACAGTGATCAGAATGCTGTCAGATCTCAGCACTCTGTCACACAATTAATCATAAAATGCTGGAAGACATTATATTAGATCAGTTGTCTTTGAATATCAGCCAAAAGACGAGTTCTCCCCCCTCCCGCAGCCACTGCTGTGTTGTTTTTTTTAAGACAAATTATAACGACAGACAAATAATTCAGTGACTGAAATATTTCATATTCTAAAAATGTTATGATTACTAGTGATTGATTATTTCATTAAATACGAACAATGCAGAATGAAATAGACATTACAAATGAAAAAAGCACAGAATTTGAAAACCAAGACTTTTAAAACCTGGACAGTCATACCCATGAATAAGCCTGAGTGCACCAATATACACAATTTCCATTTTGTCCCATGCGCTACCAAGGACTCATCTGTCATTGCTGATGGAGAGATGGGGAGAGAAAAGTTATTAAAAGGGAAGAAAAGTTTCATTTTTCCATATTTATATTAAGGAAGTAGTGGGATAGCATGAGACGATAAAGAGATTTAAAGAGCCCTGGACCTAAGGGCAAATGACAGGGCAGGAGAGAAAGATTTGAGAGTAGAGGTGGTAAGAGACCATGCATCAGATAAGGTCATCAAAAGGACAAGTGGAGAGAAGAAAGACGAAAACCAAGGACAGAAGACAGTTGTTATACAGAGGAGATGGTAGAAACAATCGGAAGCTTCCCTGTTGTGTGGAATCATCCATAAAAGTCATTAAATAGCAGAAGGAAAAGGACTGAGGGAGACAACAAGAGAGGGTAGGATGCCTGAGAAGACTGAGATGTGTTGATGAATTGGTGGCTTTAAGGCAAAGAGAGGCTTGGTTTGGCTAAGATTTGTAAATCTTAGAAATTGGAAAAACTTCTTGTACACTGTAGAGCTCAGATCTATAGGGGGTCCCCATATACCACTGCACCATGGGCGGCGGGTATCATAGTCCGGGGAGGCTAAGCCTCCCCTAAACCAGGCCTGTAGCCCTGCACATGCTCTGCCCTAATGGCCCTCCTGCACTCCCACTCTCCCCTGAAGCTAGAGGGACCTCTGCTCAAGCTGGCAGCCAGGGGCTGGGGCAGTCCGGTGCTCAGGCCCCACAGCATGGGTGATACAGGTGGATAGGTTGGGGCTTCTCCAGCCACAGGGGGTGTGGAGACCTTGGGTCTCTGGCAGGGAGGCAGGGTCAGGGGCTAGCCTCCACAAAGGGGTGATTCAGCCGCTGCCTATGCACTGCACAATTGTGATTTAGGGAACAGGTCAGGCCTTGAGATAAAAAGTAGGTCCCACCTTGCATTTTTCTCATGAAAAAGGTGCAGAGATGGTGTTAAGGTTTCTTCAGTCCTGAAAGCAGAGTGAGCCCTGAAAAATAACTTTTTAAATAGCATTAAACAATAACCTAGCACCTCAAAGAGTACGTCTGAGACAGCAAAATGGAAATTGTTGAAATCATGGTGGAATTCCTCAAGGTCTTCTTTTCCACGAGTCCAGATGATGAAGATGTCATCAATGTAACACAAGTAGAGTAGGGGCATTAGGGGATGAGAGCTGAGGAAGCGTTGTTCTAAGTCCATTACAAGCTACAAAACACACAGACTATGCTGACAGCTTGTGCCACATGCTCTCAAAGAAACTGCGGAATCACGTGATCAACATCCTCTACAGCAAACAGGAAAGATTAAGAATGAGCTCTCAAAACTGGATACTCTCATAAAAAAAATAATCTTCCACACCTTCATCATCTGGACCCATGGAAAAGAAGCCCTTGAGGAATTCCACCATGATTTCAACAATTTCCATCCCACCATCAACCTCTTCCTGGACCAGTCCACACAAGAGATCTACTTCCTGGACACTACAGTGCTAATAAGCAATGGTCACATAAAAACCACCCCATACCGGAAACCTACTGACCGCTGTTCCTACCTACATGCCTCCAGCTTTCATCCAGACCACACCACATGATCCATTGTCTACAGCCAAGCTCTACGATACAACTGCATTTGCTCCAACCCCTCAGACAGAGACAAACACCTACAAGATCTCTATCAAGTATTCTTACAACTACAATACCCACCTGCTGAAGTGAAAAAACAGACTGACAGAGCCAGAAGAGTACCCAGAAATCACCTACTACAGAACAAGCCCAACAAAGAAAATAACAGAACACCACTAGCCATCACCTTCAGCCCCCAACTAAAACCTCTCCAACGCATCATCAAGGATCTACAACCTATCCTGAAGGATGACCCATTGCTCTCACAGATCTTGGGAGAAAGGCCAGGCCTTGCTTACAGACAGCCCCCCATCTGAAGCAAATACTCACCAGCAACCACACACCACACAACAGAACCACTAACCCAGGAACCTATCCTTGAAACAAAGCCCGTTGCCAACTCTGTCCACATATCTATTCAGGGAACACCATCATAGGGCCTAATCACATCAGCTACAATATCAGAGGCTCATTCACCTGCGCATCTACCAATGTGATATATGCCATCATGTGCCAGCAATGCCCCTCTGCCATGTACATTGGTCAAACTGGACAGTCTCTACGTAAAAGAATAAATGGATACAAATCAGACGTCAAGAATTATAACATTCAAAAACTAGTTGGAGAACACTTCAATCTCTTTGGTCCTCGATTACAGACCTAAAAGTTGTAATTCTTCAACAAAAAAACTTCAAAAACAGACTCCAACGAAAAACTGCTGAATTGGAATTAATTTGCAAACTAGATACAATTAATTTAGGCTTGAATAGAAACTGGGAGTGGATGGGTCATTACACAAAGTAAAACTATTTTCCCATGTGTATCCCCCCCACCCCCCATGTTCCTCAAATGTTCTTGTCAACTGCTGGAAATGGCCCAACGTGATTATCACTACAAAAGTTCCCCCCTCCCCTTCTCTCCTGCTGGTAATAGCTCACCTTAAGTGATCGCTCTCCTTACAGTGTGTATGGTAACAACTATTGTTTCATGTTCTCTATGTATATAAATCTCCCCACTGTATTTTCCACTGAATGCATCCGATGAAGTGAGCTGTAGTTCACGAAAGCTTATGCTCAAATAAATTTGTTAGTCTCTAAGGTGCCACAAGTACTCCTTTTTTTAATAAAATCTCAAACGCTTCAGTGCCTGCTATGCAATTCCTTTTGTATTACACTAATTATCTGAATGGTATACATTAAAAAAAAAGATGCTTGGAGGGACTCACTTAAAATCTGGGGATTCATTTTCTTTTGCCTTTAACAAATTTTTATTTAGAATATTGCATCCTGAGGATTTTACTTTTCAAGTTTAAATTATTGCATACTGTTGCAGGATATCAAGAGTGTTATACACAAACAATCACACATAGGCTTTTGGAGTCCTTATGTTATTTCTATTAAGGGGAGATTGTTGGGTCAACGGGGGAGGGGGGCAGAAAGGGTAGAGAGCCCTTCAGAGGTGTAATGGCACACAGCCTCTCATTGCTCCATGAGATGAGGGAGGAAGTGTTGGAAACCAGTCCCAAGTTTGCATGTGAGTCTCTCACATGGGAAACTAGGAGTTGTAGCCCTTATAACAAGGGATGCTGGGAACGGTATTTTCCTGAGGTATCAAGTGGGGGTTGGAAGAAATGCTATCCATCCAAAGAATCTGAACTGATCTGACGGGGGAGTGGCCTGAGTCGTTATAAAGTCCCAGCCTCTCTCCCTTACCACTCAGTGTGGGATCCAAACTTCAGAAGCATGGAGGTCAATACAGGATGTTTAAATCCCATTTTTCCACCCCTCCATTGCTTCCTATTTTGTTTATTAATGTAAATTCATGTGTCATTATTCCTATACTTATTAACCTTTACCCTCCACTAGGTCTGAAGAGTGGATTAAATATGCCTTTATTATACCAATCTCTTGCTCACTATGACATGGCCTCCTCTAATCACTGTTGTGGTGGCAGTGTTATATGCTTCAATTTAAAGGATAATTTACTGCAAGAAGTTTGAAACCACATGAGATTCCCAGCAAACTAAATTAAAGCATAAAAATCTTAATGTAGTCCTGTTTAATACAGAGGCAAAAGTATGAAATATGAGGATTTATTACTATCACACACGTTAAATAAATCGAGTTAAATACCTAAATGAGAATAATGGGTGCCTTCAAACTACATGATCAGTTAACAACAGCCACTTGAAACTTTGTAAGAAAGAGAGTGGTTTATAACTGAATTAAAGCAGGATTATTATTATTATTATATTTCAGAGCAGCCAAGGAGAAAACAGCCCATTTGTCCAATCCAGAGAGAAATCCAGAGATGAAGAACCACTTGTGTATGTCATTAATGGAAACCATACTGAACCGGATCAGGTGACTCTGACAGCCTTAGAATGTTATAAAATGGAAGATTTACATTTTTAGGTGTGAGGCAAAGAATTCCCCAACCAGCTCAGAGAGACCAATAATCTGTTTGGATCTGATAAACAGCTCTGTAGCTCTGAGTTGTGGCCTACTTTTACTCTCTCCTACAATGTTCAAAACCATGGAACGAAACATAATGGTATTCTCTTTCTGATCATTTCACACCCTCTCCCCTCCCCTTCAATATCTTTTTATTTTCAAGCAGCATTGGTCAGGACAACATTTTTGTGTATGATCACTGATAAAGCGCTGTGGAAATCCATTGGGTCATACAATCCAGACAGTAAATAAGTGGCCATGGAGGGTATATGCACATCATCTGCAGGAACAGTGTATGAAGAGATTCAGGAAGGACTGGGGCAGTAAAAGATAGATAAATGAGGTCTTGCCTTCCAAGCAATTGTCCACAGAACCCTCATCTCTCTCCCCCCGGGCAAAGGCTTCAGGTATTACTTCAGGTATTACATGGCAGACACCTGTCCCTTGTAGATGGAGAGGAAGCTGGAGCCACAGATGAAGAGGAAAATGTATGGGGACAAGGGAATCTGGACACCTATTTTAAATAGACCAAAATACAAAAGTACATTGCTGGTCAGAACTTGGTAGAAGGGCATTTTTTTATCCTGATGGGTGTGTTCTTCATTTGCTGGCTGACAGCAGCCTAATGGACTATCACTTTGAGCTGAACAGCACCATCAAGGTCCATCCTGACAGGAAAACACACTGCACTGCTAGCACTGGGAAGATTCTACGTAGGATCATGGCTCCCCTAATTTCACTTGCAATCAAGTGATTGGGAGGGAAAGATTGAGATAACTCATACTGTGGACTCCACTCTCTCGGGAGGAGTTGGACAGACATGTATGGAGTCCACAGGCACCAATGGGTCTCCGAGGAAATGTCAGTTGCAATGGCTGTGAACATCTTGTCAACTGTGCACTGCCCAAGCTGTAAGAATCAGGGACTTGGACCATTGTGACTAAATCTTGACCAGTAGAACATATCTTCCGCTTACCTTTCTCCCAAGAAAGGAATAAACAAGGAATAAACAATAAATAAGGAAGGGTTGGAATCTAACCCTTCCTTATTCCTAGAAGTCATTTCAATATTCTACATAGATTTTATGATGTTGGAAAATTAAGAGTTAGCATTTCAGTTAAGCCATGCAACAGATCAAAAATGCTTGCAGCAGAATATTATACCTGACAAATATTCTAGTAGCTTCACGTTACAATAAATGTAATATTGAAGGTGATCTGGATGAGCTGAAAATTTATTAAATTTGATTTCATCCAACACTGCAAGTAATTAGAACAGTTTCTGCTTACTCTTCCTCATTAAAAAGTCAGCTACGTTCTGAAAGTCAAAGTATGACTCATTCCTTTTAAAATTAAGAAGGAGAGAACTTTACCCTGTTACTGATCAAATTCAATGAAAAAAAAATCTGTTATTTCTAAAAGAGTCTGCTCCAAGCAGTGTAATGATCATGTTATTCCCACTGGGGTGTAGGAAGCATAGGACAGAAATTAAATCTGCATGGAAAAAGCACCATTTCTACCAGTTCTAGATGTCCACTAATACACAGGTATTTTTTTTAAGTTTCTTAAATTTAGAAAGTTTTAAAAAATTCTTTTAACTTAAGGGTCAACTAGATTGTGAAAGATGCAAGACTGTCAAGACTGAATTCTCTTTGTATCTTCAGAAGCATGGCATACACAATGGTAATACAAGCTTTCCACAAACTACCTGCCAGTATGTCTCTGCTCTCTGGATCTAGGGGCAATTATGGGATAACTCTCTGCAGGGATCAGAGGACTTTCCAGGAGTAGATTTTGGGATTTAGATCTCTGCTGTTCACAATTCCCATGGGCATCTCCAAAGTCTCCCAGAAGTCTATGTGAAATTGGCAACAATATCCTTCTGGCTTGCAATGGTGCTGGGAATTCTTGGATACATATTCAGAATGCATTGCTGCCAACATGACTGAGCAGAGCACTAGTGTGGTTGTAGATCCTAATGACAAATCCACTAAAAAAAATGTATAAACATATTTGCATATGTTGTGTGGATGGGCTTATTTGACCTAACTACAGTCAAGATAGCTACATTGAGTTAGGTTCACTGGAGAACTACATTGGTTGTAGATAAGGCCTAGGAGTCAGAACCTAACAATCTCCATGTCATCATAATCCACTCCTGGCCTCTTAAGACTGCCAACAACTGCCATTTCTGATGTCAATATTAGATATTCAGCAGTTTAGACAAAATATAAATTCCATCCCTATAATTTTGCTCCTTTTTAGAACCCAAAGCAAACCTTTGATGGTCCTTAAAAGTTAAGATAAGGGTTGGGGTACCTCTGGTTCCCATTTGACCAAAACGACCCCCATTCAATCTCCCCCAAATTACAATGACTACTAATACCACAAAAAAAAATACTTCACATAGGAGATTTAGGAATAAGATGGCCAGCTGGACATTACTGATAAATCAAGAAGGTGAAGTAAGAGAAGGTAGAAAACAATGAACCTCCTCCTTGAGAACAATTGATAGAAAAAGAGTGGGGAGGGTCATGAAACTCTTATGGGACATGTATGAGGGAAAAGGACAGTTGTGGGTAGCAGAGTAGTACACGTGGGGATTCAAAGATAAAGATTCACATACAAATGAAAAATAAAGTATATCTCATAGTATCATTATTATGAAGAAATATTCTGTAACTGCACTGAAAAATGCCCATTACAGAGCTTAATTACTTGTGAGTTCTGCAAGGTTTGCACAATTTATCACTCTTGGATAAATCTGATCACAGTTAAGTACAACAGAAATGAATGCCTAATCCTGCTGGTGATGAACATCACTACTGAGTTCAGAGGGAGATGAGGATGCCGACTGTCAAGCCTCAGTTACTTTTTCTAACATGTTGGTGTGTACAATCACCACCTATCAGCAATAAATGAAAATTAATAGCACTTTTCATAATTAATTATGTAAATTATAAAATTGTACATTATGTTTTTGTTTAATGTTCAATCAAACATAATGCTGTTACACAGAGAAATGATATATTCAGGATATCAGTCTTTTCATACATCTCAGGGTTTTTTCGTCACCTTAAATAATTCCAACATCTGTTGCCATATAATTTAGATCTATCAATGTACAAGCTGTCGATCCTCAGGCAAAGAATACTTTTTGAATTCGTAATTACTCTTCCGGCATTCATTTACTTTAGTTTGGTATTTTTTCATGTTCTGGCAGAGTTGCTATTAAAAAAATATACCTGGAGCTGATTACACTTAATCTCTACTTCAGACTTTCTGGAGGAAGTGAAATAAATCTGTAATGGAGCTATTCCCAATGAAACATAACTGCAGGAAGTTGAGGTCTTGAGGGTAGACCTGAAATTTCTTGAGAGATGTTATCCTAGTGTATAGTAAGCACAGTCTAACAAAATATTTAGGTACAGAGAAGCATAGTCACGGCAATAGACCTTCAATTTACCTAATATTTCACAGTTGGAATACAGAGGGCTTCTCCAGTTGGGTAAACCTCAAACTGGGTCCAAAAGACTCTCATCCATTCTAGCTCACTTGAATGGTTTAGCTTGTATGTGGGTTGAGGTGTTGCCTACTTCAGGTACACTGACAGCCAAAAAGAACACACTACTTAGAATCAAAGATGTCAAGGAATCACATCTCTCATAGAACAAAGTATAATGAGAGATCCATATATCCAAACAGGAGGAGAGTGATGGCACAACTAAATAGTAAATACTAGAGAACAGCATACATTATTAGTGTAAAACTTGTTGAAGACAGCATTAGGTAGCAAAGGCTTATCATCAGTTCCTTGGGGTTTTCTTTAGATGGGTTATCAGTAAATACTTGCAGACATTTAACACCAAGACTATTGAGAAATCTTTTGTTCAGAGAGCCCTACCTATTGATTCTATTTAGAAGACACAGTGAGAGAACCTGTCCAGTATTGTTCTAGGATCCATAGACAAACAATCTTCCAGTATGAAATTCTGATCTCAGATGCATATGAGAGACCCCCATACTGGCAGACCTGATGAACTCTGTGGAGTGTAAGCATGTCTCTTTCACCAACAGAAGTTGGACCAATAAAAGATATTACCTCACCCACCTTGTCTCTCCCAGATAAATCATTAGACACCATTAGCTTGCATATGGAGGGCAAAATTTGGCCTTTTACATTGAAAAAGAGGAAAATATAATAATAACAACCTTAAATTTATAAAATGAGAATGGCTCCAGGTTTTACTTAAACAACTATTTTTCTCCTTTTCCTAATATTCTTTTCCCCTCTGTTAATGCACCTCATCATTTAGACTAAACTACATACACTATGGCCACAGTAAAGACCAAGAAGACAGGGTATTGGACAATAAGCCTAATTAAATGTTACTGTGTGAAATAATATGAGTCTATTAACAATCCTAACAGCATGTTCCTAAGAACCAAGGACCCTCTCAATATTAACACCACCTCCCCTGTTAATATTCTTAAAGTTATTAGTTCTTGTTCTGAATCTAATCCCATTTATTATGCCCATTTTTATTTTGTTGGCACAGAAAGATATTTTTAATTGTTATATTTTCTCACTTAATGGATTATCCAACAATGTTAGTAAATTGTTCCTGACTTTTCTTCCCATTGTAAAATGCTAGAATGGCAAGTTGGCCTTTTTTTTTTATTAAAGTTTAGTCTCTATTAAGTAAGATTAAATCACCCTTATTAATGGGAAGTGGTTTCTCTTTAGTCTAATTAAACAATAATGAGCAATAGCATGTTGGTTCTTCAATGAATATTTAATAACTGACTGTAGTATTTATATGATTGACCCATTAAGTTAATCAGTGGATGTCCCAGGGTATCAACAGGTGATACTGTACTTTGTGTTATGGCTGAAATAATGCATGAAAAAAGAATTGTTGCACTATAGAGAAAAAAAAAGACTGACATTTCTGCAGCTTCTTCTAAAGGACACAATGCACAAAATGTATCATTTTAAGACCTTAGCTCTTCTGCTCTTAGCTTGGGTCCTGCATTTCAGCAGAAGTTGTCAACAGATTTGCCATTCAAATGACTGAAAAATTAATAGATGTTAGGTACAATTTGATCTGTGCAATACTAGGGTATTATTTTTCTCACACACAAGCCCAGGTCACTGAAAGAGTTAAATCCTTTCACAAGCTTTAACTAGTATGGAATGTTAACAACCACAAATCATAATTTGAAAAATATTTTTTTTTAAAATGAAAAAACCTAATTTATCTAATGAATATCCAAGGATTATTAAGACAATGCCATGAATAGAATGAACACCTGATTGTGAAAGATAGAAAAACCATAAATAATTTCAAAAAGGTCTTCCTTTATCTATACCACCACCTCTGTATTCCACATATACTCGTTATGTACCTTGTTTACACTGAAAAACTTTTAATGATGCCTTTAAAATGTCAAGATTTTATACAGCTGCTTTAATCTCCCTCACTTATCTGACAATGAACAAGCACAGATGTTTTATTATATCATTTAGCATTCTACAAGCTCTGTACTCTGTGTTTATGTTATTTGGTGGAAATATTATTCCTACTGGAATAAAATTGAAATGGATGGTTTTTGTCCTCTTGTTCTGTTTTTTAAAAGATGTATAATATGTATACTTTACACAATACTCTGTTCTGTTTTTTTTCCATCTGATTTAAAACCATACTTATATTTTTAATTTGAAGTTAAGAACTAGATTCTAATATTTATGCTGTAGTCACACATCAGATTAAGAAAACTCTCATTCTTTCACCCATAGAAGAACTACGCTGAGCTTGGGCATATTCTGTTGGAACAAGGAGACCTACATGCTTTCTTACTAGCAGGTAGGCAGTGAGTGGCAGGGAAAAGGTTCTACCTGCTTATACGTGCGTCATCATTCTGCAGGCAAGTAATAATTTATAGCAGTACACATTGGTAATATGGAAAAAGCAGGGAAGGAATTGTGCATCAGAGAGGTGTCTGGGGCACACTGCCTCTTGAGGCTGCTCCAGCTTCCATACGTCTTGCTCATGTGCCTAAAGGCCCAGTCTGGTTAGCTTTTAGATGACATTGTCTGGACTAGAAAGAAAACCTCATAAGGAATTGCAATGACATTTGAACATTCTTCCCTAAATTAGAATTTAACTACACTTTGGGGGAGATGATTATGTTCCCCTTCCACACACACCCTCCGCCATCCCCACTGCAGAGGCTGTAAATAATTTTCTTTTAACAAAATAAGCCTGATTTGTTAAATGTCAATAGATTTCTGTATATGTCTTCAGGTCCTTTTGTTTCCATGATGGGCAAGAATTTAGGACCTTATTACTTGAAAATAATTAAATTTTCAGGTAACCTTAGATATAATTCCCTATTCTTCATTACGTGAAGGTCCACACATCTGTTATGGTGGGAATTTCACACTAGTGCACCACTAGGGTCATCATTTCATTGATAATATGATTAAAAACAACAGATAATAAGAATTACAATTATAATTATATTGTTCTTCAGTATGGTATCTTTATAACAGAGGTCATTTCATGTACACCAAACAGCTACTTTGGGACTGATTTGAGAGTCCAAACACTACTCTTCTCTAAGTTCTTGATTCAGGACAGCATTTAAGCATGTGCTTAAATCACATTTGGAACTTAAGAATGTGCAGTCCCTAATAGGGATGCTTTTCTGAATTGGGTCATGAATGAAATGTTTCTCTTAGTTTAGGAATGATCAAAATATTTTTATTCTCAGATAGATGGTTCACGTGAAGTGTGCTTCATTTTATCCTCAATAATATTTTTCCATCAAATCTAAACACAGTGATGTATAATAAATGGGTATTCCTCTGAAATTCCTCTAGGAAAGGTCTTTACACTAACATTTATCACAGCTTTCTCATATACTTTATATACACAAGCACTTCTCACAAAATAGATAGAATGTGTACCAGTATATGGGAACTCTGAGAAATTATTTGTCTATGTCTCCCTCTGTGGTTTCAGGAGAGACTGGTTTGTTTGGAATTAGTCTGGCCAAATTACCAGTTGTCCAGTACCTTTACGTCTTGCATATTCAGTGCCTCTAAATACACTGATGCTACAATGAAGGCTGCTATATAAGTAGATAAATAAACTGCTGACATTACGTGTTTATCTATGTTGTTGTCTCATTTTATTCTCTAAATTTGAAATCCCTTTTATTTCAGCTGAAATTGTCTATCAAAGAAGCAGTAGGCTCTCCCCCCTCGTAGTCAGCTATACTTAATGCTCCACAACTTGCACAGACCCAAAAAAGCAGACCCAAAATAAAGAATATTTCAAGGTTAGCATATCTGTGAATTTATCTTTTCTTATTTTCATACTGAACCTTCTTGCAGGTGAAAAACCAGTGGGAGTGGGCTGAGGAAATGAGACTGAAGTTAGACATAGATGAAACACACAAAAATAGTGACAAATTGCAGTGACATCTAAGGATACGATAAATTGCCTTCTGATATGGCAAAATGAATTCCCTGACTACAAAATGCAGTCAATGTTATCAATCACGCTCTCTGTGAAGGAATATTTACAGATTTTTTTAAAATATGCCCAAGTTAAGTTAGTGTCAGAGCATAGAAATAAGAGAATTTTCTTGGTATCTAAACAATACTAATAATGTAACAGGAAATCTACTTTGGATACCTCAGACCCAGTGATGCCTATTTCTTCATCTGTCTTAACCATCTTCCTTTCAATGAGCTCTAAGGTGGTGTCGTGGGGCACTCCTAGGAAGAAAGGAGTAAGAGCAACTGAGGGAGGCTGGCTGAGTAGGAGCCACAGCTGTGGCCACACCCAATCAGGCCACAACTGGCCCTGATATAAGGTCTAAGGGAGGACCTGGGTCAGTCTCACTCCAGCCCTGGAGTGGGAGGGACCTGGAAGCCTGGGATCAGAGGGTACCTGATGCAGAGCAGTGCTGTGGAAAGGCAAGAGAAGTTGGGGAGCTCCAGCCAGGCAACTCCCCAGGCTGGGGCCTTGTTAAAGGCCTAAGGAGGTACTGGGGCTGCAGAGATGCAGCCTGGGGATAGCCAGAGGCAGCTGATCCAACCCCCTTGCCAATGCTGAGTGGCCATCACAGACTGCAGTTTGCTCCAAAGAAAGGGGGCTAGATGATGACTGGCAGTAACCACTGAGGGAGGTGGACATAGGGGGAGAGGGTTCCCCTGGGAAGGGAGACCCAGAGTGTGGGGGCAATGCTGTGGGGCAGTGCCCCAAGGTAAGGGGTACTGGGGACCAGAAGGGACCCTGAGGCAGAAGAGATACCTGCCAGCAGCAGGCTCTCTGAGGCTAGAAAGAGCTAATTCCTGGACAACCAGCAGGAGGTACTGTGGCGGTGAGTGAGCAGTCTGCTACAGGTGGTTGCTTATATGCATTTTCCTGCTAATATACAATTGTTAATAAAACAAGGCACAACAATTTCAGCAGCCTATAAAGGTTAGAGGTGATGTTTCTTCTGGAAATTTCAAAATGAAGCTTTGTCCATCTCTTTCACTATGCTACTAAATGCAAGTACTATTCAGTGATGCAGACATAAATATCAGAACACCAGATTTTTGTTAAGAAAAAAGGAAGCTTGACATATTGAGTAATGAAATTAGAATCATGATTTCTGAAATGCAAGATTATAGCAACAGGCTGTATGGCACAAAGCATGTAGAGGATTTTTTGTAAGTCTTCACAGAATGTCCAGATTTTATTTCCCTACTACAGAATAGCATAGCAGAATCCTGGGCTTAGGTGGACAAAATAAATGCAATTTAGTGGCCTGTGATAATCATAACTGGTGATGGAGGATATGGCACTGAAGGTATGGGCTAGACAGATTATTATTACATACAGAGGCAGATTAGGGGTTTGTGGGGCCCTCTCACCCTTTCTGCTTGAAGTACCCCTTGCTCCCCTCCAATGCTCCTCCCAGGGAAATGGGGACTGGTTCCCCAGCAGGAGCACCAGATGAGTGGGGCAAGCCACCATGTCCCAACTCCACTCCCCAGTAGGAGCAGTTGGTCAGGGCCCTGAGGCACCCATTTTTCTGGGGGCCCCTCAATTGCCAGGGCCCCTGGGCATGGGCCCTGTTGGCCCAGTGGCTAATCCACCACGGAGTAGATGTCTAGAATACATCGAGTATGGGTAAAACAGCTAACTAATATATACACATTATGTATTAATAGTCCAATTATAGGTTTGTGAAGTGGTATACATAGTGTTATATAAGCACCAAATATTAACATGTAATTATTAATGTATGCTTGCACCACTGCCATCTGCTAGATGGAACGGGAACTCAGTTATGTTTCATAGACCCTTTAGCGTAAAATTATCAAAAGTGCCTAAGACCATATCCTCAAAGGTATTTATGCACCTATCTCAATGGGAGTTAGACGTTTAAGTGTCTTTGAAGATCTGGTCCAAAGTGATTTAGGTGCTTACATCTCATTGGCTTTCAATGGGAACTATGCATCTAAATCACTTCTGAAAGTTTTACTCAGTCACATTGAAACTCAAAATGCCTTAAGCTCCTGAGTGCTTAAGTCATTTTTGAAAATTTCAGTTAGGAGCTTTGAAAAATGTATTGCAAGTGCTAACAAATTTTTCTTTATCTCTAATGGCAGGAATTTGTACTATTTAGGCTACATCTACACTGCACACTTCTCCCAGTAACTTGTAGGGTATGTGTAGCTAAACACCACAGTGAAAAGCAAGCTGCAACCACATCACAGAGTGTAGCTACATGGGTCAGTGAAAGACTGGCAGTGGGGAGGCAGTTCCCAGCTGCAGGAGTCTTTCTTTGCAGCTGAGAAAGACCTCAGCAGAAAACTGTGGCAGCAAAGTTTCAGCAGCAGGGAGCTGCTAGAGTCTTTCCCCATGGCTGGGGTCCTTCCATGATGTATGGAAATGCTCCAGCAGCAGTACACTACACTGCTAAAACACAACAGTGTAGATGGGGAAGGCACTGCTTGGGTGAGTATAGTACCTCTCAGTTACATATCCACAGGGTTCAGGAGTGCCTTTACTTGTTTAATCAGTGCCTCTATGTCTACACTGCTATCTATATTCATGCTAGGAGGGCATGCAGCATATGTACTCTCTGTGCTGCTGTGTCTACACTGCACACTCCTAATGGCCTTAGAGCAGCAGAAGCTAAGTCTGATCCCCACTGATTCCATGAAGTGGGGGCAGGTCAGCACTACTGACCGATCTGGATCACTTGGTAAGGAGTGCTGATTTGAACAACATGCATGGTCAAAAATAGTTTACCTAAACTGTTCTGATGGAAAATTGGGTTTCTGATCAAACACAATTTTTCCACAAAGAAGGTCTGATTTCTTTGGAAAGTTTAAACTTGCCGTCAAAAATCAAACTTATGAAAACCAAAACATTCAGTTTTCAGCAAAAATAAAACATTTCTATTTAGATATGCTGTCACAATATCTCATGAAAGTCCTGGTTTGTTTGCCTCATGCTCCAATTGTCTTCTCTGGGCTGGGCTTCCCAGCCAGACTTCATCTTCCATGAGACAACCTGGCCATGGAGACTCATAATGACATGCCTCCCCTCAGCAAGACAGAGACTCTGGAACATCATGGGAGATGTAGTGTGACCTAGAAGCCCTTCTAGAGAAGAATGGGAGCATGGCGTATCTAAACTACAGCTCCCATGAGGAACCATGGCAGCAACTTTCAATATAAAATAAACACAATGATCTTGATTGGGGAGAGATAATTATCTTCATATGTTTATGAAAACAGATAAACTTAAATTATAAACTTAAGGTTTTTGAAAGTTCCAAGACATATGAAAATTAATCTAACTATAAGATGTAGTAAATTATTAGTTATTTGCAGTTCGAGTGCAGTATCAGAGGTAGCAAAGCATTTTAAATATCTAAAGAGAATAGTACAGTGAAAGTATAACAAAAGATAAAGCATTATTCTCCTGATAAGTTACCTGAAATGTTAGGGAATTCATCATGTCCTTACCGCAATATACGTTTAATATAATCACACGTTATTGATTCAGCCATAATGGCAACTGTGACTCATTTTTTGAGTGGTGCAATTCAAACAATTTACCTCTTTGTGAAAAACAGGTACATACAAGCATTGAATTCACCCCTCACGATCCAACTCACTTTAAAGGGACTATATCAGTAATCCAAGTCAGGGATCGAGGGGGGAAAAATGAAGCTGATTCATGTCAGGAAGTAGATTCATAGATACTAAGGTCAGAAGGGACCATTCTGGTCATCTAGTCCGACCTCCTGCACAGCGCAGGCCACAGAATCTCACCCACCCACTCCTACGAAAAACCTCACCTATGTCTGAGCTATTGAAGTCCTCAAATCGTGGTTTAAAGACTTCAAGGAGCAGAGAAGCCTCCCTCAAGTGACCCGTGCCCCATGCTACAGAGGAAGGTGAAAAACCTCCAGGGCCTCTCCAATCTGCCCTGGAGGAAAATTCCTTCCTGACCCCAAATATGGCGATCAGCTAAACCTGAGCATATGGCAAGATTCACCAGCCAGATATTACAGAAAATTCTTTCCTGGGTAACTTGGATCCCATCCATCTAATATCCCATCTCAGGGGATTAGTCCTATTTACCATGAATATTCAAAGATCAATTACTTACCAAAATCACATTATCCCATCATACCATCACCTCCATAAACTTATCGAGAGGAATCCTAAAACCAGATAGATCTTATGCCCCCACTGCTTCCCTTGGAAGATTATTCCAAAACTTCACTCCTCTGATGGTTAGAAACCTTAGTCTAATTTCAAGTCTAAACTTCCTGATGGCCAGTTTATACCCATTTGTTCTTGTGTCCACATTGGTGCTGAGCTTAAATAATTCCTCTCCCTCTCCTGTATTTATCCCTCTGATATATTTATAGAGAGCAATCATATCTCCCCTCAACCTTCTTTTAGTTAGGCTAAACAAGCCAAGCTCCTTAAGTCTCCTTTCATAAGACAAGTTTTCCATTCCTCGGATCATCCTAGTAGCCCTTCTCTGTACCTGCTCCAGTTTGAATTCATCCTTTTTAAACATGGGAGACCAGAACTGCACACAGTATTCTAGGTGAAGTCTCACCAGTGCCTTATATAACGGTACTAAAACCTCCTTATCCCTACTGGAAATGCCTCTCCTGATGCATCCCAAAACCGCATTAGCTTTTTTCACAGCCATATCACATTGGCAGCTCATAGTCATCCTATGATCAACCAATACTCCAAGATCCTTCTCCTCTTCCATTACTTCTAATTGACGCGTCCCCAACTTATAACTAAAATTCTTGTTATTAATCCCTAAATGCATAACCTTACACTTCTCACTATTAAATTTCATCCTATTACTATTACTCCAGTTTACAAGGTCATCCAGATCCTCCTGTATAATATCCCGATCCTTCTCAGAATTGGCAATACCTCCCAGCTTTGTATTATCTGCAAACTTTATTAGCACACTCCCACTTTTTGTGCCAAGGTCAGTAATAAAAAGATTAAATAAGATTGGTCCCAAAACCGATCCCTGAGGAACTCCACTGGTAACCTCCCTCCAACCTGACAGTTCGCCTTTCAGTAGGACCCATTGCAGTCTCCCCTTTAACCAATTCCTTATCCACCTTTTGATGTTCATATTGATCCCCATCTTCTCCAATTTAACTAATAATTCCCCATGTGGCACGGTATCAAATGCCTTACTGAAATCTAGGTAAATTAGATCCATTGCTTTTCCTTTATCTAAAAAATCTGTTACTTTTTCAAAAAAGGAGATTAGGTTGGTTTGGCACGATCTACCTTTTGTAAAACCATGTTGTATTTTGTCCCATTTACCATTGACTTCAATGCCCTTAACTAATTTCTCCTTCAAAATTTTTTCCAGGACCTTGCATAATAAGATGTCAAACTAACTGGCCTGTAGTTACCCGTATCACTTTTTTTTCCTTTCTTAAAAATAGGAACTATATTAGCAATTCTCCAATCATTTGGTACTACTCCTGAGTTTACAGATTCATTAAAAATTCTTGCTAATGGGCTTGCAATTTCAGGTGCCAATTCCTTTAATATTCTTGGATGAAGATTATCTGGACCCCCGATTTAGTCCCATTAAGCTGTTTGGGTTTCGCTTCTACCTCAGATATGGTAATATCTACCTCCATATCCTCATTCCCATTTGTCATGCTACCATTATCCCTAAGATCCTCTTTAGCCTTATTAAAGACTGAGGCAAAGTATTTGTTTAGATATTTGGCCATGCCTAGATTATCTTTAACCCCCACTCCATCCTCAGTGTTTAGCGGCCCCACTTCTTTCTTAGTTTTCTTCTTATTTATATGGCTATAGAACCTTTTACTATTGGTTTTAATTCCCTTTGCAAGGTCCAACTCTACTCGACTTTTAGCCTGTCTCACTTGATCCCTACATGTTCTGACCTCAATAAGGTAGCTTTCCTTGCTGATCCCTCCCATCTTCCACTCCCTGTACGCTTTCTGCTTCTTCTTAATCACCTCTCTAAGATGCTTGTTCATCCAGCTTGGTCTACAACTCCTTCCTATGAATTTTTTCCCCTTTCTTGGGATACAGGCTTCCGATAGCTTCTGCAGTTTTGATTTAAAGTAATCCCAGGTCTCCTCTGCCTTTAGATCCATAAATTCTTCAATCCAATCCACTTCCCTAACTAATTTCCTTAATTTTTGAAATTCAGCCCTTTTGAAATCAAAAACTCTAGTTGCAGATTTATTTTTGTTAATCCTTCCGTTCAGTTTGAACTGAATTAGCTCATGATCACTTGAGCCAAGATTATCCCCTACAACTATTTCTTCTATGAGGTCCTCGCTACTCACCAAAATTAAATCTAAAATGGCATCCCCTCTAGTAGGTTCAGCAACTACTTGATGAAGGAATCCATCAGCTATTGCATCTAGGAAAATCTGAGCCCTATTATTGTTACTAGCACTGGTCCCCCAGTCTATATCTGGGAAGTTAAAGGCTCCCATGATCACGCAGTTTCCATTAGTATTTACTTTATTAAAAACATTAAAAAGGGCTCTATCCATATCCAAATTAGATCCCGGAGGTCTATAGCACACCCCAATCACTATCGTAGGAGAGGCTTTACTAGTTATCTTCCCCAATGTAATTTTTGCCCAGACGGACTCTGTCTTATCCATTGCATCGCTTCTTATTTCTTTACATTCTACCTCATCATTGATATACAATGCTACTCCACCCCCTTTACCTTTGTTTCTGTCTTTCCTAAACAGCACATACCCTTCAATACCTGTAGTCCAGTCATGACTACTATTCCACCATGTTTCTGTTATCCCTATAATATCTGGTTTCACTTCCTGCACCAGTAGCTCTAGTTCCTCCATTTTGTTACCTAGTCTCCTCGCATTGGTGTACAAACATCTTAATTTTTGCTGTTTTGCCTCGCTCACATTTTGTACCCTATTAGGCACAGTCATTCTACAACCAGTATAACCTATTAGACTAGTATCCACACCGCCCTCGCTCCTTATATACACATTCTCCTACCCACGGCTGTATCCTTTCTTACTTTGTCTTCTTCTCTCTCAATGCAAAATCTGGAGTGGAGATTACCTGGACATCGCCCAACCATCTCCCCCAAATTTCTAGTTTAAAGCTCTCTTTATCAGTTGTGCCAGCCTGGATCCTAGAAGTCTATTTCCTTCCCTACTCAGATGAAGTCCATCCCGAGAGAACTGTCCTCTGTCCATGAATGCCTCCCAGTGGCCATAATCCCAAAGCCCTCCTTATAGCACCACTGCCTAAGCCATCTGTTGACAGTCATCATCTTGTCACACCTTTGTTGCCCTTCTCTAGGAACAGGAAGGATCCCACTAAAGATCACCTGAGCCTCAATTTCCTTAAGCGTCTTCCCCAGCCTAGCATAGTCTCCCTTAATACTTTCCAGCGAGAATCTAGCTGTATCATTTGTTCCCACATGAAGGATAATTAGGGGATTCTTTCCCGCTCCCTTTAGGATCCTTTTCAACCTCAGGTCTACATCCCGTATCTTAGCACCCGGAAGACAGCACACCCTTCTATTCTCTGGATCAGCTCTAGTTACAGGCCTGTCTATTCTTCTCAGTAAAGAGTCCCCTATCACATAGGCCTGCTTTTCCTGGTGACAGTACTATTCTCCAGTCTCTCCCCTGTTCCCTCCAGCTGCAAGTTCTTTCCATTCCTATTTTCCCTTATAATCCTCTTCAACCCATCCTGTATCCACCTGGGGCTCATATTTGGTGTAGTCTCCCTTGACTCTTCCCCTTTTCCATAGGACTAGCCTCTCTTCTCTTCTTCCTTACCCTTCCACCTTCAACAAGTACCTGCTGAGCCCCTTCTTCATCTTCCAACTCTGCAAACATGTTCCTAAGCTCTATTTCTCCTTCACTAGCCCATCTTTTTGCTCTGCCTGGTTCTTTTAGTCACATGCTTCCACTGACCACTTTCCTCACTCAGTCTCCCCTCAAAATTCCCCAGCCCTGCTTCCATCTGTAAGTCTGAGCTTTTCCCTTCAGATACCTCATATCTTTTCTCCATCATCTGCTCAAACCCCTTCCTAAACTCAACCAGATTTTCCATCTGCATCTCCAAACCTCGGATCTTTTCCTCCATCAGCTCTATCAGACGGCATTTCATGCAGAAAAAACTCTTACCAGGTCTCCCCTCCAGGATCATGTACATACCACAGCTTCCACATCCAGTCATCCTCAATGTGTCTTCCACTACAGGAGTCACTCCCACAGCTGCCTCCGTATCTGTCATCGCCTTCCCACCTAAATCCTGTTAATCTGGGAAACACAAGCCACACCAAAAAGACCATCCCCCCCCAGCAAAAGCAAACCCCAAACAAGCACCACAATACAAACTCCCCTTTCAAACTCCCACTCAAACTCCCCTGTTTACAGCTCTGTTTGCTAGCTCCTGTGCCACTGCCTGACTGGCCGGGTATCTTTATAAGACCTCTTGTCAGAAAAGCCCCGTCCCCCCAATCAGGGCTCAGCTTCTTTCCCAGCACAAAGCCCCTACAAGCCTCTACACACACACACACACACACACACAAAAAATACAAAACCAAGTACAAATACCTTCTCCTCCAACAGAACTATCCAACATGATACTAAACTGGGAGGAGTGGTAGATACGCTGGAGGGGAGGGATAGGATACAGAAGGACCTAGACAAATTGGAGGATTGGGCCAAAAGAAATCTAATGAGGTTCAATAAGGATAAATGCAGGGTCCTGCACTTAGGATGGAAGAATCCAATGCACCGCTACAGACTAGGGACCGAATGGCTCGGCAGCAGTTCTGCGGAAAAGGACCTAGGGGTGACAGTGGACGAGAAGCTGGATATGAGTCAGCAGTGTGCCCTTGTTGCCAAGAAGGCCAATGGCATTTTGGGTTGTATAAGTAGGGGCATAGCGAGCAGATCGAGGGACGTGATCGTTCCCCTCTATTCGACACTGGTGAGGCCTCATCTGGAGTACTGTGTCCAGTTTTGGGCCCCACACTACAGGAAGGATGTGGATAAATTGGAAAGAGTACAACGAAGGGCAACGAAAATGATTAGGGGTCTAGAGCACATGACTTATGAGGAGAGGCTGAGGGAGCTGGGATTGTTTAGTCTGGAGAAGAGAAGAATGAGGGGGGATTTGATAGCTGCTTTCAACTACCTGAAAGGGGGTTTCAAAGAGGATGGCTCTAGACTGTTCTCAATGGTAGCAGATGACAGAACGAGGAGTAATGGTCTCAAGTTGCAATGGGGGAGGTTTAGATTGGATATTAGGAAAAACTTTTTCACTAAGAGGGTGGTGAAACACTGGAATGCGTTACCTAGGGAGGTGGTAGAATCTCCTTCCTTAGAGGTTTTTAAGGTCAGGCTTGACAAAGCCCTAGCTGGGATGATTTAACTGGGACTTGGTCCTGCTTTGAGCAGGGGGTTGGACTAGATGACCTTCTGGGGTCCCTTCCAACCCTGATATTCTATGATTCTATGATTCTATGAACTCCCACTCAAACTCCCCTGTTTACAGCTGTATTTGCTAGCTCCTGTGCCGCTGCAGCTGTCTGACAAGTAAGGTCATGTGAGGCAAATAGACCTTGACATAAACATTTAACCAAAAAACTGATTTTAGGAAGAGAAGATGTTTTACTGTGGTTCATTTAAAGTCTAACCTTTTTCCCCACATTTCACGTGTTGAAAATGGTATTTAAAATTGGACTGCTGAATAACAAACTATTAAAAAAAAAGTTATAAGCATCTGTTGGCAAAACACTAAGTGTCCCTCTCTCAGCATGGCAAGTGAATGTCTGATTGGTGTAGTCCTAAGACTTCAGTTCCAAATTCTTGCTCTTTGCATTTTGAAATTGTTTTTGAGTTGGGTTTTGAGAGGACAATGTGGACTGAACCATGAACTCAAATGTCTCTAAATACCTACAGGCTTGCTGTGTCTGAGGATGACTTTCCAAGCCCAGAGTTCCCAGAATGGGGAGGTTATTCATTTGCATGAAGTTGACCTAATTACATCCCATTTTGGGGATATCAGTGACTGCAGAAGAGGAGTGCCTCATTCTGATTTGCTAAGAATCAGAGTTCCAATGAGGAGAAACTAATCAGATCCAAGCCTGGAACCCTACAGACAATGAAACAGCCCAGTAGCCCAAGCGCCATGAGCTGAAGTTGGCTGGTATATGCCATCCATTGGTGTCTGGATATGTCTACATAGCAACTAAAGAGGCTTGTGCTTCCTCCATCCTCTCAGCTTGCCACTGAGGCATAAAAGAATTCAGCAACATCTAAGATTTGATATCTACAAGCAAGTAACCTCTAGCCAGCCAGCAAGTCTGTCAATGCTAAACAATATCGGAACCAATAAGACCATGAGCTCATCTTTCTAGATAGGTACCAGCTTCCTGAAA
Source organism: Dermochelys coriacea (assembly GCF_009764565.3). Classification (NCBI taxonomy): domain Eukaryota; kingdom Metazoa; phylum Chordata; order Testudines; family Dermochelyidae; genus Dermochelys; species Dermochelys coriacea. Next base: position 58,765,236 of record NC_050075.1, on the reverse strand, counting down.
CCAAATGAAATCACAGTCACAACAACTATCCTGCATTATGTATTAATGTTTTTTGGTTTGGTTCAATTTCAAGTCTTAATTAATAGAGGATCACTTCTACTATAGCATTCTTGCAGTTGTTTATAATTCTAGTAGATGGCTGGTCATGAGCATGTGTTGACAGGGTGTGTCTTCAGAAGTGTCTGGCTAAAACCCACAGAATTTGAGAGAACCACATATTCAGCAGAGTTCAAATACCTGAAACAGCCTGAGGTTAAACCATTTTGTTGTCTAAAAGATCATACATGGGTTAGCAGTTGTATTTTTAATCCCAAGAAATCATGTTGTTCTCCCCAAAATTTGTCACTGAATGTTAAGTGTTACAAGCTGTGTCATCTTGACTTGTACTGGAACATTGAATTCAAACCCATGTTGGGATAGCGGGGGAGAGAAAGAGAGAGAGACTGACTCACCTAACCACCAGTAAATTGGACAGACTACCTTAACTGGCATCAGAGTGGTAGTCTCAACATTAGCTTCAATCTTGGAGTATTTTCACCCTCCCTAAATCAGCTAGTTGGGTGGAACCTAAATATACTATTTGGCATTGAGAATGATAATGCACTTTCATTTTATTTCAGCGGGGGCTGATAGTCGAGGAAGACTGCTGCCTTTTCAAATTATTACAAAAAAAGAAATTTTAAGCTTGTCTGATGTAGTTTAATCAACCTGTCAATTAGATTAATTTGATGTAATATTTGCCCACTTTCTTTTAATTTGATTTGTTAATATATTTTTATGCTTTTGCTTGGGTATATAATTTTGTTGATAAACTATATAAAACTGGAAACCCATATGATCTGAATGTTTCCTTCCCAGACATGAGGATTCCAAACTTAAGAACTCTCAGAGGAAATAAGCAACTTTTTACCCCTAGAATAACCCCATAACTTGTGTGTGAATTGGATTTTTTTTAACAAGTAAAGTTGACTTATGTATTGTGCATTTCTTTTCATAAGCATCACAGATTCCAAATCCTTTGGGTGCCAAGTGTGGTGGATATGAATCATTCAATCTAAAGTTTTACAAGTTCCCCATAATAAGTCTATACTCCTCACAGTCACTAACATTTAGCTTTCCTTCTGAACTGCTGCTTTTTCCGCCAGCTAACACCATAAAGCTGCAGTGCTCATAATGCAACATATTTCTGGAGCCAAGAGATGTGATATCTCGCTTCACAGCTGTGAGAACGGCCTAAACCTTAGAAGTAATACATTCCATTCCAATACAATACAATGAGATACAGTTTTCAGATCTAGGTTACGAGCTCAGTATGTTGGTAGTGAATGAAAGTGGATGAAAGGTGGCCTATGTGAAATGAGTTGCATGTCTTAGTGGGAAAACATTCATATAACCCCCTCACCCCACTACACGCACACTATAACTGACAGTTTTAGCAAAGAGGACAATGACAGTATAAGCATACAGAATGAATTACCTTCTCACTCTTCTATAAGTGGACTCTCCAAAACAAGGCTTCAGACATTACTTTCCTCTAGTCTGGAATTGCTGATGCACTTTGCATTTCCATCTATTTATGCCAGAAAATCTCCTTAGTGAATTATGACTGTGAAATCCTGGAGTGTATCCATATGAAATGTCTGGTGTGTCATGAAGAGGTTTAAGGTCTTAAATCTAAATCTGGGCAATATTCCTCAGTAGACATAAGGAATGGAAATATGGAGTTTCTCAGCCCTTTTGAATTTGTGCTCCTGTTACTACTTCTAGGGTTTGAAAATCAAGTTCTCTTAATTTCTCTTCTAAGACTAGGGAAGTATCTTTGTATAGGTTTTATGAACTGGGAACTACAGATGGGCGTGTGTGTGTGTGTGTGTGTGTGTGTGCAAATCATTTTATCCTTGAAAATGCAGATTTGGGGTGACCAAAACAATTTTCAAATTTGGGTCAATTTTGGCAAATTTTCTGTCAGGAAAAAACAGATGAAAAGAAATCAAAAATATTAAAATGCTTCATGTCAATGTTTTCAAAATCAAACACTCTGACTTGTCACATTGGAAGGTGTTTTCATTTATGAATTTCCCTTAATATGTTTAATTTTAAAATAAATAAAAATTAAGAAACCTTGAAAACACAATTAAATATTTTGGTCCCCCAAAATGAAACTATTTGATTTTTTTTCTGAAAAATTAGAAATGTTTTTATTTTGGGTTGAGCTGAACCAAAAATATTTTTCAACATTTATTTATTTATTTGGTTTGTTGGCCTTGAGAAACAACCATAGATCCTTTAACACTCCTGGACTGATACAATTTTTAAATTATCATAGGTTTGAATTTAAAACCTTTGGTCCAGATTGTAAATGCTCAGCCATGTGAATAAAGATTCCATAATCTGACTCTGATGCTGCTCAGATTAGGCACCTCCAGTGATTTAGGAAGAACTTTATCAACCCACTTTGATTTATAATCTGGCCCATACTGGCATCAGTTAGTTATCCAGCAGCAGTGCTGTTCTGTCATCTGGATAGACATCCTGGTACATTATCCCCTTTATTGGAGTTGCATGCAGAACACCAGACAGACTCCCAATCTTCTGCTCAAGCCCTAAGCAACCTAATACACACAGTAATGGCCCTATAGGATCTACAATCTTCCCCTAAACAATGAACCGCTTGTGGTTTTGTTCCACCATCTTTTGGTCTATTTCTTTTCTGCTGGGGACTTTCCTTGACGACATAAAAAAAATTGACGAATGACTTCTCTGGGGGGGGGGTCTCCAAACAGCCTAATCCGGGGCAAAAGAACTGCATTAAAGCTCTCAAACTATTTTCATGATATTCAGAAATATCATTGCAGATGCTGGTGGGGAGAAATCTGATGTCCCCAAGCCCTATCTAGGGCAAACCACCAGTTTGCCGTTCAGCATGGAGGCATGTTGCATTGGACAGGGGCCAGAGAACTAGAGGCAGTTTCTGCTTCAGGCAGCTCTAATTCTGTCATGGAGCGTTGCCATAAGTATGGATAAAAAGGACTTAAGCCTAAGTGCAAAGTACACCATTAGAGAAGTTCTTTAAGTACAAATATGCTGTGAAAATAGCAGTTTATTTATAAATAGCTTTATTTATAAGCTCAAATACTAGTACCATCAACTCCCATATTCCCTGTAATTGTCTGGTCAATATATGAGTAACTACCTAAATAGTATAAGTACATAGTGTAAGAGAAAGAAAGAGCAACAATGACAGGTAGAAGCAGACTAAAAAATTGTTTAGGTCCCAATTTCCCAGAAGTCCCTTCAGCATTGGCGCATGCCCAGTGGTTGGTAGGCATTTCTTACCCAATTAGCAGGAGATGCAGCATTGGAGCTTGTTCCCACAATGCAGGGCACTGAGAGGTATATGTCTGCCTTCTCTGCCATTTACCCCCCACTACACACATACACCTTTGCTGGGCTGTGACTCTCTCCCACTGCCAGTTTCAGTGACCAGTCATAAGTGAGGGGCAGTGCATCACCTTCCCTAGCTGGTGAAACAGCAGGGCCAACAGAAGAAAGCTCTGGTAGCCAGATTTCAGGGCCCAAAGTTCCCAAGCTGCGGCAGAAGCTGGGACAGTTGGAAGAGATGTGATTGCTTCCAATAGCTATTTTGAAAAAGTGCTTTCAAATAAAAATATTATGTATTCCTTACGTACCTTTAAAATGTAGTTAAATACAAGTACTAAGTACTGAATATTTAAACTACAAGTATATGGAGTGCTTCAAACTACGTTAGTATAGTATAAGTTAGTATACGGTAACACTAAGAAGCTGTCTTTAATCAGAAAAGACATTACTATGTAATCCAACACCTGTCTCACCTCTTCAATGAAAAAGATGAGATAGGCAGAGCTCATACATGATTCTAACATATAGGGAGATGCTGCAAAGGTGAAAGGTGGCATCTCCATATAGCAGTTCACCCAAGATTCTGCCCGGGGCGGTAGGGGCGAAGTTCCTTCACAAGCCAAACCAAGTTTATAATGGGCAGATCCCTTACCTGATACCAGAATTTAAATGAGGTAGGTGATTCCCACAAGAGTAAATAATATGGTATTGCTCCCTGAGGCATAAACACTTTCCAGTTAGTTCTCTTGATTTTTTAGGCTTATTAATCACATAAAATTCCTCAATCCCTATATACATCAGCAACCAAATCCTTTTCAATTCTAGCAGAACCACATTTTAGGATGGTTTGTATCTCTTGCCCTGATTCTAAATCATTTTAAGAACAGCCTCAAATCAAAATATTTTACAATACTGAATGCTAAGATTTTGAAAATATATTCCAAGATGCAATTTATTTTTAGTCAATACGTATATTGGTGACACAGGTTAATAGCAGACTTATCACTAGATACTAATATGCATTATTAACAGGTTTACCATGTCCAGAAGAAATATTTTATTTGTGGAAATGACAACTCATTATAAAAATCTGTTGCAGTGTCTCATGGGAAATTACATAAATATATTGCAATCTACAACTAGAATGGAATTCGTCCTTTTTCCTTCTTCCCTTGGTACTTTCTAAAATGTTGCACAAAGGTAATATCACAGTTTGTCTTTGTCCTAAAACACTTCTGGAGAGCTGCAGAGTTTCTCTTTTGGTGCTGATGGGGGAACTTGAAGGAAAGCAGTATACAAACATTCTCCCTAATCCTATAGCCAATGAAAGCAGTTTTCTGCATAGTATCCACCCTCCAAAAAAGGTAAAAAGAAGGAAAAATAATTATACTGTATATAGGTTTCAGAGTAGCAGCCGTGTTAGTCTGTATTCACAAAAAGAAAAGGAGTACTTGTGGCACCTTAGAGACTAACAAATTTATTTGAGCATAAGCTTTCGTGAGCTACAGCTCACTTCATCGGATGCATTCAGTGGAAAATACAGTGGGGAGATTTATATACACACACAGAGAACATGAAACAATGGGTTTTATCATACACACTGTAAAGAGAGTGATCATTTAAGATGAGCTATTACCAGCAGGAAGGGGGAGAGGGGGAGGAGGAAAATCTTTTGTGGTGATAATCAAGGTGGGCCATTTCCAGGAGTTAACAAGAACATCTGAGGAACAGTGAGGGGTGGGGTGGGGGGGAGAAATAACATGGGGAAATAGTTTTACTTTGTGTAATGACCCATCCACTCCCAGTCTCTATATAAATCTCCCCACTGTATTTTCCACTGAATGCATCCGATGAAGTGAGCTGTAGCTCACGAAAGCTTATGCTCAAATAAATTTGTTAGTCGCTAAGGTGCCACAAGTACTCCTTTTCTTTTTGCATATACTGTATATAATATACAAAGACACATACATTATGTTATTTATATAGGCGATTGACATATGATAGGTGTACCACAATTCTGTGGAAAAGGCTATGGTTTTGGAGTTTAATGTACATAACCTACACACACCCAGGGGTGGCTCTACCGATTTTTCCGCCCCAGCAGTTGCTGCCGAATTGCCAACGCTGCAACAACGGCGGAGCTGCCGCCGAATTGCTGCCGTGGGACACAGACTGCCGCCCCATTCTGAATTCTGCCATTGGAAAACTGGAGCCTGGAGCCAGCCCTGCACACACCCACATATCATTTGAAAGCTTATTTTATGAAGTTTTAGGTGAGGTATGATGTGGAGCTGTCAAGAGGTGCCATAAACCTATAGGCAAGCTGAAACAGTGGTACCCAAAATGAGAGTGTCATTTTTGTACAGTTCCAGAAACACTGCAATATGACTATTATGACAGTTTTTAATGTTTAACTTAACATCAACACCTTCATATGGTGTTTATTGCTCAAAGCAACCAAATGGCAATGTATTAAAATATTTTTTATTGGTTTTACATGGGCAAGTATTTTATTTTTCCAGAAATTATGAAGCTGTGTAGCATGTGGCAAAAATGGTGGTTCATTACTAGTGCTGCATAAACAGAAGGAGAAATACTCTAGGTAGGTGTATTCATTTCAAATGGAAATATGCCACTTCATGAAATCTCATGTATGAAGGAGATGGTATAGACATCAACATAGAGACCACTGATGGAAAAAATACCTTCCATTCAATGGCTAGAGTGGAATTTCCAGAACAGTTTAATGGTAGACCACCTTTATTAGAAATATCACTGAACTCTGGGAAAGAGTACTCCTTTTCTTTTTGTGAATTCAGACTAACACGGCTGCTACTCTGAAACCTGTCATTACTCTGCTTAGGCAATCAGAGTCTCTTCTGTTGTATGCAGCATTTAAAAAACCTAGAACATGTCCAGAACCGACTTGTCATGAAGAAGTACTTGAAAAATCTCATCCCCTACAAATGAAAGCTGCTCGGGATCTCTCCCTGTGTCTTTTAAGATTACCACCTTGTGATATCCTACCAATACCAAATGACATTGATATTGTTCACACTCAGGTAATTCCATTTTGGAATGGTTTTAACCACAAGCTTGCAACAAAGAATAGCACCCATACAGCAGTTGCACATACACCTATTGCAGATGCCAAACTGGCTGACTTTGTAAGAGTCTGTACTACAATGTTTAAATACAAGGACATTTCAACAGCTCAAGGACATGAGCATGCCATTCAGACCATGGATCAACAACTGTATGCTGTTGTATGCTGTATGTATGTATGTATGTATGTATGCTGTATGTATGTTGTATGTTGTATGCTGTAATGCATCCGATGAAGTGAGCTGTAGCTCACGAAAGCTTATGCTCTAATAAATTTGTTAGCCTCTAAGGTGCCACAAGTACTCCTTTTCTGTATGCTGTTGCTCAGCAAGTGAACTGTATTCTCCAGATGGACTTGGTACATATGTGATTTGCCTGGGTGATTTTATTGAATGTATTGGGAAATATTGCTAGACAATCTTATCCTTCCAATGTGTTTGCAGCTTGACCTGCAGCTCAAATGCTTGCTGGTAAGCAATTTGACCAAGTGTATGAGGCTTCACTCTAGCATTGATGGCCACAAGTGCTCTGAAACTTTACTCATTTCTTAAATGGTGTGAGCATTGAGGAAATACTCATTCCTGCATTTGTTTGGCAAATGGTGACTGATGATCAAAACGTATTTGAGTCTGAAGATACAGAATCCTTACAACATGTCATTAAAGAGCTTGATGATGGTGTAACTCAGCATATGCTACCCCTACTGGAGGAATTTCAGACATGAGGGTATGCCCAATCTTCTATATTCAAGTTCTGGGATCATTTTCTCTGAGTTGTATTTCTACATACCCATGCAGAGCAAGAGGGTGATTGGAAAATTCACCCACAGCATGTCAGGCTTCCATACTTCTTTATGGCAAACAGGCCCAAATATGCCAGTTGGATACCAATCTACATTCTTGATATGTTAAATCTCCCCAAATACATACACAGTGCTTTTGAATCTGAGGAATTTGCTGTGACTCAGGCTCCTATTTTTTTCAAAGGAATTTGGAGTGATCTGGGACTAGAGGAAACTGTCAGATTCAAACAGCTGCACTGGGTTTGAGGGACTGAGGAGAAAGAAGCCAGACCTTGTCAAATGGACCCTAATATGACATGTCCTGAGTAAATATAAAAAATCTATGAGACAAAAAAGTGGCCTAATAAGAAATAGTAAAGACAAAGTCCACAAACTAGTCCTTGTCTCTGCAATAAAGAGAGATGAAGGATGTGTTACAGCTCTTACCAACATCATTAATATGACAAACCCACTTGACTCTGAATCAAATCCAGAGGTGCTTATCAACATATGTACTAGACTGCATGTAATCTCAGATATACAAAAATATATTGAATATAGCAGAGGAATGGAGAAAGGGGGCTGCTGAGAGGAAGGCACATTAATGATGTCCAAGGTATTCAGGAGATGCCAGAGAAAGATCAAGAAGGAAACCAGAGATGGAAATGGTTGGCACTTTCTAAATTTGTCATCATGAGAGGGAAGTGTATTTATAAGAATTGCATATATTTAATTGTATCCATCTCCTCTGTCATTCGTCAGTCAGTTATTCTCTTAGATTGTAAAGTCTTCATGGTAGGGACTGTACCTTCATTTATACAGCACCTAATACAGATGACCACAGGTCCTGATTGGAGTTGCTGTAGATCTCTAATATAAATATTATATACTACTAATAAAGCATCCCAAAAAGGAGCAGAATGGAGCACAGTACTGGGCATAGTACTAGGAAAGGGGAATGTGCATAGCTTGTTAGAAAGGGAAATAACTCAGTTTTTTCTTTGCCAGAAAATGAAAATGAAGTGATAATTCTATGATCACTGGACTCTTGACAATGGCACTGTTTTTTTCTTAAGATCCTGTAAGTGACCTTTGTGATCATTCATTGTGATTCCCTTTTTACTTTTTTTGTTTGTATCCTTTTCCAACTTTCTCATACTTGGTATCATTTAAAATACTAATCTCTTCTGTTAATAACCTTGTTTTACTTTTAATCTAGGAAACCCAGCTCTGTTTGAACTGAAGCAATTGTTAACTCCAGTTAACGTGATAAGCTGTGCATTTGGTCTCTTTAGAGGAGCAAACAAACTTCCTCATTCCCCTGAATGGTCCAGGGCTGGACAGTGCAGAGCACACATTTTGGGAAAAATTTGGAACTGTGGGATGTTGTATCATCTTGCCAGGTGTAGCCAAGGCTGGTGGCAACCATGGATGGACTGTGTTGCTGCAGGAGGCAAACTGCTGATGTCAGAGAACTGGATCAGGGTTGCGCAGCACGCAGACACAAAATGCAGTCTTGCTGCTGACTGTGAGAATACCAGGCTGCAGCAGCAGAGGATTTAACACATTCAGCGTCCTGATGGCACCTGATGACAAATCTTCACTGGTCTAGATTGCACCCCAAAATGTGACCCTGTGCTACTTAAATAGAGCAGTACAAAACATGCCTCAGATGCTAAAAACTTTATCCTTTGTATTGAAATAGTGTGACTGAACCTGAATTTCAGTTCACTAACTGATGATATTGGGAAAAAATCCAGGAAATGGGAAAGAAGGGAAGACAGAGAGCCTTCAATGTAATATACTCAGAGCAACAAATAAAGAGGAATCAGAATAATCAGGGCAAATTTGGCTTTCATTGATTTTATTAATTTTATACTAAAAATGTGAAGATTAAGTGATTATTCAATGTTTAATCAAACTGGCAAGTGACAAACACGTTTGACATAATTTCTTCTAATTAAAAGGTCTTTTATGTTTTGCACCGTATGGTGGCTTATTGTTATTACCATTGGTTACTAACCCAAACAGTTTATCTGATCTTTCTGACTTTCTACAGACCATCTGGCATCGAATTTCACTATTACCTCCATCACATCACTGACTTGACAAATATATAACTCAAAGTCTATAGAGGTGCAATGGTTTCCTCTCTCTGCCAAACATTCAGAGAGACTTAACATTCTGATTGCCTCCTTCAGTTGAAGTGTCCAAATTAGAATGCATGTGTTTACTTTCTGTGACAGGGTTGTGTCAGATGGCTATAGGAGAATGATCCTATTGGGATTAAAGAAGTGGACAGGCAAAGCCCAAAAACCTCCTACTGCTAAAGGATCCCCCCCAGCCTAAGAGGGGGATCCACAGGACCTGGAACCAAATGAGTATGGGGGACAACTAATGAAACAACAGGGACAGGTGTGTGGTCAAAGGAAGGGAACCAGACCGGGACACCGAGCAGAGAACCCTGGACAGTGCCCACTGCTCTTCAAAGGCATCAGGGGAGTCAGTGGACGCCGCCCAGAGGAACTCTTCCCGGATATGTGAACAGACGGAGGATCGGAAATAGTCCCCATAGTCACAGGAGACTCCATTGGCCAACCTCCTCACCCTGGTTTTATCGATGGCCATTTTAGCCAGAGCTAGGAGGAAGTTAACCAGGAGATCCTGTGACTTTATGGGGCCATGGATAGGGAGTTCATAAATAAGAATGTGAGGGAAAAAGTGTAACCAAAAGCATAACAAAATATTTGTGAGGAGCTGGAATAGGGGCTGCAGCCTGGCACACTCCAAGTGTATGTGTGCCAGGGTCTTCCTCATGCCACAAAAGGGGAAGGTGTCTGGGATAGGGGTTAACTGTACCAAGTACATGCCTGTGCTCATGGCCCCATGAAGGAGCTGCCAACTGATATCCCCGGTGGGCCTCAGGACCAAGGTGAAGTATAGGATGGCCCACTGGGGCTCCTCACCCTCCAAAGGTGGCAGGAGGTCCCACCATTTTGTATTGGGGCTGTACGCGAGGGTGAGGACGTGCAGGGAGTGGAACATGAGCATGTATAGATGTTTCCTTGGTGCGGTCTGGAAGCAGACCAGCTGCAGATCGTGCAGCCAGCTCATGATGAAGGCGTGGGGGAGTTGGTTGGGTCCATGGGATAGGGGCCCAATGAAAAGGTCTGGAGGGCCTGGGGTGGAGGGTGAGTGGGGCACATCCTCGTGCAGGACCTAGTCGAGGTAAACCCAAGCATCAGGCAGCAAAGCGGCCCTAATCTCCTGAAGTACACGCCGGGGAGTACGAGGCCTAGAGAGCTCCATGCGCTGAGCGACCATCAGGGGATCCAGCCAGTCTCCTCAGTCGTAGTCCAGGAGGTCACTTCAGTGGCTACTGACAGTCGTCATCTAGCCCCCACTCACTGGGGCAGACTGCAGTCTGTAATGGCCACTCATCACTAGCAAGGAGGTTGGGACCTGCTGCCTTTGCCTATCCCCGGGCTACATCTCTGTAGCCCCAGTACCTTTCTTAGAGGTTTTACCAGGCTGGAGCTCCCCAGCTCCCTTTGCCCTTCCCTAGCACTGCTCCACTTCAGGTACCTTGCTCCCAGGCAGCTAGCCCTTCCCACTCCAGGGCTAGAGTGAGACTACAGGAGAGTGATAGAAGGCAGATATATTAGCCCCAGATTAAGCAGGTCCCTTTCCCCTGGATAAGGTAACAGGGGCGGTTCCAGAACAATCAGGAACTTGTTGGAACCAATTAAGACAGGCAGGCTAATCAGGGCACCTGGTTTAAAAAGGACCTCACTTCAGTCAGTGAGGGGCACGCAAGGAGCTGAGAGTGAGAGGGCATGCTGCTGGAGGTCTGAGGAATACAAATGCTACCTGGCATCAGGAGGAAGGTCCTGTGGTGAGGAGAAAGAAGGTGTTGGGAGGAGGCCACTGGGAAGTAGCCTAAGGAGTTGTACCTGTCTCACAGCTGTTACAAGAAACACAGTAGACAGCTGTAATCCACAGGGCCCTGGGTTGGAACCTGGAGTAGAGAGTGGTCCCAGGTTCCCCCACATCCCCCTACTGGATATAAGAGGACTGTGGGTCCCACCAGAGGGGAAGGTCCCTGGCCTGTCCCCCGACCCACTAGGTGGATCAGCAGAGACTGCAGGGATTGTTCTCCTTCCTTTTCCGCATGCTGGCCAGTGATGAGTTTAGCGGAGTGAATGGCAGGTGTGAGCCACTTGCAAAAGTGTCCAAACTGAGGGCTGCTGTGAACATCTGAGGCGAGCAAATCTGCCAATCAGCGCAGGACGCACCAAGGCAGAGGAGGAACTTTGTCACATTACATATCATTAAAGATGCTAAATAACAGAAGCTACTTTGTTCTATTTATGAAAATGTTTCTTAATGAACTGGAAATTAACAGAAAATGTGAGTGGAAAAGCACAGTAAATGTGTATCTATCAATGATCATTTTGAACTGAGTTGTGCCATATGGGCCTGATCCAAAGCCCACTGAAGACAAAGAAAGTTCCATTGACTTCACTTAGGTTTGGATTAGATCTATATGAGCACTCTTTTTGGGGCAGGACGAAGCTACTTCCCAGGAGAGCTCAGGACAGAACAGAACTCAGGAGATAGGATTTTTCTATCAATCTTTTTGGCTTTTTACCCAGAAAATACAGTTTTTTAAAAATTTAAATGTTGAAAACAATTTGATTTAAAACAAAACATAACAAAAAACCTGTTTTACTTAAAGTCAAAATTTTCCATGAAAAAAATAGAACAAAATAGTTTCATTCAATTTTTTTCACATAAATAAAGTGGACTTTTTTCACCAGCTCTACATTCAAGGGAATGTTCAAAATGGATTAAAAATTAGATCTGCTCTTTATGGACATGCAGGGACCATTTTATCATCTTGGGGAATCTAAAGTTCAGTAATATTTAGAGGTAATATTTTTAGGAGTGCCTAAGTGAATTTGCCTCCTACGTCCCGTTCTCAAAAGTGACTTAAGCACTTGCTAGCCACAATTGCAATAACTTTCAATGAGACTTTGCCTCCTAACTCACTGAGGCACTTCTGAAAATGGAACTTATGATTTTCAGAAGCAGCTATTCTTAGCTGTCTGTATAGACAAATAAGTGCTTAAAATATTGTACAAATTTCAGGATCCTTGTCTGGGTTCCCTCCCCACTCTGAACTCTAAGGTACGGATGTGGGGACCCACATGAAAGACCCCCTAAGCTTATCTCTACCAGCTTAGGGTAAAACTTCCCCAAGGCACAAATTATTTCCCCTTGGACAGTACGCTGCCACCACCAAGGGATTTAACAAAGAATCAGGGAAAGGACCACTTGGAGTTCCTATTCCCCCAAAATATCCCCCCAAGCCCTTACACCCCCTTTCCTGGGGAGGCTTGTGAATAATATCCTAACCAATTGGTTACAAAGTGATCACATTGCCCTGGGTCTTAGGACAATAGAGAAATCACTCAGGTTCTTAAAAGAAGGATTTTATTATTATTATTTTTTAAAGGTAAAAATCACCTCTGTAAAATCAGGATGGAAAATAACTTTACAGGGTAACAAAAGATTCAAAAACACAGCAGAACTTCCTCTAGGTTTAGTTTCAAAGTTACAAAAAAACCAGGAATAAACCTCCCTCCAGCAAAGGAAAAATTCACAAGCAAAACAAAAGATAATCTAACATGCCTTGCCTGGCTTTTACTTACAATTTTGGTAATATGAGAGACTTTTAGGATGGTTTATAGGAGAAGGAGTTTTCTGACCTGAAGCTTCTCTGCTTCCCAAGAGAATACACAAAACAAAGCCCTCCCGCTCCTCCCCGATTTCAAAGTATTTTTTTCCCCATTGGTCCTTTTGGTCAGGTGCCAACCAGGTTATCTGAGCTTCTTAACCCCCTACAGGTAAGGAGGAATTCTAAGCTACCCTTAGCTGTATGGTTATGATAAGCCTAAAGTATCCACTTAGGGTGAATAGGTTTAAATATTGGGCCCTACAGACCTGTTCCTGCTCTTTGTGAAAGTAGTCTTCCATCCCAGCTACAGCCTGAATATCTTCTACCTTAACTATTTTGTAACAGGCTGTGTAACCATTTGTGTATCACGCTACTGTCTTCCATCTCAGAGGCAGCTGCATTTCAGTGGGGCTATGCATACTGTACAAGTTCTATAAAATGTCTGGAATCCTTCAGAATTGAAGCATATAACTGAAGTATAGCACAGAATGGAAGTATAACAAGATATATACAATAATTCTCTTAAAAACATTTTGCCTTCTTAACTCTCAACATCTTAGAATTTTAAATAGGAAGCTGTCTTATTAGAATGTATCAAAATATTTAATAGAAATTCATACCTTCTGTTGTATAGGCACCTCTGAGAAAAGGTGTAGAGGTTATTTATTGTCCTAGAAATGCACAGGGAGATTCCATAAGTAAACACCCTCCTATCTAAAGACTAGGCTGCTTAGAATGGCAATAGCAACAGCTGGTTAATTATGGGAATGCTGACACCATTGCAACAGATTGTGTACACATTCTGCTGCTGCCTAATTATGAACTAGATTGTAACTAATCTACTCCAAAAAAATGGGTGCTACATATCTGCAACATCCCAAGAGCAGAGTCCCAATTTCCTTCCTGGTCTCCCCCAACCCCCATTTGGATCCATGGAGGCATAAAATAATGGAAGTAATCCATAACTGGTATAGACACCGAATATTTCCTTCTCTGCATTAGTTCAGCTCCTCTGACAAGCACAATTCCCCATCCCTCCCCTTCCACACAGAGGAAGGGAGACTGTAGCAGTGCCTTAATCCTCTGCACCATGTCCAGTGATCCAGATATTGTGGTGAGGTGAATAATTCCTTACATGCTGTCATGAAGGCAGGTCACAATCATGATCTCGATTGATTATATTATCTCCATATCGTGTGAATGTATCTGCATGTCAGTCACTTCTGTATATTGCTTTGTCTTACTTTAAACAGGCTTTAAACTGAAGTGAACATTTCCGCCTAAATACACCTTTAATGATAATTTTACATTGATTGCAAACTTTGTGGGGAAAAGGGACCACTTTTCATGATATATAATACACACACACGTACATATCAGGGGGGTAGCCACGTTAGTCTGTATCCACAAAAACAACAAGGAGTCCGGTGGCACCTTAAAGACTAACAGATTTATTTGGGCATAAGCTTTCATGGATAACAACCCCACTTCTTCAGATGCATATCACATACAGAGTGCCTAGAACCATGGGACTTCTGATTGGTGCCTAATAAAAACTCTGTGTGTGTCTGTCTATAAATACAGACACTCAGGAACACTGAATGTAAAGTTTATATATATATTCTGAAGTGAGTTTCATAATACCTAGTGCAGCTCTCTGGGAGGACCTTGGTAAAGTAAAGCTTATTCAATACTTTTCAATGAGACAGAACATCCATTAGACCTGATGATGTTTTCCAGCCTATTATGCAGTGAAATAACTATGTCCTTCACCTCTTATCTTAACCATAGATTCATAGATACTAAGGTCAGAAGGGATCACTCTGATCATCTAGTCCGACCTCCTGCACAGCGCAGGCCACAGAATGTCACCCACCACTCCTATGAAAAACCTCACCCATGTCTGAGCTATTGAAGTCCTCAAATCATGGTTCAAAACTTCAAGGAGCAGAGAAGCCTCCCTCCAGTCAACCATGCCCCATGCTACAGAGGTAGGCAAAAAAAAAAAAAAACCTCCAGGGCCTCTCCAATCTGCCCTGGAGGAAAACTTCCTCCCGACCCAAACATGGCAATCAGCCAAACCCTGAGCACATGGGCAAGATTCACCAGCCAGATACCCAGGAAAGAGTTTTCTATAGTAAATCAGATCCCATCCATCTAATATCACATCTCAGGGGATTTGGCCTATTTACCATGAATATTCAAAGATCAATTACTTACCAAAATCCCATTATCCCATCATACCATCTCCTCCATAAACTTATCGAGTAGAATCTTAAAACCAGATAGATCTTTTGCCCCCACTGCTTCCCTTGGAAGGCTATTCCAAAACTTCACTCCTCTGATGGTTAAAAACCTTCGTCTGATTTCAAGTCTAAACTTCCTGGTGGCCAGTTTATACCCATTTGTTCTTGTGTCCACATTGGTGCTGAGCTTAAATAATTCCTCTCCCTCTCCTGTATTTATCCCTCTGATATATTTATAGAGAGCAATCATATCTCCCCTCAACCTTCTTTTAGTTAGGCTAAACAAGCCAAGCTCCTTAAGTCTCCTTTCATAAGACAAGTTTTCCATTCCTCGGATCATCCTAGTAGCCCTTCTCTGTACCTGCTCCAGTTTGAATTCATCCTTTTTAAACATGGGAGACCAGAACTGCACACAGTATTCCAGGTGAGGTCTCACCAGTGCCTTGTATAACGGTACTAAAACCTCCTTATCCCTACTGGAAATGCCTCTCCTGATGCATCCCAAAACCGCATTAGCTTTTTTCACAGCCATATCACATTGGCAGCTCATAGTCATCCTATGATCAAACAATACTCCAAGGTCCTTCTCCTCTTCCGTTACTTCTAATTGATGCGTCCCCAACTTATAACTAAAATTCTTGTTATTAATCCCTAAATGCATAACCTTACACTTCTCACTATTAAATTTCATCCTATTACTATTACTCCAGTTTACAAGGTCATCCAGATCCTCCTGTATAATATCCCGATCCTTCTCCGAATTGGCAATACCTCCCAGCTTTGTATCATCTGCAAACTTTATTAGCACACTCCCACTTTTTGTGCCAAGGTCAGTAACAAAAAGATTAAATAAGATTGGTCCCAAAACCGATCCCTGAGGAACTCCACTGGTAACCTCCCTCCAACCTGACAGTTCGCCTTTCAGTAGGACCCGTTGCAGTCTCCCCTTTAACCAATTCCTTATCCACCTTCTGATGTTCATATTGATCCCCATCTTCTCCAATTTAACTAATAATTCCCCATGTGGCACGGTATCAAATGCCTTACTGAAATCTAGGTAAATTAGATCCACTGCATTTCCTTTATCTAAAAAATCTGTTACTTTTTCAAAAAAGGAGATTAGGTTGGTTTGGCACGATCTACCTTTTGTAAAACCATGTTGTATTTTGTCCCATTTATCATTGACTTCAATGTCCTTAACTAATTTCTCCTTCAAAATTTTTTCCAGGACCTTGCATACTACAGATGTCAAACTAACTGGCCTGTAGTTACCCGGATCACTTTTTTTCCCCTTTCTTAAAAATAGGAACTATATTAGCAATTCTCCAATCATTCGGTACTATTCCTGAGTTTACAGATTCATTAAAAATTCTTGCTAATGGGCTTGCAATTTCAGGTGCCAATTCCTTTAATATTCTTGGATGAAGATTATCTGGGCCCCCCGATTTAGTCCCATTAAGCTGTTTCAGTTTCGCTTCTACCTCTGATATGGTAATATCTACCTCTCTATCCTCCTTCCCATTTGTCATGCTACCATTATCCCCAAGATCCTCTTTAGCCTTATTAAAGACTGAGGCAAAGTATTTGTTTAGATATTGGGCCATGCCTAGATTATCTTTAACCTCCGCTCCATCCTCAGTGTTAAGCGGCCCCACTTCTTCCTTCTTAGTTTTCTTCTTATTTATATGGCTATAGAACCTTTTACTATTGGTTTTAATTCCCTTTGCAAGGTCCAACTCTACTTGACTTTTAGCCTCTCTCACTTTATCCCTACATCTTCTGACTTCAATTAGGTAGCTTTCCTTGCTGATCCCTCCCATCTTCCACTCCCTGTATGCTTTCTGCTTCTTCATAATCATCTCTCTAAGATGCTTGCTCATCCAGCTTGGTCTACAACTCCTTCCTATGAATTTTTTCCCCTTTCTTGGGATACAGGCTTCCGATAGCTTCTGCAGTTTTGATTTAAAGTAATCCCAGGCCTCCTCTACCTTTAGATCCATAAGTTCTTCAGTCCAATCCACTTCCCTAACTAATTTCCTTAATTTTTGAAAGTCAGCCCTTTTGAAATCAAAAACCCTAGTTGCAGATTTATTTTTGTTAATCCTTCCATTTAGTTTGAACTGAATTAGCTCATGATCACTTGAGCCAAGATTGTCCCCTACAACCATTTCTTCTATGAGGTCCTCGCTACTCACCAAAATTAAATCTAAAATGGCATCCCCTCTAGTCGGTTCAGCAACTACTTGATGAAGGAATCCATCAGCTATCGCATCTAGGAAAATCTGAGCCCTATTATTATTACTAGCACTGGTCCTCCAGTCTATATCTGGGAAGTTAAAGTCTCCCATGATCATGCAGTTTCCATTAGTATTTACTTGATTAAAGACATTAAAAAGGGCTCTATCCATATCCAAATTAGATCCCAGAGGTCTATAGCACACCCCAAGCACTATCGTAGGAGAGGCTTTACTAGTTTTCTTCCCCAATGTAATTTTTGCCCAGACGGACTCTGTCTTATCCATTGCATCGCTTCTTATTTCTTTACATTCTAACTCATCGTTGATATACAATGCTACTCCACCCCCTTTACCTTTGTTTCTGTCTTTCCTAAACAGCACATACCCTTCAATACCTGTAGTCCAGTCATGACTACTATTCCACCATGTTTCTGTTATCCCTATAATATCTGGTTTCACTTCCTGCACCAGTAGCTCTAGATCCTCCATTTTGTTACCTAGACTCCTCGCATTGGTGTACAAACTTCTTAATTTTTGCTGTTTGGCCTCGCTCACATTTTGTACCCTATTAGGCACAGTCATTCTACAGCCAGTATAACCTATTAGACTAGTATCCACACCGCCCTCGCTCCTTATATACATTCTCCTACCCATGGCTGTATCCTTTCTTACTTCATCTTCTTCCCTCTCAATGCTAAAATCTGGCGTGGAGATTTTCTGGACATCTCCCATCCATCTCCCCCCAATTCCTAGTTTAAAGCTCTCTTTATCAGTTGTGCCAGCCTCGATCCTAGAAGTCTATTTCCTTCCCTACTCAGATGAAGTCCATCCCGAGAGAACTGACCTCTGTCCGTGAATGCCTCCCAGTGGCCATACATCCCAAAGCCCTCCTTATAGCACCACTGCCTAAGCCATCTGTTGACAGTCATAATCTTGTCAGACCTCTGTTGCCCTTCTCTAGGAACAGGAAGGATCCCGCTAAAGATCACCTGAGCCTCAATTTCCTTAAGCGTCTTCCCCAGCCTAGCATAGTCTCCCTTGATACTTTCCAGCGAGAATCTGGCTGTATCATTTGTTCCCACATGAAGGATAATTAGGGGATTCTTTCCTGCTCCCTTTAGGATCCTTTTCAACCTCAGGTCTACATCCCGTATCTTAGCACCCGGAAGACAGCACACCCTTCTATTCTCAGGATCAGCTCTAGTTACAGGCCTGTCTATTCTTCTCAATAAAGAGTCCCCGATCACATAGACCTGCCTTTTCCTGGTGACAGTGCTATTCTCCAGTGTCTCCCCTGTTCTCTCTGGCTGCAAGTTCTTTCCATTCCTATTTTCCCTTACAATCCTCTTCAACCCATCCTGTATCCTCCTGGGGCTCATATTTGGTGTAGTCTCCCTTGACTCTTCCCCTTTTTCTATAGGGCTAGCCTCTCTTCTCTTCTTCCTTACCCTTCCACCTTCAGCGACTACCTGCTGAGCCCATTCTTCATTTTCCAACTCTGCAAACCTGTTCCTAAGCTCTATTTCTCCTTCACTAGCCCGTCTTTTTCTCTGCCTGGTTCTTTGAGTCACATGTTTCCACTGACCACTTTCCTCACCCAGTCTCTCCTCAAAATTCCCCAGCCCTGCTTCCATCTGCGAGTCTGAGCTTTTCCCTTCAGATACCTCATGTCTTTGCTCCATCTTCTGCTCAAACCCATTCCTAAACTCAACCAGACTTTCCACCTGCATCTCCAAACCTCGGATCTTTTCCTCCATCAGCTCTATCAGACGGCATTTCATGCAGAAAAAACTCTTACCGATTCCCCCCTCCAGGATCATGTACATACCACAGCTTCCACATCCAGTCATCCTCAATGTGTCTTTCACTACAGGAGTCACTCCCACAGCTGCCTCTGTATCTGTCATCTCCTTCCCACCTAAGTCCTGTTAATCTGGGAAACACAAGCCACACCAAAAAGACCACACACCCCCCAGCAAAAGCAAACCACAAGCCAAACTCCCCTGTTTAGAGCTCTGTTTGCTAGCTCCTGTGCCACTGCCTGACTGGCTGGCTGGCTACCTTTATAGGACCCCTAGTCAGAGGCCCCACCCCCTAATCAGGGCTCAGCTGCTCTCCCAGCACAAAGCCCCTACACACACACAAATACTAAAAATACAAAACCAAGTACAACTACCTTCTCCTCCAACAGAACTCCCACTCAAACTCCCCTGTTTAGAGCTCTGTTTGCTAGCTCCTGTGCCGCTGCAGCTGTCTGTGTCGCTGCCTGACTGGCTGGCTACCTTTATAGGGTAGCCAGCTCTGTTTGTTATTAATCTCTCAGGAATGACCTTTTCCTATGCTGCTGAATCCAGTTTTTATTGTTCCTAGAAAACACTATTTCTCTTTTCACGCTGCTGCAGGTAAAACCTTGTAAAATAAAATAAAATAATAATAATAATAATAAAAGAACATTATGGCTTCACATTGTACTTAACAGGGATCAAAAGATTATATAAAACTATCCTTTTGCCAATAGCTACTTTCAGTGCAACCTAGAAGGGTGAATATGTGTGTGTGTGTGTGGGGGGGGGTTAAACAGACAAGGTGCTGCTTGCAAAGAACAGCAGGCTATATAACTCTCAAATTTCCCAAAAGGCAGCAGCCAAATACTCAAGATGTGAAGAGACAAGTAATGAAAGCTTTGAATTCCCATTTGTACTGCTTATAAATGCACCATACTGATAACTCTTATTGCCAAGGGCAAATGTTAACTCAAGTAAGAACTATCAAGGGAACAAAAGTGAGTCAGCATACATCTGTCCAGTTATCAATTTTCCAAGGGCAAATCACACAAATCTAGAGGTCCCTCACACACAACGTTCCATAAATTAGTACTTCCAATATTTTTTTATTTTGCAGAAAGAAACTATTCTTAAGGTCATTTAAGAATAATCACATAAGGGCAGGAGCAAAGGGGGGAAAAACCCAGAAATTTGAGGCTCTGCATTGCTAATATTTTTTTCTTTTGGGTGGGGAGGAAGGAAAGGTAGAAGTTGTAAGAAACTTTATATTGTTAAATAAATCCTCCTTCAGGTGTCCCAAAGATAACTGAATATAATTACTCTGAATATTCTAACTTTAAGGTTGGAATTATTTAGATCACTTCTGCTTTGATACCAAATAAACAGAGAGGTTGGTTGGATGATAGATTTAAGGGTAAATTGGCAAATCAAACCTATTTCATGAAAGAGCGGCAGAGTCCTGTAGCACCTTATAGACTAACAGACGTATTGGAGCATAAGCTTTTGTGGGTGAATACCCACTTCATCGGATGCATATTCACCCATGAAAGCTTATGCTTCCATACGTCTATTAGTCTATAAGGTGCCACAGGACTCTTTGCTACTTTTACAAGTCCAGACTAACACGGCTACTCCTCTGATACTATTTCATGAAGTGATTGCACATTATCTTCTCATTTGATTGGATAAACACTACTATTAGGAAGTTGCAGTTCTGTAATATTAGCAGCCAAGAAAAAGTGTATTTTTTTAACTTGGATAAAGGCATTTTAAGTGGGGGGAGGGATAGCTCAGTGGTTTGAGCATTGGCCTGCTAAACCCAGGCTTGCAAGTTCAATCCTTGAGGGGGCCATTTAGGGATCTGGGGCAAAAAAAAATTGGGGATTGGTCCTGCTTTGAGCAGGGGGTTGGACTAGACGATCTCCTGAGGTCCCTTCCAACTCTGATATTCTATGATTTTTATCTAACATTTTTATAACACTATTTTAATAATTATGCCTCTCAGAAATGTATATCTTTATTCTTCACTGGTATTTGTCAAAACATGTTGGAGGTGATATGTTAAATGATGTAAGCCATCTTAGTAACAGGCTTTAAAAAAAGAAATCAAAGCGCCCAGTTGTGCCACCCTTACTCTCCAAATAGAGTATGTCTACACTTGAAGCTAGGGGCTGTGATTCCATGTAGCCATACTCACCCTAGCTCTCATTGAGCTAGAATGCCAAAAATAATAGCATAGCTTTGGTAGCAAGGGCAGTGGTGAGTCATGGTATGGGCTAGTGGCCCCAAGTTCACATCCTCCTTGATTGTGGGGGTATGTACTAGGAGGAGCTAGCCCATGCCGACACTCACCACTGCCTGTGATATCACTGCGACACTACTATTTTTAGCATGCAAGCTGAGAAGTATCGCCAAGATTCACAGAAAGAAATATTCTATTCGGTGGATATAAGGATGGCAAAAAATATCAGCTCTCCCAAACAGCACAAATACTAGCAAGAAATCTATTTCTTCTTCAATTGTTCAGCAAAAATTTACCCAAACCATCTTTGCCTTCAACAGTTGAACCATAACAATGGGAACAGGAGTTTTCAGCAGTTAGTATATGTGCCTGTCACTACAGCATGCAGAGTATAACATGCAGCAAGACTAACTTGGACTGTACAATCATGCAATGATACTGTATAACTATGCAAAGAAACCACCTTGCACCCCTGAACAGGCTACCCAGATCTTGGGTTCAGAAACAAAATGGTAAAAGGGCACTGTACACATGATTATGCTTCCTCTGTAGCAGGTAGATGGGGACTTCACATAGCCTTGGCTCCACTCTTTACTGGCCAATACAGCTGAACCACCATAAAGCATGCTTGCTTCTGGACTGTACTTTCATATTAAGTTTATAATCAGCCATTAAGATCTGAAGCCCTTCGTACTATGCAAAGCAAGGGTAGTCACTGACATTAAAGGAATAAGGATCTTTATCTTTCAGCTCTATTATGACAGTGTTTCCTAACATAGGGCCAGACTAGTCCAAAGAGGACCACAAGGTAGAGCAGATGATCACTGTGAATGGAGAAAGCTGCAGGACCCCAGATCCATCATTCCATTCACACTTCAAACATACTGCTGCACCTGCAGGTGAAGTGGCACATGGCACCTTGAAAGTTACTCACTTTCCCATTATGGCCCCTAATCTAGATGGCTGCCCAACCTCCTCTTGTCTGCTGCCATGACACTGAGCTCACCTTGGCTTTGCACCTACAGTACATTCACCCCCAACATCTTGTGGCCTTCTGGTGGAGAAAAATGGGTAGATAGAAAAGGGCTACTAAATAGGAGGACAGAAATAAGAGGACAAGGGTCATAAAAATTCAAGTTAAAAAAACAAGAAATCACATGGTGGAACACATTGGTGAGGACAAGAAGAAAACAGTAATAGTGTCATCAGTCATGTCAGGATATAGTGCTTGGAGCACATGGGTGTATCCATCTGCCAGTCCACATATTCAAGAAATCAGAATTAAGGAGTCACAATATCACCAGTATGATATAAATTGGACTGTGCTACTTCATTTTTAATTCCTTCAGCTCGGTCTGGGCTGTGGAAAAAAAAATGTGTGGGTGGTTGAAACCTAAGAGTTTATTCCAACCACTAAGAGAAAATATACACTTGCAAACAAATATTGGACTTTGTGTAAGTAAAAATGCCAGTCATGTATCTGCTGTAGATGGCTCAAGACAACTGGATTTTTTTTTAGTAGACCTTGCATCCTGCATACCGGAGTCTCTATCCATAAAGTTAAGTGCTTCATAAAAAATTGATTAATTGAGGGTGTTTTAAAACTATAACTTTCTATGGAATCAGCTTGAAGAAACATGGAGCCTAATCCAAAACCCATTGAAAAGAGTGGGCAGATGCCTCTTGGCTTCATTGGGCTTTGGCTCAAGCACACAAAAGGAATCTCTTCCTATGAATTACACAAATAAGAACAAGTTGTGGCCACCTAATCAGTGCACCTCCTTGGGCAAGTCACTTAACTTCTGTACCTCAGTTTCTTCACCTTCAGAACTGAAGCAATGGTATCTACTTCACTGGGGTGTTCTGAGGCTTAGTTGGTGAGTATTTGCAAAGTACCATGAGATTTATATGAAAGGTACTATATAAGTGCAAAATAATTGCAATAAGTAATGTAACAAGTAATACAAACTATTTGACTGGCTAAGCATAAGGCCAGTATAGATATCTCTAAATAGTATTAAAATAATCTGTCTCTTTAATTAAAAAAATATACTTCATATTGTAGAATTATTTAGTTTTCAGCAGGGGTCCAAGTGACTAAGAACCCAGAGGTGCAGTAAATTAGTTAACTCCCTTAATGCCCAATCCTTTCACTTCTCAGAGCTCCTTCCGTAGAATTATTTTTTTTTAATTCCCACTGTTCCCCAAATACATATACGAAGTTAACAGTGAAATATCATTAAAAGCTCTTTAATAATTTGGATTAGAATGAAATTCTACTCTTAATTTTAAAAGGGTATCTTTAAAAGAAGGACATTTTCTCAGGATCAAATCCAATATACACTCATTTCTAATCTAAATGACTATATTAAACCCAAAAGAGAAATTGGAGGAAAGATATATTCTACAGTATTTATGTTTACCCTTGTCTTTCTCTCACCTAGGGCCAATGACAACTGGTCCCATACTCTGGGCTTTGTCTTTGGTAAACACAACCAGACAATCCCCATTCCCTAGGCAGAGCTCTGCATATCTTGTTTCATTCAGATCCTCAAAATACTGAGCTTTCCTATTCTGACTTTCCACTTTTCGTCATCATCATGTTCCATGAATGATATTTTTGTGCTGGTGAAATTCACTTTCATTGTAATGGGGAGTAACTCCCTGTAAAGGCAATGGGTGAAATCCTGGCCCCACTATAGTTTTTCCAGGGCTTAAACGGGCAGGCATTTCAGCTAATATTTCTGGTAATGATAATATGGCACAGTGATGGACAATACATCTCTCCTCTACTTTGCTATATCTTGTCAGGTATTCCACATGTGAAACACTAATTTAAGTCAGTGATTGTTTTAGCTGATCAAAGGCAACCAATATGTGCTCAATACACACACAAAATCATGCTGTTTAAGGGTTGCCAGCTTGTACCCCATTTAAGGCTAAATTCTAGGTATTTTACTAATGCGGGCAACGTATTGCTGGTTAGAAATTTTCCAATGAAATGTTTTTCCATAAGAAAATATGAAGTCATTGATAGTGAAATGTTTCACAGAAATGTGTCAATTTTGAAAATCTTCCCATGGAAACCTGCTTAGTTTCCTGCCAGTTTTTCTGCTCCACTCCTCAGGGTCCCACCTAAAGAACTCTCTCAGAGTCAGGACCCCATGACTTTAATGGTCCAGACTTTTGGGCTAGCTGTCTCCCACAGCCTGAGGATTCAGCAGCCCCAAGATTCAGGAAGCCAGTTGGCTGTGGAGCTGGGAGCCTGGAAACCCAGAGAGACCCGACTCCCAAGCTTGTGGGCTCCCTGCCACAGAGCTGAGAGTCTGGAAGTCCTGGGATGTGTTTTCAGGGTCTGTGACTCTGAGGCAGCCCCCCTGTGCAGACTCTTACAGGGCTTCTGAACTCCTGCAGCCAGTTATCTCCCCAGACTGCCCAACATCCACAGCATGGGGAGCCAGCTGGCCTGGGTAGTCTATTAGCCCAGGGAGTCAGCTTCATTAGGAGCCCTGAGGTCCCTGCCCTGGGAAAATCCACATGGTAGAGTTACCTGTGATTTGCAGATCCTGAAAGTCCCACTGGTGTGGACAATCAGAAAGTGACAAGAATCAGGTCAATTACAGTCAACAGCTGCCAAGAAAACAGGGTAACATTTCCTTTCAGAAACAAATTTGTGTTCTTGAAACAAAACGTTTTCAGATTTCTGTTCTGTGAACATTTTTAGTTTGGGACTTTTTTTCCTGATACAGGATGAAATATTTTTTCTAAAATTTGGAAATTATTGCAAACTGGTTACCAGATCCCAGGGTCTACACTGCAATTTTATAGGCCTGCAGCCCAGGCCCTGCGAGCCCAAGTCGACTAACACAGACCAGTCATTGGTGTTTCTTTGCATTGTAGCCATACCCTGAGCCTCTTCTGTATCTCTCCCTACTGTGGACCAAGTTTCCAGAAAGACTTACCCCACCCTTTAGGCTGATGCAATTTCCCTTGCATAATTTGCACAGGTAGTTATGTTGCAAATGCAAATTCAAGTAGTTGCAAGTTGCTATGCTTTCTTAATATAGGTAAAAATCAGTTTGTTACATGTCCAGATACCCAGATTTACAGTTCACTTTTCAGGCTCAGACTGTGTATGCAAACCAGCACTTTAAGCCTTTTAAGACGACAGCTGTTTAGATGCTCAACTGATGAAGGTCATACAAATGGCTAGATAAATTGTGTTATCTGTATATTCCTTTGTATTTTCTTCTCTTTTCTATATCCTATCCTTCTATATCTAGGAGTTACTCTGGGAACTGAACACAATTTTCAGAGTTCTTTTATATCCGTAATGTTATTACTTTGCTTGAGTCACATTTGATCACCCTATATTTACATCCAAGAATAATACTTGTTTTTGTTGTAATCTCATCTACAATTAGCCCAAAAAGCTTTAATTCACTTTATGCTCTCCAGCAAAAGGTCATGAACAGCAAGTTATTAGTCTCTATTAAGAATAATTTTGCTAAATACTAATCAAATCAAAACATTTCAGAAAACAACGAAGATCTTAGACTCACTCATAGGAAACAAATTTAGGACTTTTTGTTTATTTTAAGGTGAGGGGGGACAGTTCTAGCAATCTAAGAAGAAGTACAGCAAAAGAATAATTACCACAAACAAACACACAAAAACTTCAGTTATTGAAAAGATCATTCCCTGTGTTGGTTGCTTGACTGAAAAAAACTGCAATAAAAAACTCTAGCAATCAATACAAATTATTATTTTTATTTTTCAAATATATATTTCCAAGCAGATAAATTGTTTGCATTTTCTTGGCAACTATAGAAATAGTATGAACAATGACTGCATCCTAATCCTAACTCTGGTTTGCTAATAACCTTACATTTCTAAATTCCTGATCTGCTTTATGCATACCATGGCAGTTTTTGCGATTATCCAGGCCCACATAAAATAATCTCAATCACAGTGTGCAACCGTCATTTATTAAATAATTGCTTCATTCCATCTGAATTTACATTGGGGCCAGTAGGGTTGTCATTCTAAGAAACAATGAACTCTTTAAGGAATCTGTCACAGGTACAGCAAGCAGAACAACAGATCGAAGGCAAAGATAGTAACTTTTGGACACATTTACAATTATGTAGCACAGAAAGCTTCTAAGAATTATTTGCAACTAAAATTATTTCCAAAAATGTCTTAAACCATTCTAATAAATGTAAGTAAGTAATATAAAAATATATATAGAATCACAGAAATTAATCCCAGAAATGTAGGGCTGGAAGGGACCTTAAGAGGTCATTAATTTTTTCCTCCAATACCTAACCTAAATCTCCTATGCTCTGAGTAGTTCTCTTTTATTTTTTAGATGTTCTGTTTGTAAGGGTGGAAACTGAGCTATTTGGCTGTTTCGAGCTGAAATCGGAATAAAAAATCAGTGTGTTATAGATGAGATTCACTTTGAAATTTTGTTTGAACTCTCTCCAAAGGGAAACATGGTGCCCAAACCATGATACATAGAACATATAGTGACCATATGAACTACTCAGCAAACTGAATCCATGAAGTGTATTCAGATAAACTCAGAGTTAGAAACCTTGTGCATATGTCAAATTGTATTTTATCACTGTAATGCTATTGACTATGCAAGGAAAATCCATAAGGCAAAGAGTCATGGAGTCTCCTGAGAAAGATTTGTTTATGCTTTTCTGGGACAGGCAGAATAGAAATGTTTATTTTAAAAAGGATATTCTATCAAGTGCTGCATCTATTTCAAGGGCATATGTTCCCTTGAAGTCACAAGGATATTGTCATTTATATCACAGTAGCAGTATTAAAAGCTATCACTTGGGAATAGGACCAGTTTTGTCCACTTTTGGCCCTATTACTCCAATGTGATCTTCAGGGATGGTCAGAGGATCCACTCAGAGCCCCACTGAAGTCAATAGGTTAATGCATGAACAGATCATAAAGCAGTATGGACCTTGTAGCCCACTGAAAAATGGTGGGTTTTAGGTTCAGAAACAATGTGTTTTGCTCTTCAAGGTCTGTCTCTCTCTGGTAAAAACACCAATCATTTCTCACACCATTATAGGAGCCAGACAAGCATTACTTTCAGATTACGATTGCTCATATCTATAATGCCAGTTTCCATTTGGTTATAAATACATGAGACTTTTTAAAAAATGCTTTAAACAATAGTTTTAGGAGTTCTCCCCTTTTAAGTTTTTTAAACCGATTTTTTAAACCACACAACATTTAAAACATTTTGTAAATCCAAAAAATTGAAACAAATGTTAAAAGGTTCACAAAGCTCCAGTCTGAGCCCAAATTTTACAGCCCTGCAAGCCCAAGTAGAATTACTTGGGCCAGCCATGGGTGTTTTATTGCACTGTAGCCAGCCATACCCTGAGCCTCTTCTTACTATGAACCAAGTTTCCAGAAAGACTGTGGCCACCTTTTAGGCTTATGCAATTTGCCCTTGCACAATTTGCATAGGTTGTTATGATACAGATGCAAATTCAAGTAGCTGCAAGTTGCAATTATTTCTGAACATGGGTGAAAACCAAGTATGTCCAAATACCCAGATTTACAGCTTCATTTTTCAGGCTCCAATTGCATCTGCAAATAATCATTTTAAGCCTTTAAGACTCCATCTGCTCAGATGCTCCACTGATGAAGGCCATACAAGTTGCTAGATAAACTGTGTTACCTGTATATTTCTTTGTATTTTCCCCTCTTTTCTATATCCTTCCTAAGAGTTACAGGAACTGAACACAATGTTCAGGGTTCTTTCTTATCTGTAATAATGCTGTTACCTTGCTAGAGACACATTTGATCACCTTATATTTACATCCAAGAACAATACTTGTCTGACAAGCAGCCCGAGTCTCTCTCTTAGTTTATGCTCTGCAGATTGGCATGTGCCCTTGACTTTTGCATAGGATATTTATTCCCTTATCCTTGGTGAAGTCCATACATTTGTTAAGTATTGACTCATTACACTGAATGCTATCATCTTACCAGGTCACTCTGCAGTTTGAGCACTGGAGCTCTCCAATAGTGTATAAACATGTCCTGACATCCTAAATTGACTCATTTATCTTCTGTGAACTTTTCTATGGCTTAAAAGTTTCATTGTTGAGTGATCCTAATATGTAGATGAAAACGAGTAAAATAAAAGCACCAAAATAAGGACTGGTCCACACTTTAAAATTCAGATTGCTATAGCTACTTCATGCAGGGATGTGAAAAAGTCACATCTTTGGTTTCTGTAGCTATGCAAACCTAACCCAAGGTGTAGAGGCATCTAGATTGATGGACGAATGCTTCCTTTGACCTAACTAGCACCACTCAGGGAGGTGAATTACCTAGAGTGACAGAAAAAACAGTTTGTCACAGTAGGAAGCATTTATGCTGAGCACTACAGTGGCATAGCTATAGGGCCCTAACTGTGCCACTGTAGCATCCATCATATAGATACGGCCTAAATCTTTTACAATATGTTGTAAAGGAACAATTTAACTACTTTTGCACAGCTTACCATCAATAGCAATTTTAGAGACTGGATTTAGAATTTTATGGCAGAGAGGAAAAATATTTATTACTTAATATAGATGGAGAGACATGACATTTTAGGAAAAACAAATATTTTTTTTCTTTCCAAATATTCATTATTTATATATACACATGGGAAATTCCAGAAGTCCCCGAGCAGGACCTGTGCCCCATTGTCTTAGATACTGTATACACACAGCAAGAGAAAGAAAGGTACCATACAAGCAAACTGTTACAGGTCCAAGCATGATGGCTGACATTTTGTCTGACACCAGGAATCTCCGTAGCTAGAAGCACGAGTGTCTACAGTTTGAACTTAACAGCCAGGCTCTCCAGCTCAGTGCTGTAACAGACTCACCATCATCTGCGGACAGGATTCAGGGAGATATACATAACACAAATCAATCTATGTATTATATAAGTCTTTGTTACTTTCAAAAATAGCATTAATGATCCCCTCCAGCCCTGCCTTTCCTCATTCTCTAGGGGTGCCAGTAAGCCTATTCCACCACTGCTGTCCAAATGTACAGCTATTATTCCATTCTGCTAAGCATAGAAAAGGATGTAAAAGATGGAGGAAAAAGACGAGACATGGATGTCACCAATGTAATTGAAAGAATTGTAGAGGGATGGTCTCTGCTGCCCTTTTAGTCCATATGGTACAGCCACTCTCTCTTCCACCTGCCTCCCCATAGAATGTGGAAGGAATGGATAATGGAAGGTTCCAGCTTCTTCTGCGGCTACCTGTTGATGGAATTGGAAATAGCGTGATCTCTTCTGCCCCTTTAGTCCCATGCTTTCAACTAGGGAATAGTTGATAAATTAATCTACTCTGTTCTAAACAAACAACATTGCTCTTATTTAAGGCATGCATATATTAAAATGGTGGGCTCCAGAGCAAAAATAGTAGTACATTTTATGGTAGTTTCCACATGCAACAACAGGCATTGAAACACCAGTTGAGTAGGTGTGGCATTATGTGAATATATGAATATTCTATGACATTTCAACATGCCATTTTCTCCATATCACTATGCACCATGAGATTGATTCAAAGCTCATATAAGTAAAATAAAATAAAATGGCCTATACATCTTCCTTTCTCCACAGGAACAAGAAGGAAACAGGGACGAGTGCGATAATCATGGTTCCTGTTATGCTTCTGAGGCAGCACAGCTATATGCTGTTCTGTATTCATTATAAGGCAGCAATCTAACCCTGACTGGTAATTATTTAGCAGACAGCCAGGAATGGAGAGCTTATAGTGCGCCATGTTCCATTTAATAAAGGCAGTATTTCTCTTTAAGGATGATTTTAGTTTGCAAATAGCTATTTAATTTTTCTTTCCCAAATCCTGAAAATGATCAGACCATATAATGGGCTAATTTGTAATAGTAGGAGACTACAAAACATCTATTTTTAAGAGCCTTTTGTTAAAAAATGGCCAAATTAATGTTTTTGAAATTTACTTTTTTTAAAAAAGGTCTTAAAGAATATTGTCTTAAATTTCAAGATTCAGTCTTGATAGAAACAAATTAAAAAAAAAAAGAAAAAAAAAGAGTGGCTATGGAAGAAGTGTTCCTAGTTGACTACACAGACAGAAAATAAATATTAAAACCACACACACTCAATTAGGCCTCTACTTTTGAATCAAGATCATTTTGCTCCACAAGTTAATGCTGCTGTTTGAGGTTTATTGTTTTATTTTCTGTAATGTTAAGGTATTGAAAAGGATCTAAATCCCGGGCTTATATAAGGATATGTCCACATTACAAAATTAGGTTGAATTTATAGAAGTCGGTTTTGTAGAAAGCGTTTTTATATAGTCGATTGTGTGTGTCCCCACACAAATGCTCTAAGTGCATGTAGTCAGCAGAGTGTGTCCACAGTACTGAGGCAACCATTGACTTCTGGAGCGTTGCACTGTGGGTAGCTATCCCACAGATCCCGCAGTCTCCGCCGCCCATTTGAATTTTGGGTAGAAATCCCAGTGCCTGATGGGGCTAAAACATTGTCGTGGGTGATTCTGGGTACATATCGTCAGGCCCCCCTTCCCTCCCTCCTTTCGTGAAAGCAAGGGTAGACTATCGTTTTGTGACTTTTTTCTTGAGTTATCTGTGCAGACGCCATACCACGGCAAGCATGGAGCCCGCTCAACTAACCGTCACAGTATGTCTCCTGGGTGCTGGCAGATGCAATACTGCATTGCTACAAAGCAGCAGTTTATTGCCTTTTGGTAGCAGACAGTGCAGTATGACTGGTAGCCATTGTCGACATAGTCTGGGTGCTCTTTTAACCGACCTCGATGAGGTCAAGGGTGCCTGGGCAAACATGGGAGTGACTCAGCCAGGTCATTTCCCTTTTAAGTTTCGTCTCATGGCGATTGAATCCTAATCAGCAGCCAGCAGAAGATGATAGCCAGCAATCATACTGTACCGTCTTCTGCCAAGCACCCAGGAGATGACAATGGCTAGTGGTCGTACTGCACAGTCTGCTGCCAGCAAGATGTATAAAGATAAATGTAGTGGCTCAAAACAAGAAATAGAACAGATTTGTTTTATATTCATTTTCTCCTCCTTCCCTCCATGAAATCAACAAATTGCTAAACCCAGTTTTGAGTTCTATCCTTGAGGTTTTCAGTTCTATCCTTGAGGGGGCCATTCAGTTTCTCACAAAGCTACCCCTTTGTTGATTTTAATTCCCTGTAAGCCAACCCTGTAAGCCATGTCATCAGTCGCCCCTCCCTCCGCTCAGATCACTTTGACAATTAGGAGCACATTAAACACCACATGCATTATTCAGCAGTATATGCAGCACCAGAACCTTGCAAAGTGAAACCGGGCAAGTAGGCAATATCAGCGCGGTGATGAGAGTGATGAGGACATGGACACAGACTTCTCTCAAAGCACAGACCCTGGCAATGTGGGCATCATGGTGCTAATGGGGCAGGTTCATGTGGTGGAACACTGATTCTGGGCTCGGGAAACAAGCACAGACTGGTGGGACTGCATAGTGTTGCAGGTCTTAGACGATTCCCAGTGGCTGCGAAACTTTCACATGTGTAAAGGCACTTTCATGGAACTTTGTGACTTGCTTTCCCCTGCCCTGAGGCGCAAGAATACTAAGATGAGAGCAGCCTTCAGAGTTGAGAAGCGAGTGGCAATAGCCCTGTGGAAGCTTGCAACACCAGAGAGCTACCGGTCAGTCAGGAATCAATTTGGAGTGGGCAAATCTACTGTGGGGGCTGCTGTGATGCAAGTAGCTGATGCAATCAAAGATCTGCTGATATCCAGGGTAGTGACCCTGAGAAATGTGCAGGTCATAGTGGCTTTGCTGCAATGAGATTCCCTAACTGTGGTGGAGCCAAAGACGGAACCCATATTCCTATTTTGGCACCAAAGCACCAAGTACATAAACTGCAAGGAGTACTTTTCAATAGTGCTGCAAGCACTGGTGGATCACAAGGAACGTTTCACCAACATCAACGTGGGATAGCCGGGAAAGGTACATGATGCTCGCATCTTCAGGAACTCTGGTCTGTTTCAAAAGCTGCAGGAAGAGTCTTTATTCCCAGACCAGAAAATAACCGTTGGGGATGTTGAAATGCCTATAGTTATCCTTGGGGACCCAGCCTACCCCTTAATGCCATGGCTCATGAAGCCATACACAGGCAGCCTGGACAGTAGTCAGGAGCTGTTCAACTACAGGCTGAGCAAGTGCAGAATGGTGGTAGAATGTGCATTTGGATGTTTAAAAGCGCGCTGGCACAGTTTACTGACTCAGTTAGACCTCAGCAAAACCAATATTCCCACTGTTATTACTGCTTGATGTGTGCTCCACAATATCCGTGAGAGTAAGGGGGAAGATATTTATGGCAGGGTGGGAGGCTGAGGCAAATCACCTGGCCGCTGGTTACTCACAGCCAGACACCAGAGCACTTAGAAGAGCACAGGAGGGTGCGTTGCGCATCAGAGAAGCTTTGAAAACCAGTTTCATGACTGGCCAGGCTACGGTGTGAAAGTTCTGTTTGTTTCTCCTTGATGAAACCCCCCACCCCTTGGTTCACTCTACTTCCCTGTAAGCTAACCACCCTCCCATCCTCCCTTCGATCACCGCTTGCAGAGGCAATAAAGTCATTGTTGCTTCACATTCATGCATTCTTTATTAATTCATCACACAAATAGGGGGATAACTACCAAGGTAGCCCAGGAGGGGTGGTGGAGGAGGGAAGGACTAGGCCACACACAGCACTTTAAAAGTTTAAAACTTTAAAAAACATATTGAATGCCAGCCTTCTGTTGCTTGGGCAATCCTCTGGGGCGGAGTGGCTGGGTGGCCGGAGCCCCCCCCACTGCGTTCTTGGGCGTCTGGGTGAGGAGGCTATGGAACTTGGGGAGGAGGGTGGTTGGTTATACAGGGGCTGTAGCAGCAGTCTGTGCTCCTGCTACCTTTCCTACAGCTCAACCATACGCTGGAGCATATTAGTTTGATCCTCTAGCAGCCTCAGCATTGAATCCTGTCTCTTCTCATCACACTGCTGCCACCTTTCAGCTTCAGCCCTCTCTTCAGCCCACCACCTCTCCTCCTGGTCAATTTGTGCTTTCCTGCACTCTGACATTGTCTGCCTCCCCGCATTCATCTGTGCTCTGTCAGTATGGGAGGACAGCATGAGCTCAGAGAACATTTCATCACAAGTGCATTTTTTTCACCTTCTAATCTTCGCTAGCCTCTGGGAAGGAAAAGATCCTGTGATCCTTGAAAAACATACAGCCGGTGGAGGGGGAAAAAAGGGACAGAGGTATTTAAAAAGACACATTTTAATAGAACAATGGGTACACTCTTTCACGGTAAACCTTGCTGTTAACATTACATACATAGCACATGTGCTTTCATTCCAAGGTCGCATTTTGCCTCCCCCCAGTGTGTGGCTAACCCCTCCCCCCTCCGCATGGCTAACAGCAGGGAACATTTCTGTTCAGCCACAGACAAAAAACCCAGCAGGAACGGGCACCTCTGAATGTTCCCTTAAGAAAAGCACCCTATTTTAACCAGGTGACCATGAATGATATCACTGTCCTGAGGATAACACAGAGAGATAAAGAACGGACGTTGTTTGAATGCCAGCAAACATACACTGCAATGCTTTGTTCTACAATGATTCCTGAGTAGGTGCTACTGGCCTGGAGTGGTAAAGTGTCCTACCATGGTGGATGGAATAAGGCGGCTCTCCCCAGAAACCTTTTGCAAAGGCTGTGGGAGTACATCCAGGAGAGCCGCGAATGCCAGGGCAAATCAATCATTAAACATGCTGGCTTTTAAACCATGGATACTATTTTAAAAAGGTACACTCACCAGAGGTCCCTTCTCTCTCTGGGAGTCAGCGTTGGGTGGGTTCGGGGGGTACTGGCTCCAGGTCCAGGGTGAGAAACAGTTCCTGGCTGTCGGGAAAACCGGTTTCTCTGCTTGCTTGCTGTGAGCTATCTACAACCTCATCATCAATCATCATCATCCCCAAAATCTGCTTCCATGTTGCTTCCATCTGCATTGAAGGAGTCAAACAACACAGCTGGGGTAGTGGTGGCTGAACCCCCAAAAATGGCATGCAGCTCATCATAGAAACAGCATGTTTTGGGCTCTGACCTGGAGCAGCCGTTCGCCTCTCTGATTTTCTGATAGGCTTGCCTCAGCTCCTTAAGTTTCACGCGGCACTGCTTCAGTTCCCTTTTATGGCCTCTGTCCTTCATGCCCTGGGAGATTTTGAGAAATGTTTGGCATTTCAAAAACTGGAACGTAGTTCTGATAGCACGGATTCCTCTCCCCATACAGCTATCAGATCCCGTACCTCCCATTCAGTCCATGCTGGAGCTCTTTTGCAATTCTGGGAATACATCATGGTCACCTCTGCTGATGAGCTCTGCATGGTCACCTGCAGCTTGCCACACTGACCAAACAGGAAATTGAAATTCAAAAGTTTGCGGGCCTTTTCCTGTCTACCTGGTCAGTGCATCTGAGTTGAGAGTGCTGTCCAGAGTGGTCACAATGGAGCACTCTGGGATAGCTCACAGAGGCCATTACCGTCTAATTATGTCCACAGTACCCCAAATTCGACCCAGCAAGGCCAATTTCAGCACTAATCCCCTTGTTGGGGGTGGAGTAAGGAAATTGATTTTAAGAGCCCTTTAAGTCGGAAAAAAGGGCTTTGTCGTGTGCATGGGTGCAGGGTTAAATCAATTTAATGCTGCTAAATTCTAGCTCAACTCCTAGTGTAGACCAGGGCTAAAAGATCTCTTTTCTCGTACATTGTCCACACCCTTCTACTTGTCAACATTGCCTCGAAGCACCATGCATTCCACACTCCATGTATTTCAATCCTTGGTTCATTGTCACATTCCAAAATGCAGCTGCTAAAATCGAACATAATTGATTTCTGTGCAAATTATGTTTTTGTGTGTGGGAAAGGGGACAAGGGCAGGACAACTGGCCCAGGCCTGTAAACTCATACACGTGTGTTGAACATTTTATGAAGTCAATAGGACTATTCACATGCTCAGAAGTAAGCATATGTGTAAGTAGATGCATGTCCTTAAGTCATAGGTGTCTGATCTTCTTTGAATATAAAATAGATTTCAACCCAGGGGGACCTATAGCTTGCCATGGTTTGAATTATTAGTCTGTCACTGAGGTGTCAACTCATTTGGTAATGATTTCAAAGATCTAAATGATTTGGGCTCTGTGGCCCAGAGAGAAACACAGGGAATCTTGGTGTGGAGAGAAAGTTGATATCCAGGATATCTATAGAGAAGACGTGTGACTAGACAGTAGTATACCTATTAGAACAATGGGTTGGGGAGAGGGGGTTCCCAAAGGAGGTAGTGTCATGGAACAGCTGCTGCATGTGGTGTTTGTTTTTGCTTTGCTTGGGGCACAGATTGTACAAATACAGCACATACCCAGGCATGAGGCATTCCAGTTTCATAAATCATTCATTTGAACAGATGTTATTTGTTCTCTCATTGTTTAGGAATAGTTTCTTGATGAGGTAGCAACTGGCAAATACTCCCTGACTCTGTTTCACTTAGGTTTACAGACAAATTTGCTACCTGTTACCTGACAAGAAGCAGCTCAACAAAGCAAATCAGAGAGTTTATACATTTTGTGGCACTCTTTAAGACCCATCAGGATTTTGTCAAATATATCTGTTTTGAATAAAGCCCCCCTGGTTACAGTGTTGGTTCTGCCACTCGAGTGCCTGGGAAACTCCTCTACTTGAAAGAGGGAAAAAAAATGTCAGAGTAAAATAAATGTTCCTTCATCCCTGTTCTACACACCACTTGCAGTTGTGAATTTAATGGAATTGCTTTTCCAGAAGAACATATCACCCATATGGAGGAAGTACCCAGACTGCATTACACATGCCCCAATAAAGAACTCTTTTGAAAGGCATATGCCCTTTCTGAAATCCTTGAACTGATCCAAGACTGCTCTTTGGTAGAAGCCTGAACAAAGCCCATTGAAGTCATTGGAAAGTCTCCCATTCACTTCAATGGGCATTGAATTTGACCATTAGTGAATACATAGGGAACTACAATGCACCTAGGAGTTTGATTTAGAGAAGGCATTGCCAATTCCAGTTCATGTTTGTGTGCATTTCCACCCGAGTACTAAGGAGGCAATGCAATTTTAAAGGTCTGCCCCACTTCATTGTTCTCTCACATACTGCTTTTTTGAAGACAATAAATAAGTAAATTGCATACATTTACTCTTCAGGATGTCACACATTTATACATGTAAATTATGCAGCAATGGCTAGAACTTTTAGTCTGGGAATGAATATGCATAATAAATATTTGAAGATTTGTTTTTATGAACAGTGATTAGAATTGAGATACAGAATTTTCTAATCTTTAAATAAAAGACTTAACTTTTTCATATTTAAACAGTGGATTGAGGAGTTGAATATAATAGAACAAGAAGGACAGTCTTCACACTCATTTCTCCATGCTTTATGATCCTTCATATACATTGGGCATACTAAAGGATTGCATTTGGGTCAGTTCGCTGGCCCTGAAATTAGGGTTCTATATTACAAGAGATTGGGTTTCATTTCCAGACTGAATTTCACCTTCTGAGTTGCCAGGTTAGGTGAGGCACTGCTTCTGCAGCACTTGGCTCCTATGCAGCTAGGAGAGATACACTCATGTTGCTTTAAGTGACCCTTGTGGCAGGGAGTTGGAACTCCAGTCATTATTTTTCTTTTTCTAGCCCTCCAAAATTGAGTCATGCATGGAGATGGGGAAAACTCATAGGGGAAAACAATGCATAAGTGCATGGGGGTCCCTCAGGGCACTGAATTGGCAGAATATGTATGTTCTCCCTTTGAGGCATAGGGCTGGTAGTCACATTGCCTATAAACTGATCAGCCATTTTCCTGGCAAGATGCTTTTACACCTCAGTTATTTGTAGCTTCTTAAATCAAACACACTATATTAAGATAGATGAAAGCTCAATTGATTATGTCTTCATTATTCAGTTATCCACCATTGACTAAACTCCTCAAGTTCTGTGAGCATTGTTATATTAATTTGCATAAATGGGCCCAAGTGACAAAGCTGTTAACATGACCCTGTCACATTTTTAAAAAAACATTTTAAACAAGGTTTGGGATTTGAGAGACCTCAGCCTGCTTAGTACTGCAGCAAAGAAGGTTAAGGCGTGACTTAACTACTGCCTATAAATAGCTATATGGGGAACAAATATTTAATAATGAGCTCTTAAATCTAGCAGAGAAAGGTATAACACAATTCAATGACTGGAAGTTGAAACTAGACAAAAAATAGTTAGCCACTGGACCATAAAGTGACTTTTTTTTAAAATCAAGATTGGATGTTTTTTCTAAAAAGCTATGCTCTAGGAATTATTTTGGGGAATTTCTATGGCCTGTGGTATATAGGTCAGACTAGATGATCAAAATTGTTCCTTCTGGCCTTGTAATCTATGAAAAAAAATCATTAAAATATATTATTTAACCTTTTATTAAACATACAGAAAGTAAAGGAAAAACAATTTATA
Source organism: Dermochelys coriacea (assembly GCF_009764565.3). Lineage (NCBI taxonomy): Eukaryota > Metazoa > Chordata > Testudines > Dermochelyidae > Dermochelys > Dermochelys coriacea. The sequence continues at coordinate 58,727,091 of NC_050075.1, read as the reverse complement.
TTTCAAATGTTTTAAATAAGGCTTTCATTTTAACAACATCCTTTGTTCCCTTTGGCTGTAGAAAGTTTTTAGAAGGAAAAAGTCCCCTTAGATGTTAATTGTCCTTTTGGGGGAAAAGATTAAAAATTAGCTGAGATTGGCTGGAACTGGCAAAAATCGAAAAAGCAACTTCTGTTTCTAGTGTTGACTTTTACTTGCACTCTCACTGCCAGAGAAACACTGGCATCACACAGTCTTATTAGCCACTGAGAGACCTGGCAAACTTAGGCCAGTACCAGGCTATGTAAGGGCATTGCTTTTAGCTGCCTCTAGATCACAGGTTTACATCAGTGTTTTACAAAATGTACAGTCTTGGCTGGCTAAGATAGAATCTTACTAAACAGAAGGTAAAAGGAGAAGGATAGGAAAGAGAAAAAAAAAGTAAGGTGAGGAAAGAAAAAAGAGTACACAAGAGGGTGAGGGGAGATGAGAAAGTCTCACATCCCTGGTGGTACTTGAGATTTAGCAGGAAAGGGTCGAGATGGCGAGGTCATTGGGCTCCCATTCTCTGACCTGGCCTGGATTTCTCAGGATTACAGCAAAGAAGGTTCAACAGTGTTATGGCAGATTCCAGGATCCCAGGAAAGGGTGAGGGTAGCAATCATTCTGGTACAGCTCTCTGCAGTGGTTTTGGTAGACAGTTGATTCTTATTTTCCCCCAAAAGTCTTTTAAGGACCCTAAAAATAGAGCGACAGGTGGAATAGCCCATCCCCTCATTATTCCTCGACCCCAACCCCCCTCACCCCATTAAGCCTAATTTCTGGCACACCCATTTTGGCCTATTGATTTCCAGTCTGACAATTTTCTTGTTTACCAATCATAATCTCTCCACATTCCTGGAGCTATATCTTTTAGCCTTTTTGTTTGGACAAATTACATCTGTTTCCCTTTTGCACCTTTTCCCCCTCAATATGTGTTGTTAAAGCTTCTTGTGACATTTTATGAGCTTTCACTCACTTTTCAGAACTGAGCTCTCCAGTAGAGTAAATTTGTAGTCTCAATGATCACAACAGCATTCACTGCTCTCAATGCAAAAACTGGAGTGAAAAATCTTTGGTTGTTTCAAAGTCAAGTCAGGAGATGATATCCCTATTATACTATGGATATTATGTACCCAAATTATAACTCAAAATGAAATAAATTGGATACAGAAAGCACCACCAATAGGTTCTGATTGCTTCCACGGAAACCACTGGCATTTCTTAGAATTACAATATTGATAGGTATCCTGCAAACAGACTGGTGGATAATAGAGCTGTACTGGGTTATCCTGATGTAACTGAAATTTTGCTGTGGCCCTAAGTACCATGGTTTACATCCTATACACTACTGCAATGATATCTGTACAAAATATACCTTATGAGGTTTCACATGAAAGCTAACAACATGCTGGTTATTATAACTGGAAAATGCATGTTTTAACATTATATATGAATTTATGAATTCCATCTGTTTGGAATTACTAGAACATGTTTAAGACTAAGCAGCCCCAGCCAAGGTAAAGGTGATATATACGTCTGTCCTAGACAAAGAAATGTGGGTTTGCCTCAATTTAACATTAAACAAAGCTATCAAGCTAAAGCAGTGGGGATCATCCTGTTCTTGAATTTAAAAATAAACTGAGAATTAACATGACTTCTGCATCCCAGAGACACAGGACACTGAATCCTTCCTGACTTGTAAGACAAAGGCATGCCCACTTTGGAAATATAAGGAAGAGAAAGAGACTCCATCTTAATCCTTCACATAGGAGACAAAACAAGCAATTTAATCTCTGTAATGGGTCATGGCCAGGCTGGCCAGTAAAGAGCTGGAAAGGAAACTGAATAAAATAAACCAACTTTAACAAAAAGACTATCTTGCTAGATTAAGTTTTCAACTTTTAGAAGTGTGTATTCACTTTTATTTGCATATGACCTCTCTAACTTACTCTCTTTTACTGGGTAAATCAATGTTTTTGTGTTAATAAACTTGTTTTACTTTTGCTATAAAGTGCTATGTTTAAGGAGAAGGGGGTATATACCCCAGAAAAATTAATGAACTGTAATGTACTCACTAACAGAGCAGCAAACAATATCTTCTGTGAGTACATACTGATCAATGCTGTGCATTGCACAGAAACATCTCTGAGGAGCTCGGGGGCTGGAGTTCATGGATTGTTACTTGCTAGGGAAGGTTTGGTCTAGGAGAGCCATGAAGAGTTTGCTGGTGAGGAAGGCTGGTGTGGCCGGGAACTGAAACAGTCTAATGTCTAGAAAAGCTCATTCTTGCTGAGGCAGAGAGGTAATACAACTGCTTGCAGCTTTGGGTATCCCCAGCAGCATGCTAGATTGGCTCATAGTTTAACAGATGTTAACACAGAATAAAAAGAAAAGGAGTGGCTTTTCTCTTGGCACTTGTGGCACCTTAGAGACTAACAAATTTATTTGAGCATAAGCTTTCATGAGCTACAGCTCACTTCATCGGATGCATTCGGTGGAAAATACAGTGGGGAGATTTATATACACACACAGAGAACATGAAACAATGGGTTTTATCATACACACTGTAAGGAGAGTGATCACTTAAGATGAGCAATTACCAGCAGGTGGGTGTGGGGGGGGGGAGGAAGAAAACCTTTTGTGGTGATAATCAAGGTGGGCCATTTCCAACAGTTGATAAGAACATCTGAGGAACAGCAGGAGATGGAGGGGAATAACATGAGGAAATAGTTTTACTTTGTGTAATGACCCATCCACTCCCAGTCTCTATTCAAGCCTAGAGTTAATTGTATCCAGTTTGCAAACTAATTCCAATTCAACAGTCTCTCGTTGGAGTCTGTTTTTTGAAGTTTTTTTGTTGAAGAATAGCCACTCTCAGGTCTGTAATCAAATGACCAGAGAGATTGAAGTGTTCTCCGACTGGTTTTTGAATGTTATAATTCTTGACGTCTGATTTGGGTCCATTTATTCTTTTACGTAGAGACTGTCCAGTTTGACCAACGTACATGGCAGAGGGGCATTGCTGGCACATGATGGCATATATCACATTGGTAGATGCGCAGGTCAATGAGCCTCTGATAGTGTGGCTGATGTGATTAGGCCCTATGCTGGTGTCCCCTGAATAGATATGTGGACAGAGTTGGCAACGGGCTTTGTTGCAAGGATCTGTTCCTGGGTTAGTGGTTCTGTTGTGTGGTGTGTGGTTGCTGGTGAATATTTGCTTCAGGTTGGGGGACTGTGGGTTATTCAAGCCTAAGTTAATTGTATCCAGTTTGCAAATTAATTCCAATTCAGCATCTCTCTGAACAACACACCTCCAAACAACATACTAACCTACAGAGACCTTCCTACCAACACTACAAAAAGAAGGATTCTGGATGGACTCCTCTTGGAGGTCGAAACAATAGACTGGACTTCTACATAGAGTGCTTCCGCCAAAGTTCACGGGCTGAAATTGTGGAAAAGCAGCATCACTTGCCTCATAACCTCAGCCGTGCAGAACACAATGTCATCCACAGCCTCAGAAACAACTCTGACATCATAATCAAAAAGGCTGACAAAGGAGGTGCTGTCGTCATCATGAATAGGTCGGAATATGAACAAGAAGCTGCTAGGCAGCTCTCCAACACCACTTTCTACAAGCCATTACCCTCTGATCCCACTGAGGGTTAACAAAAGAAACTACAGCATTTTCTCAAAAAACTCCCTGAAAAAGCACAAGAAAAAATCCGCACAGACACACCCCTGGAATCCCAACCTGGGGTATTCTATCTGCTACCCAAGATCGATAAATCTGGAAATCCAGGATGCCCCATCTTCTCAGGCATTGGCACCCTGACAGCAGGATATTCTGGCTATGTAGACTCCCTCCTCAGGCCCTACGCTACGAGCACTCCCAGCTATCTTCGAGATACCACTGATTCCTGAGGAAACTACAATCCATTGGTGATCTTCCTGAAAACACCATCCTAGCTACTATGGATGTAGAAGCCCTCTACACCAACATTCCACACAAAGATGGACTACAAGCTGTCAGGAACAGTATCCCCGATAATGTCATGGCTAACCTGGTGGCTGAACTTTGTGACTTTGTCCTCACCCATAACTATTTCACATTTGGGGACAATATATATCTTCAAATTAGCGGCACTGCGATGGGTACCCGCATGGCCCCACAGTATGCCAACATTTTTATGGCTGACTTAGAAGAATGTTTCCTCAGCTCTCCTCCCCTAATGCCCCTACTCTACTTGCGCTACATTGATGACATCTTCATCAGCTTGACCCATGGAAAAGAAGCCCTTGAGGAATTCCACCATGATTTCAACAATTTCCATCCCACCATCAACCTCAGCCTGGACCAGTCCACACAAGAGATCCACTTCCTGGACACTAATGTGCTAATAAGCGATGGTCACATAAACAGCACCCTATACAGGAAACCTACTGACCACTATTCCTACCTACATGCCTCCAGCTTTCATCCAGATCACACCACACGATCCATTGTCTACAGCCAAGCTCTACGATATAACCGCATTTGATCCAACCCCTCAGACAGAGACAAACACCTACAAGATCTCTATCAAGCATTCTTACAACTACAATACCCACCTGCTGAAGTGAAGAAACAGATTGACAGAGCCAGAAGAGTACCCAGAAGTCACCTACTACAGAACAGGCCCAACAAAGTAAATAACAGAACACCACTAGCCATCACCTTCAGCCCCCAACTAAAACCTCTCCAATGCATCATCAAGGATCTACAACCTATCCTGAAGGATGACCCATCACTCTCACAGATCTTGGGAGACAGGCCAGGCCTTGCTTACAGATAGCACCCCAACCTGAAGCAAATACTCACCAGCAACCACACACCACACAACAGAACCACTATCCCAGGAACCTATCCTTGCAACAAAGCCCGTTGCCAACTCTGTCCACATATCTATTCAGGGGACACCAGCACAGGGCCTAATCACATCAGCCACACTATCAGAGGCTCATTGACCTGTGCATCTACCAATGCGATATATGCCATCATATGTCAATAATGCCCCACTGCCATGTACATTGGTCAAACTGGACAGTCTCTACGTAAAAGAATAAATGGACACAAATCAGACGTCAAGAATTATAACATTCAAAAACCAGTCGGAGAACACTTCAATCTCTCCGGTCACTCAATTACAGACCTGAGAGTGGCTATTCTTCAACAAAAAAACTTCAAAAACAGACTCCAACGAGAGACTGCTGAATTGGAATTAATTTGCAAAATGGATACAATTAACTTAGGCTTGAATAGAGAGACTGGGAGTGGATGGGTCATTACACAAAGTAAAACTATTTCCCCATGTTATTCCCCCCCATCCCCCTGCTGTTCCTCAGACGTTCTTATTAACTGCTGGAAATGGCCCACCTTGATTATCACCACAAAAGGTTTTCTTCCCCCCCCCATCTGCTGGTAATAGCTCATCTTAAGTGATCACTCTCCTTACAGTAAAAAGAAAAGGAGTACTTGTGGCACCTTAGAGACTAACAAATTTATTTGAGCATAAGCTTTCGTGAGCTACAGCTCACTTCATTGGATGCAGCTCATGAAAGATTATGCTCAGATAAATTTGTTAGTCTCTAAGGTGCCACAAGTACTCCTTTTTTTTTTGCGAATACAGACTAACACGGCTGCTACTCTGAAACCTGTCTCCTTACAGTGTGTATGATAAAACCCATTGTTTCATGTTCTCTGTATGTGTATATAAATCTCCCCACTGTATTTTCCACTGAATGCATCCGATGA